>NW_026262604.1:11475387-11893965 GCF_021869535.1 Mytilus californianus | reverse complement strand
ATTTTCGGAATTTTTTTCATTACCGTATAGGTTACAAGAGCGCAATTATTTGTTTACATTTTACCGGCAAGTTTTTTACCCCAAGATGGTACTCAGAATAGAATCCTATATGGCTTCTGATTGGATGATACAGGATTGGAATTACATTTAATCGAAAGCTTATCCAATTAGGTTTCAAAATTGCAGAAAATCATATTCACATTTTACGAAGTATAGAAAATATCCTCCATTTCTGCACGTCGGAGCCATTAAAAATATGCCTTTTTCATTAAGCGAAAAAAATAGACGATCTTTTTCAACTGCGTTTTAAGTCAATTTCTGCCGCATGACCCTATATATTTTTTTGGTTGTAATGCAACACTGGCATTTCTAGAAACAGGAACTGCAATCCGTTTTTCCCTAGTTTGTGTAGTCTTCGAGAAAAAAAATACGGAACACCAGTGGTACCCTATGGAAAATACATTACGAATAATTGCGCTCTTGTAACCTATACATGCTATAGAAAAAAGACATCTTTTTTTAATAAGGCTTTGAAAAATGTTTAAAATAGTCATTTTGCTCGGGAAAAATGTGAAACAGCGAGAAATGGGGTCAAATGGACTTTTCATCAACGTGAATTCAAGCTATAGTCTGTTTCCTATTTGTGTTGATTTCCATATCTAAATCTAGGGTTTGCTCGAATGTCGACAAAGTATGAAGAGAATAGAACGATTTTGTGATATCTACTGTTTTAATGGGATAAAGCATGTGTATATCTTGAATTTGAAGATTCATTTTGGTTTTTAACCATAATGATCGTGACTCAGTTGCTATTCTAGCAAAAAGCTAATTTGGTGAAAATTGACCAAAAGGGTCCCCAAGCAAACACCAACGATTTAGTTAAATTGCAAAGTAGAAAAATTAATCTTGGCATTGGATATTGTAGTCCAAGAATAGTTTTTCTTGCCAAAGTAGTAATATTATCATATTTTCAAAATTTGGAAAAACTATAGTCTGTTTCAAAAACGTGTTTTTTCAAGAAATGGTTTCATTTAAAGCCATTCTTCAAAATTCGATGTAGCTTTTCCATATCAGAACGGTTTTGTCGACACTATGATCAGTGCTGGATGACCTTTGAAAAATAAGGCCAGTAAATAAACTTTATCTTCATGTCTTTTTGAACAGTACCGTATTAGGTGAAAAAATCAGTTCAAATTTTTGGCCCGATCGGCGGGCAAAAACTAATTCTCAAAATTCAGAGAGTGATCAGATAATGTTTTGAAGACGTGATTTTATCTAGATAGACGCTAGCGCTTCATTTAGCGCGGGCGCTTAATTTTCGGAATTTTTTTCATTACCGTATAGGTTACAAGAGCGCAATTATTTGTTTACATTTTACCGGCAAGTTTTTTACCCCAAGATGGTACTCAGAATAGAATCCTATATGGCTTCTGATTGGATGATACAGGATTGGAATTACATTTAATCGAAAGCTTATCCAATTAGGTTTAAAAATTGCAGAAAATCATATTCACATTTTACGAAGTATAGAAAATATCCTCCATTTCTGCACGTCGGAGCCATTAAAAATATGCCTTTTTCATTAAGCGAAAAAAATAGACGATCTTTTTCAACTGCGTTTTAAGTCAATTTCTGCCGCATGACCCTATATATTTTTTTGGTTGTAATGCAACACTGGCATTTCTAGAAACAGGAACTGCAATCCGTTTTTCCCTAGTTTGTGTAGTCTTCGAGAAAAAAAATACGGAACACCAGTGGTACCCTATGGAAAATACATTACGAATAATTGCGCTCTTGTAACCTATACATGCTATAGAAAAAAGACATCTTTTTTTAATAAGGCTTTGAAAAATGTTTAAAATAGTCATTTTGCTCGGGAAAAATGTGAAACAGCGAGAAATGGGGTCAAATGGACTTTTCATCAACGTGAATTCAAGCTATAGTCTGTTTCCTATTTGTGTTGATTTCCATATCTAAATCTAGGGTTTGCTCGAATGTCGACAAAGTATGAAGAGAATAGAACGATTTTGTGATATCTACTGTTTTAATGGGATAAAGCATGTGTATATCTTGAATTTGAAGATTCATTTTGGTTTTTAACCATAATGATCGTGACTCAGTTGCTATTCTAGCAAAAAGCTAATTTGGTGAAAATTCACCAAAAGGGTCCCCAAGCAAACACCAACGATTTAGTTAAATTGCAAAGTAGAAAAATTAATCTTGGCATTGGATATTGTAGTCCAAGAATAGTTTTTCTTGCCAAAGTAGTAATATTATCATATTTTCAAAATTTGGAAAAACTATAGTCTGTTTCAAAAACGTGTTTTTTCAAGAAATGGTTTCATTTAAAGCCATTCTTCAAAATTCGATGTAGCTTTTCCATATCAGAACGGTTTTGTCGACACTATGATCAGTGCTGGATGACCTTTGAAAAATAAGGCCAGTAAATAAACTTTATCTTCATGTCTTTTTGAACAGTACCGTATTAGGTGAAAAAATCAGTTCAAATTTTTGGCCCGATCGGCGGGCAAAAACTAGTTCTCAAAATTCAGAGAGTGATCAGATAATGTTTTGAAGACGTGATTTTATCTAGATAGACGCTAGCGCTTCATTTAGCGCGGGCGCTTAATTTTCGGAATTTTTTTCATTACCGTATAGGTTACAAGAGCGCAATTATTTGTTTACATTTTACCGGCAAGTTTTTTATCCCAAGATGGTACTCAGAATAGAATCCTATATGGCTTCTGATTGGATGATACAGGATTGGAATTACATTTAATCGAAAGCTTATCCAATTAGGTTTAAAAATTGCAGAAAATCATATTCACATTTTACGAAGTATAGAAAATATCCTCCATTTCTGCACGTCGGAGCCATTAAAAATATGCCTTTTTCATTAAGCGAAAAAAATAGACGATCTTTTTCAACTGCGTTTTAAGTCAATTTCTGCCGCATGACCCTATATATTTTTTTGGTTGTAATGCAACACTGGCATTTCTAAAAACAGGAACTGCAATCCGTTTTTCCCTAGTTTGTGTAGTCTTCGAGAAAAAAAATACGGAACACCAGTGGTACCCTATGGAAAATACATTACGAATAATTGCGCTCTTGTAACCTATACATGCTATAGAAAAAAGACATCTTTTTTTAATAAGGCTTTGAAAAATGTTTAAAATAGTCATTTTGCTCGGGAAAAATGTGAAACAGCGAGAAATGGGGTCAAATGGACTTTTCATCAACGTGAATTCAAGCTATAGTCTGTTTCCTATTTGTGTTGATTTCCATATCTAAATCTAGGGTTTGCTCGAATGTCGACAAAGTATGAAGAGAATAGAACGATTTTGTGATATCTACTGTTTTAATGGGATAAAGCATGTGTATATCTTGAATTTGAAGATTCATTTTGGTTTTTAACCATAATGATCGTGACTCAGTTGCTATTCTAGCAAAAAGCTAATTTGGTGAAAATTCACCAAAAGGGTCCCCAAGCAAACACCAACGATTTAGTTAAATTGCAAAGTAGAAAAATTAATCTTGGCATTGGATATTGTAGTCCAAGAATAGTTTTTCTTGCCAAAGTAGTAATATTATCATATTTTCAAAATTTGGAAAAACTATAGTCTGTTTCAAAAACGTGTTTTTTCAAGAAATGGTTTCATTTAAAGCCATTCTTCAAAATTCGATGTAGCTTTTCCATATCAGAACGGTTTTGTCGACACTATGATCAGTGCTGGATGACCTTTGAAAAATAAGGCCAGTAAATAAACTTTATCTTCATGTCTTTTTGAACAGTACCGTATTAGGTGAAAAAATCAGTTCAAATTTTTGGCCCGATCGGCGGGCAAAAACTAATTCTCAAAATTCAGAGAGTGATCAGATAATGTTTTGAAGACGTGATTTTATCTAGATAGACGCTAGCGCTTCATTTAGCGCGGGCGCTTAATTTTCGGAATTTTTTTCATTACCGTATAGGTTACAAAAGCGCAATTATTTGTTTACATTTTACCGGCAAGTTTTTTACCCCAAGATGGTACTCAGAATAGAATCCTATATGGCTTCTGATTGGATGATACAGGATTGGAATTACATTTAATCGAAAGCTTATCCAATTAGGTTTAAAAATTGCAGAAAATCATATTCACATTTTACGAAGTATAGAAAATATCCTCCATTTCTGCACGTCGGAGCCATTAAAAATATGCCTTTTTCATTAAGCGAAAAAAATAGACGATCTTTTTCAACTGCGTTTTAAGTCAATTTCTGCCGCATGACCCTATATATTTTTTTGGTTGTAATGCAACACTGGCATTTCTAGAAACAGGAACTGCAATCCGTTTTTCCCTAGTTTGTGTAGTCTTCGAGAAAAAAAATACGGAACACCAGTGGTACCCTATGGAAAATACATTACGAATAATTGCGCTCTTGTAACCTATACATGCTATAGAAAAAAGACATCTTTTTTTAATAAGGCTTTGAAAAATGTTTAAAATAGTCATTTTGCTCGGGAAAAATGTGAAACAGCGAGAAATGGGGTCAAATGGACTTTTCATCAACGTGAATTCAAGCTATAGTCTGTTTCCTATTTGTGTTGATTTCCATATCTAAATCTAGGGTTTGCTCGAATGTCGACAAAGTATGAAGAGAATAGAACGATTTTGTGATATCTACTGTTTTAATGGGATAAAGCATGTGTATATCTTGAATTTGAAGATTCATTTTGGTTTTTAACCATAATGATCGTGACTCAGTTGCTATTCTAGCAAAAAGCTAATTTGGTGAAAATTCACCAAAAGGGTCCCCAAGCAAACACCAACGATTTAGTTAAATTGCAAAGTAGAAAAATTAATCTTGGCATTGGATATTGTAGTCCAAGAATAGTTTTTCTTGCCAAAGTAGTAATATTATCATATTTTCAAAATTTGGAAAAACTATAGTCTGTTTCAAAAACGTGTTTTTTCAAGAAATGGTTTCATTTAAAGCCATTCTTCAAAATTCGATGTAGCTTTTCCATATCAGAACGGTTTTGTCGACACTATGATCAGTGCTGGATGACCTTTGAAAAATAAGGCCAGTAAATAAACTTTATCTTCATGTCTTTTTGAACAGTACCGTATTAGGTGAAAAAATCAGTTCAAATTTTTGGCCCGATCGGCGGGCAAAAACTAATTCTCAAAATTCAGAGAGTGATCAGATAATGTTTTGAAGACGTGATTTTATCTAGATAGACGCTAGCGCTTCATTTAGCGCGGGCGCTTAATTTTCGGAATTTTTTTCATTACCGTATAGGTTACAAGAGCGCAATTATTTGTTTACATTTTACCGGCAAGTTTTTTACCCCAAGATGGTACTCAGAATAGAATCCTGTATGGCTTCTGATTGGATGATACAGGATTGGAATTACATTTAATCGAAAGCTTATCCAATTAGGTTTAAAAATTGCAGAAAATCATATTCACATTTTACGAAGTATAGAAAATATCCTCCATTTCTGCACGTCGGAGCCATTAAAAATATGCCTTTTTCATTAAGCGAAAAAAATAGACGATCTTTTTCAACTGCGTTTTAAGTCAATTTCTGCCGCATGACCCTCTATATTTTTTTGGTTGTAATGCAACACTGGCATTTCTAGAAACAGGAACTGCAATCCGTTTTTCCCTAGTTTGTGTAGTCTTCGAGAAAAAAAATACGGAACACCAGTGGTACCCTATGGAAAATACATTACGAATAATTGCGCTCTTGTAACCTATACATGCTATAGAAAAAAGACATCTTTTTTTAATAAGGCTTTGAAAAATGTTTAAAATAGTCATTTTGCTCGGGAAAAATGTGAAACAGCGAGAAATGGGGTCAAATGGACTTTTCATCAACGTGAATTCAAGCTATAGTCTGTTTCCTATTTGTGTTGATTTCCATATCTAAATCTAGGGTTTGCTCGAATGTCGACAAAGTATGAAGAGAATAGAACGATTTTGTGATATCTACTGTTTTAATGGGATAAAGCATGTGTATATCTTGAATTTGAAGATTCATTTTGGTTTTTAACCATAATGATCGTGACTCAGTTGCTATTCTAGCAAAAAGCTAATTTGGTGAAAATTCACCAAAAGGGTCCCCAAGCAAACACCAACGATTTAGTTAAATTGCAAAGTAGAAAAATTAATCTTGGCATTGGATATTGTAGTCCAAGAATAGTTTTTCTTGCCAAAGTAGTAATATTATCATATTTTCAAAATTTGGAAAAACTATAGTCTGTTTCAAAAACGTGTTTTTTCAAGAAATGGTTTCATTTAAAGCCATTCTTCAAAATTCGATGTAGCTTTTCCATATCAGAACGGTTTTGTCGACACTATGATCAGTGCTGGATGACCTTTGAAAAATAAGGCCAGTAAATAAACTTTATCTTCATGTCTTTTTGAACAGTACCGTATTAGGTGAAAAAATCAGTTCAAATTTTTGGCCCGATCGGCGGGCAAAAACTAATTCTCAAAATTCAGAGAGTGATCAGATAATGTTTTGAAGACGTGATTTTATCTAGATAGACGCTAGCGCTTCATTTAGCGCGGGCGCTTAATTTTCGGAATTTTTTTCATTACCGTATAGGTTACAAGAGCGCAATTATTTGTTTACATTTTACCGGCAAGTTTTTTACCCCAAGATGGTACTCAGAATAGAATCCTATATGGCTTCTGATTGGATGATACAGGATTGGAATTACATTTAATCGAAAGCTTATCCAATTAGGTTTAAAAATTGCAGAAAATCATATTCACATTTTACACGAAGTATAGAAAATATCCTCCATTTCTGCACGTCGGAGCCATTAAAAATATGCCTTTTTCATTAAGCGAAAAAAATAGACGATCTTTTTCAACTGCGTTTTAAGTCAATTTCTGCCGCATGACCCTATATATTTTTTTGGTTGTAATGCAACACTGGCATTTCTAGAAACAGGAACTGCAATCCGTTTTTCCCTAGTTTGTGTAGTCTTCGAGAAAAAAAATACGGAACACCAGTGGTACCCTATGGAAAATACATTACGAATAATTGCGCTCTTGTAACCTATACATGCTATAGAAAAAAGACATCTTTTTTTAATAAGGCTTTGAAAAATGTTTAAAATAGTCATTTTGCTCGGGAAAAATGTGAAACAGCGAGAAATGGGGTCAAATGGACTTTTCATCAACGTGAATTCAAGCTATAGTCTGTTTCCTATTTGTGTTGATTTCCATATCTAAATCTAGGGTTTGCTCGAATGTCGACAAAGTATGAAGAGAATAGAACGATTTTGTGATATCTACTGTTTTAATGGGATAATGCATGTGTATATCTTGAATTTGAAGATTCATTTTGGTTTTTAACCATAATGATCGTGACTCAGTTGCTATTCTAGCAAAAAGCTAATTTGGTGAAAATTCACCAAAAGGGTCCCCAAGCAAACACCAACGATTTAGTTAAATTGCAAAGTAGAAAAAATAATCTTGGCATTGGATATTGTAGTCCAAGAATAGTTTTTCTTGCCAAAGTAGTAATATTATCATATTTTCAAAATTTGGAAAAACTATAGTCTGTTTCAAAAACGTGTTTTTTCAAGAAATGGTTTCATTTAAAGCCATTCTTCAAAATTCGATGTAGCTTTTCCATATCAGAACGGTTTTGTCGACACTATGATCATTGCTGGATGACCTTTGAAAAATAAGGCCAGTAAATAAACTTTATCTTCATGTCTTTTTGAACAGTACCGTAATTGGTGAAAAAATCAGTTCAAATTTTTGGCCCGATCGGAATGCAAAAACTAATTCTCAAAATTCAGAGAGTGATCAGATAATGTTTTGAAGACGTGATTTTATCTAGATAGACGCTAGCGCTTCATTTAGCGCGGGCGCTTAATTTTCGGAATTTTTTTTCATTACCGTATAGGTTACAAGAGCGCAATTATTTGTTTACATTTTACCGGCAAGTTTTTTACCCCAAGATGGTACTCAGAATAGAATCCTATATGGCTTCTGATTGGATGATACAGGATTGGAATTACATTTAATCGAAAGCTTATCCAATTAGGTTTAAAAATTGCAGAAAATCATATTCACATTTTACGAAGTATAGAAAATATCCTCCATTTCTGCACGTCGGAGCCATTAAAAATATGCCTTTTTCATTAAGCGAAAAAAATAGACGATCTTTTTCAACTGCGTTTTAAGTCAATTTCTGCCGCATGACCCTATATATTTTTTTGGTTGTAATGCAACACTGGCATTTCTAGAAACAGGAACTGCAATCCGTTTTTCCCTAGTTTGTGTAGTCTTCGAGAAAAAAAATACGGAACACCAGTGGTACCCTATGGAAAATACATTACGAATAATTGCGCTCTTGTAACTTATACATGCTATAGAAAAAAGACATCTTTTTTTAATAAGGCTTTGAAAAATGTTTAAAATAGTCATTTTGCTCGGGAAAAATGTGAAACAGCGAGAAATGGGGTCAAATGGACTTTTCATCAACGTGAATTCAAGCTATAGTCTGTTTCCTATTTGTGTTGATTTCCATATCTAAATCTAGGGTTTGCTCGAATGTCGACAAAGTATGAAGAGAATAGAACGATTTTGTGATATCTACTGTTTTAATGGGATAAAGCATGTGTATATCTTGAATTTGAAGATTCATTTTGGTTTTTAACCATAATGATCGTGACTCAGTTGCTATTCTAGCAAAAAGCTAATTTGGTGAAAATTCACCAAAAGGGTCCCCAAGCAAACACCAACGATTTAGTTAAATTGCAAAGTAGAAAAATTAATCTTGGCATTGGATATTGTAGTCCAAGAATAGTTTTTCTTGCCAAAGTAGTAATATTATCATATTTTCAAAATTTGGAAAAACTATAGTCTGTTTCAAAAACGTGTTTTTTCAAGAAATGGTTTCATTTAAAGCCATTCTTCAAAATTCGATGTAGCTTTTCCATATCAGAACGGTTTTATCGACACTATGATCAGTGCTGGATGACCTTTGAAAAATAAGGCCAGTAAATAAACTTTATCTTCATGTCTTTTTGAACAGTACCGTATTAGGTGAAAAAATCAGTTCAAATTTTTGGCCCGATCGGCGGGCAAAAACTAATTCTCAAAATTCAGAGAGTGATCAGATAATGTTTTGAAGACGTGATTTTATCTAGATAGACGCTAGCGCTTCATTTAGCGCGGGCGCTTAATTTTCGGAATTTTTTTCATTACCGTATAGGTTACAAGAGCGCAATTATTTGTTTACATTTTACCGGCAAGTTTTTTACCCCAAGATGGTACTCAGAATAGAATCCTATATGGCTTCTGATTGGATGATACAGGATTGGAATTACATTTAATCGAAAGCTTATCCAATTAGGTTTAAAAATTGCAGAAAATCATATTCACATTTTACGAAGTATAGAAAATATCCTCCATTTCTGCACGTCGGAGCCATTAAAAATATGCCTTTTTCATTAAGCGAAAAAAATAGACGATCTTTTTCAACTGCGTTTTAAGTCAATTTCTGCCGCATGACCCTATATATTTTTTTGGTTGTAATGCAACACTGGCATTTCTAGAAACAGGAACTGCAATCCGTTTTTCCCTAGTTTGTGTAGTCTTCGAGAAAAAAAATACGGAACACCAGTGGTACCCTATGGAAAATACATTACGAATAATTGCGCTCTTGTAACCTATACATGCTATAGAAAAAAGACATCTTTTTTTAATAAGGCTTTGAAAAATGTTTAAAATAGTCATTTTGCTCGGGAAAAATGTGAAACAGCGAGAAATGGGGTCAAATGGACTTTTCATCAACGTGAATTCAAGCTATAGTCTGTTTCCTATTTGTGTTGATTTCCATATCTAAATCTAGGGTTTGCTCGAATGTCGACAAAGTATGAAGAGAATAGAACGATTTTGTGATATCTACTGTTTTAATGGGATAAAGCATGTGTATATCTTGAATTTGAAGATTCATTTTGGTTTTTAACCATAATGATCGTGACTCAGTTGCTATTCTAGCAAAAAGCTAATTTGGTGAAAATTGACCAAAAGGGTCCCCAAGCAAACACCAACGATTTAGTTAAATTGCAAAGTAGAAAAATTAATCTTGGCATTGGATATTGTAGTCCAAGAATAGTTTTTCTTGCCAAAGTAGTAATATTATCATATTTTCAAAATTTGGAAAAACTATAGTCTGTTTCAAAAACGTGTTTTTTCAAGAAATGGTTTCATTTAAAGCCATTCTTCAAAATTCGATGTAGCTTTTCCATATCAGAACGGTTTTATCGACACTATGATCAGTGCTGGATGACCTTTGAAAAATAAGGCCAGTAAATAAACTTTATCTTCATGTCTTTTTGAACAGTACCGTATTAGGTGAAAAAATCAGTTCAAATTTTTGGCCCGATCGGCGGGCAAAAACTAATTCTCAAAATTCAGAGAGTGATCAGATAATGTTTTGAAGACGTGATTTTATCTAGATAGACGCTAGCGCTTCATTTAGCGCGGGCGCTTAATTTTCGGAATTTTTTTCATTACCGTATAGGTTACAAGAGCGCAATTATTTGTTTACATTTTACCGGCAAGTTTTTTACCCCAAGATGGTACTCAGAATAGAATCCTATATGGCTTCTGATTGGATGATACAGGATTGGAATTACATTTAATCGAAAGCTTATCCAATTAGGTTTAAAAATTGCAGAAAATCATATTCACATTTTACGAAGTATAGAAAATATCCTCCATTTCTGCACGTCGGAGCCATTAAAAATATGCCTTTTTCATTAAGCGAAAAAAATAGACGATCTTTTTCAACTGCGTTTTAAGTCAATTTCTGCCGCATGACCCTATATATTTTTTTGGTTGTAATGCAACACTGGCATTTCTAGAAACAGGAACTGCAATCCGTTTTTCCCTAGTTTGTGTAGTCTTCGAGAAAAAAAATACGGAACACCAGTGGTACCCTATGGAAAATACATTACGAATAATTGCGCTCTTGTAACCTATACATGCTATAGAAAAAAGACATCTTTTTTTAATAAGGCTTTGAAAAATGTTTAAAATAGTCATTTTGCTCGGGAAAAATGTGAAACAGCGAGAAATGGGGTCAAATGGACTTTTCATCAACGTGAATTCAAGCTATAGTCTGTTTCCTATTTGTGTTGATTTCCATATCTAAATCTAGGGTTTGCTCGAATGTCGACAAAGTATGAAGAGAATAGAACGATTTTGTGATATCTACTGTTTTAATGGGATAAAGCATGTGTATATCTTGAATTTGAAGATTCATTTTGGTTTTTAACCATAATGATCGTGACTCAGTTGCTATTCTAGCAAAAAGCTAATTTGGTGAAAATTGACCAAAAGGGTCCCCAAGCAAACACCAACGATTTAGTTAAATTGCAAAGTAGAAAAATTAATCTTGGCATTGGATATTGTAGTCCAAGAATAGTTTTTCTTGCCAAAGTAGTAATATTATCATATTTTCAAAATTTGGAAAAACTATAGTCTGTTTCAAAAACGTGTTTTTTCAAGAAATGGTTTCATTTAAAGCCATTCTTCAAAATTCGATGTAGCTTTTCCATATCAGAACGGTTTTGTCGACACTATGATCAGTGCTGGATGACCTTTGAAAAATAAGGCCAGTAAATAAACTTTATCTTCATGTCTTTTTGAACAGTACCGTATTAGGTGAAAAAATCAGTTCAAATTTTTGGCCCGATCGGCGGGCAAAAACTAATTCTCAAAATTCAGAGAGTGATCAGATAATGTTTTGAAGACGTGATTTTATCTAGATAGACGCTAGCGCTTCATTTAGCGCGGGCGCTTAATTTTCGGAATTTTTTTCATTACCGTATAGGTTACAAGAGCGCAATTATTTGTTTACATTTTACCGGCAAGTTTTTTACCCCAAGATGGTACTCAGAATAGAATCCTATATGGCTTCTGATTGGATGATACAGGATTGGAATTACATTTAATCGAAAGCTTATCCAATTAGGTTTAAAAATTGCAGAAAATCATATTCACATTTTACGAAGTATAGAAAATATCCTCCATTTCTGCACGTCGGAGCCATTAAAAATATGCCTTTTTCATTAAGCGAAAAAAATAGACGATCTTTTTCAACTGCGTTTTAAGTCAATTTCTACCGCATGACCCTATATATTTTTTTGGTTGTAATGCAACACTGGCATTTCTAGAAACAGGAACTGCAATTCGTTTTTCCCTAGTTTGTGTAGTCTTTGAGAAAAAAAATACGGAACACCAGTGGTACCCTATGGAAAATACATTACGAATAATTGCGCTCTTGTAACTTATACATGCTATAGAAAAAAGACATCTTTTTTTAATAAGGCTTTGAAAAATGTTTAAAATAGTCATTTTGCTCGGGAAAAATGTGAAACAGCGAGAAATGGGGTCAAATGGACTTTTCATCAACGTGAATTCAAGCTATAGTCTGTTTCCTATTTGTGTTGATTTCCATATCTAAATCTAGGGTTTGCTCGAATGTCGACAAAGTATGAAGAGAATAGAACGATTTTGTGATATCTACTGTTTTAATGGGATAAAGCATGTGTATATCTTGAATTTGAAGATTCATTTTGGTTTTTAACCATAATGATCGTGACTCAGTTGATATTCTAGCAAAAAGCTAATTTGGTGAAAATTGACCAAAAGGGTCCCCAAGCAAACACCAACGATTTAGTTAAATTGCAAAGTAGAAAAATTAATCTTGGCATTGGATATTGTAGTCCAAGAATAGTTTTTCTTGCCAAAGTAGTAATATTATCATATTTTCAAAATTTGGAAAAACTATAGTCTGTTTCAAAAACGTGTTTTTTCAAGAAATGGTTTCATTTAAAGCCATTCTTCAAAATTCGATGTAGCTTTTCCATATCAGAACGGTTTTGTCGACACTATGATCAGTGCTGGATGACCTTTGAAAAATAAGGCCAGTAAATAAACTTTATCTTCATGTCTTTTTGAACAGTACCGTATTAGGTGAAAAAATCAGTTCAAATTTTTGGCCCGATCGGCGGGCAAAAACTAATTCTCAAAATTCAGAGAGTGATCAGATAATGTTTTGAAGACGTGATTTTATCTAGATAGACGCTAGCGCTTCATTTAGCGCGGGCGCTTAATTTTCGGAATTTTTTTCATTACCGTATAGGTTACAAGAGCGCAATTATTTGTTTACATTTTACCGGCAAGTTTTTTACCCCAAGATGGTACTCAGAATAGAATCATATATGGCTTCTGATTGGATGATACAGGATTGGAATTACATTTAATCGAAAGCTTATCCAATTAGGTTTAAAAATTGCAGAAAATCATATTCACATTTTACGAAGTATAGAAAATATCCTCCATTTCTGCACGTCGGAGCCATTAAAAATATGCCTTTTTCATTAAGCGAAAAAAATAGACGATCTTTTTCAACTGCGTTTTAAGTCAATTTCTACCGCATGACCCTATATATTTTTTTGGTTGTAATGCAACACTGGCATTTCTAGAAACAGGAACTGCAATTCGTTTTTCCCTAGTTTGTGTAGTCTTTGAGAAAAAAAATACGGAACACCAGTGGTACCCTATGGAAAATACATTACGAATAATTGCGCTCTTGTAACTTATACATGCTATAGAAAAAAGACATCTTTTTTTAATAAGGCTTTGAAAAATGTTTAAAATAGTCATTTTGCTCGGGAAAAATGTGAAACAGCGAGAAATGGGGTCAAATGGACTTTTCATCAACGTGAATTCAAGCTATAGTCTGTTTCCTATTTGTGTTGATTTCCATATCTAAATCTAGGGTTTGCTCGAATGTCGACAAAGTATGAAGAGAATAGAACGATTTTGTGATATCTACTGTTTTAATGGGATAAAGCATGTGTATATCTTGAATTTGAAGATTCATTTTGGTTTTTAACCATAATGATCGTGACTCAGTTGATATTCTAGCAAAAAGCTAATTTGGTGAAAATTGACCAAAAGGGTCCCCAAGCAAACACCAACGATTTAGTTAAATTGCAAAGTAGAAAAATTAATCTTGGCATTGGATATTGTAGTCCAAGAATAGTTTTTCTTGCCAAAGTAGTAATATTATCATATTTTCAAAATTTGGAAAAACTATAGTCTGTTTCAAAAACGTGTTTTTTCAAGAAATGGTTTCATTTAAAGCCATTCTTCAAAATTCGATGTAGCTTTTCCATATCAGAACGGTTTTGTCGACACTATGATCAGTGCTGGATGACCTTTGAAAAATAAGGCCAGTAAATAAACTTTATCTTCATGTCTTTTTGAACAGTACCGTATTAGGTGAAAAAATCAGTTCAAATTTTTGGCCCGATCGGCGGGCAAAAACTAATTCTCAAAATTCAGAGAGTGATCAGATAATGTTTTGAAGACGTGATTTTATCTAGATAGACGCTAGCGCTTCATTTAGCGCGGGCGCTTAATTTTCGGAATTTTTTTCATTACCGTATAGGTTACAAGAGCGCAATTATTTGTTTACATTTTACCGGCAAGTTTTTTACCCCAAGATGGTACTCAGAATAGAATCATATATGGCTTCTGATTGGATGATACAGGATTGGAATTACATTTAATCGAAAGCTTATCCAATTAGGTTTAAAAATTGCAGAAAATCATATTCACATTTTACGAAGTATAGAAAATATCCTCCATTTCTGCACGTCGGAGCCATTAAAAGTATGCCTTTTTCATTAAGCGAAAAAAATAGACGATCTTTTTCAACTGCGTTTTAAGTCAATTTCTGCCGCATGACCCTATATATTTTTTTGGTTGTAATGCAACACTGGCATTTCTAGAAACAGGAACTGCAATCCGTTTTTCCCTAGTTTGTGTAGTCTTCGAGAAAAAAAATACGGAACACCAGTGGTACCCTATGGAAAATACATTACGAATAATTGCGCTCTTGTAACCTATACATGCTATAGAAAAAAGACATCTTTTTTTAATAAGGCTTTGAAAAATGTTTAAAATAGTCATTTTGCTCGGGAAAAATGTGAAACAGCGAGAAATGGGGTCAAATGGACTTTTCATCAACGTGAATTCAAGCTATAGTCTGTTTCCTATTTGTGTTGATTTCCATATCTAAATCTAGGGTTTGCTCGAATGTCGACAAAGTATGAAGAGAATAGAACGATTTTGTGATATCTACTGTTTTAATGGGATAAAGCATGTGTATATCTTGAATTTGAAGATTCATTTTGGTTTTTAACCATAATGATCGTGACTCAGTTGCTATTCTAGCAAAAAGCTAATTTGGTGAAAATTCACCAAAAGGGTCCCCAAGCAAACACCAACGATTTAGTTAAATTGCAAAGTAGAAAAATTAATCTTGGCATTGGATATTGTAGTCCAAGAATAGTTTTTCTTGCCAAAGTAGTAATATTATCATATTTTCAAAATTTGGAAAAACTATAGTCTGTTTCAAAAACGTGTTTTTTCAAGAAATGGTTTCATTTAAAGCCATTCTTCAAAATTCGATGTAGCTTTTCCATATCAGAACGGTTTTATCGACACTATGATCAGTGCTGGATGACCTTTGAAAAATAAGGCCAGTAAATAAACTTTATCTTCATGTCTTTTTGAACAGTACCGTATTAGGTGAAAAAATCAGTTCAAATTTTTGGCCCGATCGGAATGCAAAAACTAATTCTCAAAATTCAGAGAGTGATCAGATAATGTTTTGAAGACGTGATTTTATCTAGATAGACGCTAGCGCTTCATTTAGCGCGGGCGCTTAATTTTCGGAATTTTTTTTCATTACCGTATAGGTTACAAGAGCGCAATTATTTGTTTACATTTTACCGGCAAGTTTTTTACCCCAAGATGGTACTCAGAATAGAATCCTATATGGCTTCTGATTGGATGATACAGGATTGGAATTACATTTAATCGAAAGCTTATCCAATTAGGTTTAAAAATTGCAGAAAATCATATTCACATTTTACGAAGTATAGAAAATATCCTCCATTTCTGCACGTCGGAGCCATTAAAAATATGCCTTTTTCATTAAGCGAAAAAAATAGACGATCTTTTTCAACTGCGTTTTAAGTCAATTTCTGCCGCATGACCCTATATATTTTTTTGGTTGTAATGCAACACTGGCATTTCTAGAAACAGGAACTGCAATCCGTTTTTCCCTAGTTTGTGTAGTCTTCGAGAAAAAAAATACGGAACACCAGTGGTACCCTATGGAAAATACATTACGAATAATTGCGCTCTTGTAACCTATACATGCTATAGAAAAAAGACATCTTTTTTTAATAAGGCTTTGAAAAATGTTTAAAATAGTCATTTTGCTCGGGAAAAATGTGAAACAGCGAGAAATGGGGTCAAATGGACTTTTCATCAACGTGAATTCAAGCTATAGTCTGTTTCCTATTTGTGTTGATTTCCATATCTAAATCTAGGGTTTGCTCGAATGTCGACAAAGTATGAAGAGAATAGAACGATTTTGTGATATCTACTGTTTTAATGGGATAAAGCATGTGTATATCTTGAATTTGAAGATTCATTTTGGTTTTTAACCATAATGATCGTGACTCAGTTGCTATTCTAGCAAAAAGCTAATTTGGTGAAAATTCACCAAAAGGGTCCCCAAGCAAACACCAACGATTTAGTTAAATTGCAAAGTAGAAAAATTAATCTTGGCATTGGATATTGTAGTCCAAGAATAGTTTTTCTTGCCAAAGTAGTAATATTATCATATTTTCAAAATTTGGAAAAACTATAGTCTGTTTCAAAAACGTGTTTTTTCAAGAAATGGTTTCATTTAAAGCCATTCTTCAAAATTCGATGTAGCTTTTCCATATCAGAACGGTTTTGTCGACACTATGATCAGTGCTGGATGACCTTTGAAAAATAAGGCCAGTAAATAAACTTTATCTTCATGTCTTTTTGAACAGTACCGTATTAGGTGAAAAAATCAGTTCAAATTTTTGGCCCGATCGGCGGGCAAAAACTAATTCTCAAAATTCAGAGAGTGATCAGATAATGTTTTGAAGACGTGATTTTATCTAGATAGACGCTAGCGCTTCATTTAGCACGGGCGCTTAATTTTCGGAATTTTTTTCATTACCGTATAGGTTACAAGAGCGCAATTATTTGTTTACATTTTACCGGCAAGTTTTTTACCCCAAGATGGTACTCAGAATAGAATCCTATATGGCTTCTGATTGGATGATACAGGATTGGAATTACATTTAATCGAAAGCTTATCCAATTAGGTTTAAAAATTGCAGAAAATCATATTCACATTTTACGAAGTATAGAAAATATCCTCCATTTCTGCACGTCGGAGCCATTAAAAATATGCCTTTTTCATTAAGCGAAAAAAATAGACGATCTTTTTCAACTGCGTTTTAAGTCAATTTCTGCCGCATGACCCTATATATTTTTTTGGTTGTAATGCAACACTGGCATTTCTAGAAACAGGAACTGCAATCCGTTTTTCCCTAGTTTGTGTAGTCTTCGAGAAAAAAAATACGGAACACCAGTGGTACCCTATGGAAAATACATTTCGAATAATTGCGCTCTTGTAACCTATACATGCTATAGAAAAAAGACATCTTTTTTTAATAAGGCTTTGAAAAATGTTTAAAATAGTCATTTTGCTCGGAAAAAATGTGAAACAGCGAGAAATGGGGTCAAATGGACTTTTCATCAACGTGAATTCAAGCTATAGTCTGTTTCCTATTTGTGTTGATTTCCATATCTAAATCTAGGGTTTGCTCGAATGTCGACAAAGTATGAAGAGAATAGAACGATTTTGTGATATCTACTGTTTTAATGGGATAAAGCATGTGTATATCTTGAATTTGAAGATTCATTTTGGTTTTTAACCATAATGATCGTGACTCAGTTGCTATTCTAGCAAAAAGCTAATTTGGTGAAAATTCACCAAAAGGGTCCCCAAGCAAACACCAACGATTTAGTTAAATTGCAAAGTAGAAAAATTAATCTTGGCATTGGATATTGTAGTCCAAGAATAGTTTTTCTTGCCAAAGTAGTAATATTATCATATTTTCAAAATTTGGAAAAACTATAGTCTGTTTCAAAAACGTGTTTTTTCAAGAAATGGTTTCATTTAAAGCCATTCTTCAAAATTCGATGTAGCTTTTCCATATCAGAACGGTTTTGTCGACACTATGATCATTGCTGGATGACCTTTGAAAAATAAGGCCAGTAAATAAACTTTATCTTCATGTCTTTTTGAACAGTACCGTAATTGGTGAAAAAATCAGTTCAAATTTTTGGCCCGATCGGAATGCAAAAACTTATTCTCAAAATTCAGAGAGTGATCAGATAATGTTTTGAAGACGTGATTTTATCTAGATAGACGCTAGCGCTTCATTTAGCGCGGGCGCTTAATTTTCGGAATTTTTTTTCATTACCGTATAGGTTACAAGAGCGCAATTATTTGTTTACATTTTACCGGCAAGTTTTTTACCCCAAGATGGTACTCAGAATAGAATCCTATATGGCTTCTGATTGGATGATACAGGATTGGAATTACATTTAATCGAAAGCTTATCCAATTAGGTTTAAAAATTGCAGAAAATCATATTCACATTTTACGAAGTATAGAAAATATCCTCCATTTCTGCACGTCGGAGCCATTAAAAATATGCCTTTTTCATTAAGCGAAAAAAATAGACGATCTTTTTCAACTGCGTTTTAAGTCAATTTCTGCCGCATGACCCTATATATTTTTTTGGTTGTAATGCAACACTGGCATTTCTAGAAACAGGAACTGCAATCCGTTTTTCCCTAGTTTGTGTAGTCTTCGAGAAAAAAAATACGGAACACCAGTGGTACCCTATGGAAAATTCATTACGAATAATTGCGCTCTTGTAACCTATACATGCTATAGAAAAAAGACATCTTTTTTTAATAAGGCTTTGAAAAATGTTTAAAATAGTCATTTTGCTCGGGAAAAATGTGAAACAGCGAGAAATGGGGTCAAATGGACTTTTCATCAACGTGAATTCAAGCTATAGTCTGTTTCCTATTTGTGTTGATTTCCATATCTAAATCTAGGGTTTGCTCGAATGTCGACAAAGTATGAAGAGAATAGAACGATTTTGTGATATCTACTGTTTTAATGGGATAATGCATGTGTATATCTTGAATTTGAAGATTCATTTTGGTTTTTAACCATAATGATCGTGACTCAGTTGCTATTCTAGCAAAAAGCTAATTTGGTGAAAATTCACCAAAAGGGTCCCCAAGCAAACACCAACGATTTAGTTAAATTGCAAAGTAGAAAAAATAATCTTGGCATTGGATATTGTAGTCCAAGAATAGTTTTTCTTGCCAAAGTAGTAATATTATCATATTTTCAAAATTAGGAAAAACTATAGTCTGTTTCAAAAACGTGTTTTTTCAAGAAATGGTTTCATTTAAAGCCATTCTTCAAAATTCGATGTAGCTTTTCCATATCAGAACGGTTTTGTCGACACTATGATCATTGCTGGATGACCTTTGAAAAATAAGGCCAGTAAATAAACTTTATCTTGATGTCTTTTTGAACAGTACCGTAATTGGTGAAAAAATCAGTTCAAATTTTTGGCCCGATCGGAATGCAAAAACTAATTCTCAAAATTCAGAGAGTGATCAGATAATGTTTTGAAGACGTGATTTTATCTAGATAGACGCTAGCGCTTCATTTAGCGCGGGCGCTTAATTTTCGGAATTTTTTTTCATTACCGTATAGGTTACAAGAGCGCAATTATTTGTTTACATTTTACCGGCAAGTTTTTTACCCCAAGATGGTACTCAGAATAGAATCCTATATGGCTTCTGATTGGATGATACAGGATTGGAATTACATTTAATCGAAAGCTTATCCAATTAGGTTTAAAAATTGCAGAAAATCATATTCACATTTTACGAAGTATAGAAAATATCCTCCATTTCTGCACGTCGGAGCCTTTAAAAATATGCCTTTTTCATTAAGCGAAAAAAATAGACGATCTTTTTCAACTGCGTTTTAAGTCAATTTCTACCGCATGACCCTATATATTTTTTTGGTTGTAATGCAACACTGGCATTTCTAGAAACAGGAACTGCAATTCGTTTTTCCCTAGTTTGTGTAGTCTTCGAGAAAAAAAATACGGAACACCAGTGGTACCCTATGGAAAATACATTACGAATAATTGCGCTCTTGTAACTTATACATGCTATAGAAAAAAGACATCTTTTTTTAATAAGGCTTTGAAAAATGTTTAAAATAGTCATTTTGCTCGGGAAAAATGTGAAACAGCGAGAAATGGGGTCAAATGGACTTTTCATCAACGTGAATTCAAGCTATAGTCTGTTTCCTATTTGTGTTGATTTCCATATCTAAATCTAGGGTTTGCTCGAATGTCGACAAAGTATGAAGAGAATAGAACGATTTTGTGATATCTACTGTTTAAATGGGATAAAGCATGTGTATATCTTGAATTTGAAGATTCATTTTGGTTTTTAACCATAATGATCGTGACTCAGTTGCTATTCTAGCAAAAAGCTAATTTGGTGAAAATTCACCAAAAGGGTCCCCAAGCAAACACCAACGATTTAGTTAAATTGCAAAGTAGAAAAATTAATCTTGGCATTGGATATTGTAGTCCAAGAATAGTTTTTCTTGCCAAAGTAGTAATATTATCATATTTTCAAAATTTGGAAAAACTATAGTCTGTTTCAAAAACGTGTTTTTTCAAGAAATGGTTTCATTTAAAGCCATTCTTCAAAATTCGATGTAGCTTTTCCATATCAGAACGGTTTTGTCGACACTATGATCATTGCTGGATGACCTTTGAAAAATAAGGCCAGTAAATAAACTTTATCTTCATGTCTTTTTGAACAGTACCGTATTAGGTGAAAAAATCAGTTCAAATTTTTGGCCCGATCGGCGGGCAAAAACTAATTCTCAAAATTCAGGGAGTGATCAGATAATGTTTTGAAGACGTGATTTTATCTAGATAGACGCTAGCGCTTCATTTAGCGCGGGCGCTTAATTTTCGGATTTTTTTTTCATTACCGTATAGGTTACAAGAGCGCAGTTATTTGTTTACATTTTACCGGCAAGTTTTTTACCCCAAGATGGTACTCAGAATAGAATCCTATATGGCTTCTGATTGGATGATACAGGATTGGAATTACATTTAATCGAAAGCTTATCCAATTAGGTTTAAAAATTGCAGAAAATCATATTCACATTTTACGAAGTATAGAAAATATCCTCCATTTCTGCACGTCGGAGCCATTAAAAATATGCCTTTTTCATTAAGCGAAAAAAATAGACGATCTTTTTCAACTGCGTTTTAAGTCAATTTCTGCCGCATGACCCTATATATTTTTTTGGTTGTAATGCAACACTGGCATTTCTAGAAACAGGAACTGCAATCCGTTTTTCCCTAGTTTGTGTAGTCTTTGAGAAAAAAAATACGGAACACCAGTGGTACCCTATGGAAAATACATTACGAATAATTGCGCTCTTGTAACCTATACATGCTCTAGAAAAAAGACATCTTTTTTTAATAAGGCTTTGAAAAATGTTTAAAATAGTCATTTTGCTCGGGAAAAATGTGAAACAGCGAGAAATGGGGTCAAATGGACTTTTCATCAACGTGAATTCAAGCTATAGTCTGTTTCCTATTTGTGTTGATTTCCATATCTAAATCTAGGGTTTGCTCGAATGTCGACAAAGTATGAAGAGAATAGAACGATTTTGTGATATCTACTGTTTTAATGGGATAAAGCATGTGTATATCTTGAATTTGAAGATTCATTTTGGTTTTTAACCATAATGATCGTGACTCAGTTGCTATTCTAGCAAAAAGCTAATTTGGTGAAAATTCACCAAAAGGGTCCCCAAGCAAACACCAACGATTTAGTTAAATTGCAAAGTAGAAAAATTAATCTTGGCATTGGATATTGTAGTCCAAGAATAGTTTTTCTTGCCAAAGTAGTAATATTATCATATTTTCAAAATTTGGAAAAACTATAGTCTGTTTCAAAAACGTGTTTTTTCAAGAAATGGTTTCATTTAAAGCCATTCTTCAAAATTCGATGTAGCTTTTCCATATCAGAACGGTTTTGTCGACACTATGATCAGTGCTGGATGACCTTTGAAAAATAAGGCCAGTAAATAAACTTTATCTTCATGTCTTTTTGAACAGTACCGTATTAGGTGAAAAAATCAGTTCAAATTTTTGGCCCGATCGGCGGGCAAAAACTAATTCCCAAAATTCAGAGAGTGATCAGATAATGTTTTGAAGATGTGATTTTATCTAGATAGACGCTAGCGCTTCATTTAGCGCGGGCGCTTAATTTTCGGATTTTTTTTTCATTACCGTATAGGTTACAAGAGCGCAATTATTTGTTTACATTTTACCGGCAAGTTTTTTACCCCCTAGATGGTACTCAGAATAGAATCCTATATGGCTTCTGATTGGATGATACAGGATTGGAATTACATTTAATCGAAAGCTTATCCAATTAGGTTTAAAAATTGCAGAAAATCATATTCACATTTTACGAAGTATAGAAAATATCCTCCATTTCTGCACGTCGGAGCCATTAAAAATATGCCTTTTTCATTATGCGAAAAAAATAGACGATCTTTTTCAACTGCGTTTTAAGTCAATTTCTGCCGCATGACCCTATATATTTTTTTGGTTGTAATGCAACACTGGCATTTCTAGAAACAGGAACTGCAATCCGTTTTTCCCTAGTTTGTGTAGTCTTCGAGAAAAAAAATACGGAACACCAGTGGTACCCTATGGAAAATACATTACGAATAATTGCGCTCTTGTAACCTATACATGCTATAGAAAAAAGACATCTTTTTTTAATAAGGCTTTGAAAAATGTTTAAAATAGTCATTTTGCTCGGGAAAAATGTGAAACAGCGAGAAATGGGGTCAAATGGACTTTTCATCAACGTGAATTCAAGCTATAGTCTGTTTCCAATTTGTGTTGATTTCCATATCTAAATCTAGGGTTTGCTCGAATGTCGACAAAGTATGAAGAGAATAGAACGATTTTGTGATATCTACTGTTTTAATGGGATAAAGCATGTGTATATCTTGAATTTGAAGATTCATTTTGGTTTTTAACCATAATGATCGTGACTCAGTTGCTATTCTAGCAAAAAGCTAATTTGGTGAAAATTGACCAAAAGGGTCCCCAAGCAAACACCAACGATTTAGTTAAATTGCAAAGTAGAAAAATTAATCTTGGCATTGGATATTGTAGTCCAAGAATAGTTTTTCTTGCCAAAGTAGTAATATTATCATATTTTCAAAATTTGGAAAAACTATAGTCTGTTTCAAAAACGTGTTTTTTCAAGAAATGGTTTCATTTAAAGCCATTCTTCAAAATTCGATGTAGCTTTTCCATATCAGAACGGTTTTGTCGACACTATGATCAGTGCTGGATGACCTTTGAAAAATAAGGCCAGTAAATAAACTTTATCTTCATGTCTTTTTGAACAGTACCGTATTTGGTGAAAAAATCAGTTCAAATTTTTGGCCCGATCGGCGGGCAAATACTAATTCTCAAAATTCAGAGAGTGATCAGATAATGTTTTGAAGACGTGATTTTATCTAGATAGACGCTAGCGCTTCATTTAGCGCGGGCGCTTAATTTTCGGATTTTTTTTCATTACCGTATAGGTTACAAGAGCGCAATTATTTGTTTACATTTTACCGGCAAGTTTTTTACCCCAAGATGGTACTCAGAATAGAATCCTATATGGCTTCTGATTGGATGATACAGGATTGGAATTACATTTAATCGAAAGCTTATCCAATTAGGTTTAAAAATTGCAGAAAATCATATTCACATTTTACGAAGTATAGAAAATATCCTCCATTTCTGCACGTCGGAGCCATTAAAAATATGCCTTTTTCATTAAGCGAAAAAAATAGACGATCTTTTTCAACTGCGTTTTAAGTCAATTTCTGCCGCATGACCCTATATATTTTTTTGGTTGTAATGCAACACTGGCATTTCTAGAAACAGGAACTGCAATCCGTTTTTCCCTAGTTTGTGTAGTCTTCGAGAAAAAAAATACGGAACACCAGTGGTACCCTATGGAAAATACATTACGAATAATTGCGCTCTTGTAACCTATACATGCTATAGAAAAAAGACATCTTTTTTTAATAAGGCTTTGAAAAATGTTTAAAATAGTCAGTTTGCTCGGGAAAAATGTGAAACAGCGAGAAATGGGGTCAAATGGACTTTTCATCAACGTGAATTCAAGCTATAGTCTGTTTCCTAATTGTGTTGATTTCCATATCTAAATCTAGGGTTTGCTCGAATGTCGACAAAGTATGAAGAGAATAGAACGATTTTGTGATATCTACTGTTTTAATGGGATAAAGCATGTGTATATCTTGAATTTGAAGATTCATTTTGGTTTTTAACCATAATGATCGTGACTCAGTTGCTATTCTAGCAAAAAGCTAATTTGGTGAAAATTGACCAAAAGGGTCCCCAAGCAAACACCAACGATTTAGTTAAATTGCAAAGTAGAAAAATTAATCTTGGCATTGGATATTGTAGTCCAAGAATAGTTTTTCTTGACAAAGTAGTAATATTATCATATTTTCAAAATTTGGAAAAACTATAGTCTGTTTCAAAAACGTGTTTTTTCAAGAAATGGTTTCATTTAAAGCCATTCTTCAAAATTCGATGTAGCTTTTCCATATCAGAACGGTTTTGTCGACACTATGATCAGTGCTGGATGACCTTTGAAAAATAAGGCCAGTAAATAAACTTTATCTTCATGTCTTTTTGAACAGTACCGTATTTGGTGAAAAAATCAGTTCAAATTTTTGGCCCGATCGGCGGGCAAAAACTAATTCTCAAAATTCAGAGAGTGATCAGATAATGTTTTGAAGACGTGATTTTATCTAGATAGACGCTAGCGCTTCATTTAGCGCGGGCGCTTAATTTTCGGATTTTTTTTTCATTACCGTATAGGTTACAAGAGCGCAATTATTTGTTTACATTTTACCGGCAAGTTTTTTACCCCAAGATGGTACTCAGAATAGAATCCTATATGGCTTCTGATTGGATGATACAGGATTGGAATTACATTTAATCGAAAGCTTATCCAATTAGGTTTAAAAATTGCAGAAAATCATATTCACATTTTACGAAGTATAGAAAATATCCTCCATTTCTGCACGTCGGAGCCATTAAAAATATGCCTTTTTCATTAAGCGAAAAAAATAGACGATCTTTTTCAACTGCGTTTTAAGTCAATTTCTGCCGCATGACCCTATATATTTTTTTGGTTGTAATGCAACACTGGCATTTCTAGAAACAGGAACTGCAATCCGTTTTTCCCTAGTTTGTGTAGTCTTCGAGAAAAAAAATACGGAACACCAGTGGTACCCTATGGAAAATACATTACGAATAATTGCGCTCTTGTAACCTATACATGCTATAGAAAAAAGACATCTTTTTTTAATAAGGCTTTGAAAAATGTTTAAAATAGTCAGTTTGCTCGGGAAAAATGTGAACCAGCGAGAAATGGGGTCAAATGGACTTTTCATCAACGTGAATTCAAGCTATAGTCTGTTTCCTATTTGTGTTGATTTCCATATCTAAATCTAGGGTTTGCTCGAATGTCGACAAAGTATGAAGAGAATAGAACGATTTTGTGATATCTACTGTTTTAATGGGATAAAGCATGTGTATATCTTGAATTTGAAGATTCATTTTGGTTTTTAACCATAATGATCGTGACTCAGTTGCTATTCTAGCAAAAAGCTAATTTGGTGAAAATTGACCAAAAGGGTCCCCAAGCAAACACCAACGATTTAGTTAAATTGCAAAGTAGAAAAATTAATCTTGGCATTGGATATTGTAGTCCAAGAATAGTTTTTCTTGCCAAAGTAGTAATATTATCATATTTTCAAAATTTGGAAAAACTATAGTCTGTTTCAAAAACGTGTTTTTTCAAGAAATGGTTTCATTTAAAGCCATTCTTCAAAATTCGATGTAGCTTTTCCATATCAGAACGGTTTTGTCGACACTATGATCAGTGCTGGATGACCTTTGAAAAATAAGGCCAGTAAATAAACTTTATCTTCATGTCTTTTTGAACAGTACCGTATTTGGTGAAAAAATCAGTTCAAATTTTTGGCCCGATCGGCGGGCAAAAACTAATTCTCAAAATTCAGAGAGTGATCAGATAATGTTTTGAAGACGTGATTTTATCTAGATAGACGCTAGCGCTTCATTTAGCGCGGGCGCTTAATTTTCGGATTTTTTTTTCATTACCGTATAGGTTACAAGAGCGCAATTATTTGTTTACATTTTACCGGCAAGTTTTTTACCCCAAGATGGTACTCAGAATAGAATCCTATATGGCTTCTGATTGGATGATACAGGATTGGAATTACATTTAATCGAAAGCTTATCCAATTAGGTTTAAAAATTGCAGAAAATCATATTCACATTTTACGAAGTATAGAAAATATCCTCCATTTCTGCACGTCGGAGCCATTAAAAATATGCCTTTTTCATTAAGCGAAAAAAATAGACGATCTTTTTCAACTGCGTTTTAAGTCAATTTCTGCCGCATGACCCTATATATTTTTTTGGTTATAATGCAACACTGGCATTTCTAGAAACAGGAACTGCAATCCGTTTTTCCCTAGTTTGTGTAGTCTTTGAGAAAAAAAATACGGAACACCAGTGGTACCCTATGGAAAATACATTACGAATAATTGCGCTCTTGTAACCTATACATGCTATAGAAAAAAGACATCTTTTTTTAATAAGGCTTTGAAAAATGTTTAAAATAGTCATTTTGCTCGGGAAAAATGTGAAACAGCGAGAAATGGGGTCAAATAGACTTTTCATCAACGTGAATTCAAGTTATAGTCTGTTTCCTATTTGTGTTGATTTCCATATCTAAATCTAGGGTTTGCTCGAATGTCGACAAAGTATGAAGAGAATAGAACGATTTTGTGATATCTACTGTTTTAATGGGATAAAGCATGTGTATATCTTGAATTTGAAGATTCATTTTGGTTTTTAACCATAATGATCGTGACTCAGTTGCTATTCTAGCAAAAAGCTAATTTGGTGAAAATTGACCAAAAGGGTCCCCAAGCAAACACCAACGATTTAGTTAAATTGCAAAGTAGAAAAATTAATCTTGGCATTGGATATTGTAGTCCAAGAATAGTTTTTCTTGCCAAAGTAGTAATATTATCATATTTTCAAAATTTGGAAAAACTATAGTCTGTTTCAAAAACGTGTTTTTTCAAGAAATGGTTTCATTTAAAGCCATTCTTCAAAATTCGATGTAGCTTTTCCATATCAGAACGGTTTTGTCGACACTATGATCAGTGCTGGATGACCTTTGAAAAATAAGGCCAGTAAATAAACTTTATCTTCATGTCTTTTTGAACAGTACCGTATTAGGTGAAAAAATCAGTTCAAATTTTTGGCCCGATCGGCGGGCAAAAACTAATTCTCAAAATTCAGAGAGTGATCAGATAATGTTTTGAAGACGTGATTTTATCTAGATAGACGCTAGCGCTTCATTTAGCGCGGGCGCTTAATTTTCGGATTTTTTTTTCATTACCGTATAGGTTACAAGAGCGCAATTATTTGTTTACATTTTACCGGCAAGTTTTTTACCCCAAGATGGTACTCAGAATAGAATCCTATATGGCTTCTGATTGGATGATACAGGATTGGAATTACATTTAATCGAAAGCTTATCCAATTAGGTTTAAAAATTGCAGAAAATCATATTCACATTTTACGAAGTATAGAAAATATCCTCCATTTCTGCACGTCGGAGCCATTAAAAATATGCCTTTTTCATTAAGCGAAAAAAATAGACGATCTTTTTCAACTGCGTTTTAAGTCAATTTCTGCCGCATGACCCTATATATTTTTTTGGTTGTAATGCAACACTGGCATTTCTAGAAACAGGAACTGCAATCCGTTTTTCCCTAGTTTGTGTAGTCTTCGAGAAAAAAAATACGGAACACCAGTGGTACCCTATGGAAAATACATTACGAATAATTGCGCTCTTGTAACCTATACATGCTATAGAAAAAAGACATCTTTTTTTAATAAGGCTTTGAAAAATGTTTAAAATAGTCATTTTGCTCGGGAAAAATGTGAAACAGCGAGAAATGGGGTCAAATGGACTTTTCATCAACGTGAATTCAAGCTATAGTCTGTTTCCTATTTGTGTTGATTTCCATATCTAAATCTAGGGTTTGCTCGAATGTCGACAAAGTATGAAGAGAATAGAACGATTTTGTGATATCTACTGTTTTAATGGGATAAAGCATGTGTATATCTTGAATTTGAAGATTCATTTTGGTTTTTAACCATAATTATCGTGACTCAGTTGCTATTCTAGCAAAAAGCTAATTTGGTGAAAATTGACCAAAAGGGTCCCCAAGCAAACACCAACGATTTAGTTAAATTGCAAAGTAGAAAAATTAATCTTGGCATTGGATATTGTAGTCCAAGAATAGTTTTTCTTGCCAAAGTAGTAATATTATCATATTTTCAAAATTTGGAAAAACTATAGTCTGTTTCAAAAACGTGTTTTTTCAAGAAATGGTTTCATTTAAAGCCATTCTTCAAAATTCGATGTAGCTTTTCCATATCAGAACGGTTTTGTCGACACTATGATCAGTGCTGGATGACCTTTGAAAAATAAGGCCAGTAAATAAACTTTATCTTCATGTCTTTTTGAACAGTACCGTATTTGGTGAAAAAATCAGTTCAAATTTTTGGCCCGATCGGCGGGCAAAAACTAATTCTCAAAAATCAGAGAGTGATCAGATAATGTTTTGAAGACGTGATTTTATCTAGATAGACGCTAGCGCTTCATTTAGCGCGGGCGCTTAATTTTCGGAATTTTTTTTCATTACCGTATAGGTTACAAGAGCGCAATTATTTGTTTACATTTTACCGGCAAGTTTTTTACCCCAAGATGGTACTCAGAATAGAATCCTATATGGCTTCTGATTGGATGATACAGGATTGGAATTACATTTAATCGAAAGCTTATCCAATAAGGTTTAAAAATTGCAGAAAATCATATTCACATTTTACGAAGTATAGAAAATATCCTCCATTTCTGCACGTCGGAGCCATTAAAAATATGCCTTTTTCATTAAGCGAAAAAAATAGACGATCTTTTTCAACTGCGTTTTAAGTCAATTTCTGCCGCATGACCCTATATATTTTTTTGGTTGTAATGCAACACTGGCATTTCTAGAAACAGGAACTGCAATCCGTTTTTCCCTAGTTTGTGTAGTCTTCGAGAAAAAAAATACGGAACACCAGTGGTACCCTATGGAAAATACATTACGAATAATTGCGCTCTTGTAACCTATACATGCTATAGAAAAAAGACATCTTTTTTTAATAAGGCTTTGAAAAATGTTTAAAATAGTCATTTTGCTCGGGAAAAATGTGAAACAGCGAGAAATGGGGTCAAATGGACTTTTCATCAACGTGAATTCAAGCTATAGTCTGTTTCCTATTTGTGTTGATTTCCATATCTAAATCTAGGGTTTGCTCGAATGTCGACAAAGTATGAAGAGAATAGAACGATTTTGTGATATCTACTGTTTTAATGGGATAAAGCATGTGTATATCTTGAATTTGAAGATTCATTTTGGTTTTTAACCATAATGATCGTGACTCAGTTGCTATTCTAGCAAAAAGCTAATTTGGTGAAAATTGACCAAAAGGGTCCCCAAGCAAACACCAACGATTTAGTTAAATTGCAAAGTAGAAAAATTAATCTTGGCATTGGATATTGTAGTCCAAGAATAGTTTTTCTTGCCAAAGTAGTAATATGATCATATTTTCAAAATTTGGAAAAACTACAGTCTGTTTCAAAAACGTGTTTTTTCAAGAAATGGTTTCATTTAAAGCCATTCTTCAAAATTCGATGTAGCTTTTCCATATCAGAACGGTTTTGTCGACACTATGATCAGTGCTGGATGACCTTTGAAAAATAAGGCCAGTAAATAAACTTTATCTTCATGTCTTTTTGAACAGTACCGTATTTGGTGAAAAAATCAGTTCAAATTTTTGGCCCGATCGGGCAAAAACTAATTCTCAAAATTCAGAGAGTGATCAGATAATGTTTTGAAGACGTGATTTTATCTAGATAGACGCTAGCGCTTCATTTAGCGCGGGCGCTTAATTTTCGGATTTTTTTTTCATTACCGTATAGGTTACAAGAGCGCAATTATTTGTTTACATTTTACCGGCAAGTTTTTTACCCCAAGATGGTACCCAGAATAGAATCCTATATGGCTTCTGATTGGATGATACAGGATTGGAATTACATTTAATCGAAAGCGTATCCAATTAGGTTTAAAAATTGCAGAAAATCATATTCACATTTTACGAAGTATAGAAAATATCCTCCATTTCTGCACGTCGGAGCCATTAAAAATATGCCTTTTTCATTAATCGAAAAAAATAGACGATCTTTTTCAACTGCGTTTTAAGTCAATTTCTGCCGCATGACCCTATATATTTTTTTGGTTGTAATGCAACACTGGCATTTCTAGAAACAGGAACTGCAATCCGTTTTTCCCTAGTTTGTGTAGTCTTCGAGAAAAAAAATACGGAACACCAGTGGTACCCTATGGAAAATACATTACGAATAATTGCGCTCTTGTAACCTATACATGCTATAGAAAAAAGACATCTTTTTTTAATAAGGCTTTGAAAAATGTTTAAAATAGTCATTTTGCTCGGGAAAAATGTGAAACAGCGAGAAATGGGGTCAAATGGACTTTTCATCAACATGAATTCAAGCTATAGTCTGTTTCCTATTTGTGTTGATTTCCATATCTAAATCTAGGGTTTGCTCGAATGTCGACAAAGTATGAAGAGAATAGAACGATTTTGTGATATCTACTGTTTTAATGGGATAAAGCATGTGTATATCTTGAATTTGAAGATTCATTTTGGTTTTTAACCATAATGATCGTGACTCAGTTGCTATTCTAGCAAAAAGCTAATTTGGTGAAAATTGACCAAAAGGGTCCCCAAGCAAACACCAACGATTTAGTTAAATTGCAAAGTAGAAAAATTAATCTTGGCATTGGATATTGTAGTCCAAGAATAGTTTTTCTTGCCAAAGTAGTAATATGATCATATTTTCAAAATTTGGAAAAACTATAGTCTGTTTCAAAAACGTGTTTTTTCAAGAAATGGTTTCATTTAAAGCCATTCTTCAAAATTCGATGTAGCTTTTCCATATCAGAACGGTTTTGTCGACACTATGATCAGTGCTGGATGACCTTTGAAAAATAAGGCCAGTAAATAAACTTTATCTTCATGTCTTTTTGAACAGTACCGTATTTGGTGAAAAAATCAGTTCAAATTTTTGGCCCGATCGGGCAAAAACTAATTCTCAAAATTCAGAGAGTGATCAGATAATGTTTTGAAGACGTGATTTTATCTAGATAGACGCTAGCGCTTCATTTAGCGCGGGCGCTTAATTTTCGGATTTTTTTTTCATTACCGTATAGGTTACAAGAGCGCAATTATTTGTTTACATTTTACCGGCAAGTTTTTTACCCCAAGATGGTACCCAGAATAGAATCCTATATGGCTTCTGATTGGATGATACAGGATTGGAATTACATTTAATCGAAAGCGTATCCAATTAGGTTTAAAAATTGCAGAAAATCATATTCACATTTTACGAAGTATAGAAAATATCCTCCATTTCTGCACGTCGGAGCCATTAAAAATATGCCTTTTTCATTAATCGAAAAAAATAGACGATCTTTTTCAACTGCGTTTTAAGTCAATTTCTGCCGATGACCCTATATATTTTTTTGGTTGTAATGCAACACTGGCATTTCTAGAAACAGGAACTGCAATCCGTTTTTCCCTAGTTTGTGTAGTCTTCGAGAAAAAAAATACGGAACACCAGTGGTACCCTATGGAAAATACATTACGAATAATTGCGCTCTTGTAACCTATACATGCTATAGAAAAAAGACATCTTTTTTTAATAAGGCTTTGAAAAATGTTTAAAATAGTCATTTTGCTCGGGAAAAATGTGAAACAGCGAGAAATGGGGTCAAATGGACTTTTCATCAACGTGAATTCAAGCTATAGTCTGTTTCCTATTTGTGTTGATTTCCATATCTAAATCTAGGGTTTGCTCGAATGTCGACAAAGTATGAAGAGAATAGAACGATTTTGTGATATCTACTGTTTTAATGGGATAAAGCATGTGTATATCTTGAATTTGAAGATTCATTTTGGTTTTTAACCATAATGATCGTGACTCAGTTGCTATTCTAGCAAAAAGCTAATTTGGTGAAAATTGACCAAAAGGGTCCCCAAGCAAACACCAACGATTTAGTTAAATTGCAAAGTAGAAAAATTAATCTTGGCATTGGATATTGTAGTCCAAGAATAGTTTTTCTTGCCAAAGTAGTAATATTATCATATTTTCAAAATTTGGAAAAACTATAGTCTGTTTCAAAAACGTGTTTTTTCAAGAAATGGTTTCATTTAAAGCCATTCTTCAAAATTCGATGTAGCTTTTCCATATCAGAACGGTTTTGTCGACACTATGATCAGTGCTGGATGACCTTTGAAAAATAAGGCCAGTAAATAAACTTTATCTTCATGTCTTTTTGAACAGTACCGTATTTGGTGAAAAAATCAGTTCAAATTTTTGGCCCGATCGGCGGGCAAAAACTAATTCTCAAAATTCAGAGAGTGATCAGATAATGTTTTGAAGACGTGATTTTATCTAGATAGACGCTAGCGCTTCATTTAGCGCGGGCGCTTAATTTTCGGAATTTTTTTTCATTACCGTATAGGTTACAAGAGCGCAATTATTTGTTTACATTTTACCGGCAAGTTTTTTACCCCAAGATGGTACTCAGAATAGAATCCTATATGGCTTCTGATTGGATGATACAGGATTGGAATTACATTTAATCGAAAGCTTATCCAATTAGGTTTAAAAATTGCAGAAAATCATATTCACATTTTACGAAGTATAGAAAATATCCTCCATTTCTGCACGTCGGAGCCATTAAAAATATGCCTTTTTCATTAAGCGAAAAAAATAGACGATCTTTTTCAACTGCGTTTTAAGTCAATTTCTGCCGCATGACCCTATATATTTTTTTGGTTGTAATGCAACACTGGCATTTCTAGAAACAGGAACTGCAATCCGTTTTTCCCTAGTTTGTGTAGTCTTCGAGAAAAAAAATACGGAACACCAGTGGTACCCTATGGAAAATACATTACGAATAATTGCGCTCTTGTAACCTATACATGCTATAGAAAAAAGACATCTTTTTTTAATAAGGCTTTGAAAAATGTTTAAAATAGTCATTTTGCTCGGGAAAAATGTGAAACAGCGAGAAATGGGGTCAAATGGACTTTTCATCAACGTGAATTCAAGCTATAGTCTGTTTCCTATTTGTGTCGATTTCCATATCTAAATCTAGGGTTTGCTCGAATGTCGACAAAGTATGAAGAGAATAGAACGATTTTGTGATATCTACTGTTTTAATGGGATAAAGCATGTGTATATCTTGAATTTGAAGATTCATTTTGGTTTTTAACCATAATGATCGTGACTCAGTTGCTATTCTAGCAAAAAGCTAATTTGGTGAAAATTGACCAAAAGGGTCCCCAAGCAAACACCAACGATTTAGTTAAATTGCAAAGTAGAAAAATTAATCTTGGCATTGGATATTGTAGTCCAAGAATAGTTTTTCTTGCCAAAGTAGTAATATTATCATATTTTCAAAATTTGGAAAAACTATAGTCAGTTTCAAAAACGTGTTTTTTCAAGAAATGGTTTCATTTAAAGCCATTCTTCAAAATTCGATGTAGCTTTTCCATATCAGAACGGTTTTGTCGACACTATGATCAGTGCTGGATGACCTTTGAAAAATAAGGCCAGTAAATAAACTTTATCTTCATGTCTTTTTGAACAGTACCGTATTTGGTGAAAAAATCAGTTCAAATTTTTGGCCCGATCGGCGGGCAAAAACTAATTCTCAAAATTCAGAGAGTGATCAGATAATGTTTTGAAGACGTGATTTTATCTAGATAGACGCTAGCGCTTCATTTAGCGCGGGCGCTTAATTTTCGGATTTTTTTTTCATTACCGTATAGGTTACAAGAGCGCAATTATTTGTTTACATTTTACCGGCAAGTTTTTTACCCCAAGATGGTACCCAGAATAGAATCCTATATGGCTTCTGATTGGATGATACAGGATTGGAATTACATTTAATCGAAAGCGTATCCAATTAGGTTTAAAAATTGCAGAAAATCATATTCACATTTTACGAAGTATAGAAAATATCCTCCATTTCTGCACGTCGGAGCCATTAAAAATATGCCTTTTTCATTAAGCGAAAAAAATAGACGATCTTTTTCAACTGCGTTTTAAGTCAATTTCTGCCGCATGACCCTATATATTTTTTTGGTTGTAATGCAACACTGGCATTTCTAGAAACAGGAACTGCAATCCGTTTTTCCCTAGTTTGTGTAGTCTTCGAGAAAAAAAATACGGAACACCAGTGGTACCCTATGGAAAATACATTACGAATAATTGCGCTCTTGTAACCTATACATGCTATAGAAAAAAGACATCTTTTTTTAATAAGGCTTTGAAAAATGTTTAAAATAGTCATTTTGCTCGGGAAAAATGTGAAACAGCGAGAAATGGGGTCAAATGGACTTTTCATCAACGTGAATTCAAGCTATAGTCTGTTTCCTATTTGTGTTGATTTCCATATCTAAATCTAGGGTTTGCTCGAATGTCGACAAAGTATGAAGAGAATAGAACGATTTTGTGATATCTACTGTTTTAATGGGATAAAGCATGTGTATATCTTGAATTTGAAGATTCATTTTGGTTTTTAACCATAATGATCGTGACTCAGTTGCTATTCTAGCAAAAAGCTAATTTGGTGAAAATTGACCAAAAGGGTCCCCAAGCAAACACCAACGATTTAGTTAAATTGCAAAGTAGAAAAATTAATCTTGGCATTGGATATTGTAGTCCAAGAATAGTTTTTCTTGCCAAAGTAGTAATATTATCATATTTTCAAAATTTGGAAAAACTATAGTCTGTTTCAAAAACGTGTTTTTTCAAGAAATGTTTTCATTTAAAGCCATTCTTCAAAATTCGATGTAGCTTTTCCATATCAGAACGGTTTTGTCGACACTATGATCAGTGCTGGATGACCTTTGAAAAATAAGGCCAGTAAATAAACTTTATCTTCATGTCTTTTTGAACAGTACCGTATTTGGTGAAAAAATCAGTTCAAATTTTTGGCCCGATCGGCGGGCAAAAACTAATTCTCAAAATTCAGAGAGTGATCAGATAATGTTTTGAAGACGTGATTTTATCTAGATAGACGCTAGCGCTTCATTTAGCGCGGGCGCTTAATTTTCGGAATTTTTTTTCATTACCGTATAGGTTACAAGAGCGCAATTATTTGTTTACATTTTACCGGCAAGTTTTTTACCCCAAGATGGTACTCAGAATAGAATCCTATATGGCTTCTGATTGGATGATACAGGATTGGAATTACATTTAATCGAAAGCTTATCCAATTAGGTTTAAAAATTGCAGAAAATCATATTCACATTTTACGAAGTATAGAAAATATCCTCCATTTCTGCACGTCGGAGCCATTAAAAATATGCCTTTTTCATTAAGCGAACAAAATAGACGATCTTTTTCAACTGCGTTCTAAGTCAATTTCTGCCGCATGACTCTATATATTTTTTTGGTTGTAATGCAACACTGGCATTTCTAAAAACAGGAACTGCAATCCGTTTTTCCCTAGTTTGTGTAGTCTTCGAGAAAAAAAATACGGAACACCAGTGGTACCCTATGGAAAATACATTACGAATAATTGCGCTCTTGTAACCTATACATGCTATAGAAAAAAGACATCTTTTTTTAATAAGGCTTTGAAAAATGTTTAAAATAGTCATTTTGCTCGGGAAAAATGTGAAACAGCGAGAAATGGGGTCAAATGGACTTTTCATCAACGTGAATTCAAGCTATAGTCTGTTTCCTATTTGTGTTGATTTCCATATCTAAATCTAGGGTTTGCTCGAATGTCGACAAAGTATGAAGAGAATAGAACGATTTTGTGATATCTACTGTTTTAATGGGATAAAGCATGTGTATATCTTGAATTTGAAGATTCATTTTGGTTTTTAACCATAATGATCGTGACTCAGTTGCTATTCTAGCAAAAAGCTAATTTGGTGAAAATTGACCAAAAGGGTCCCCAAGCAAACACCAACGATTTAGTTAAATTGCAAAGTAGAAAAATTAATCTTGGCATTGGATATTGTAGTCCAAGAATAGTTTTTCTTGCCAAAGTAGTAATATTATCATATTTTCAAAATTTGGAAAAACTATAGTCTGTTTCAAAAACGTGTTTTTTCAAGAAATGGTTTCATTTAAAGCCATTCTTCAAAATTCGATGTAGCTTTTCCATATCAGAACGGTTTTGTCGACACTATGATCAGTGCTGGATGACCTTTGAAAAATAAGGCCAGTAAATAAACTTTATCTTCATGTCTTTTTGAACAGTACCGTATTTGGTGAAAAAATCAGTTCAAATTTTTGGCCCGATCGGCGGGCAAAAACTAATTCTCAAAATTCAGAGAGTGATCAGATAATGTTTTGAAGACGTGATTTTATCTAGATAGACGCTAGCGCTTCATTTAGCGCGGGCGCTTAATTTTCGGAATTTTTTTTCATTACCGTATAGGTTACAAGAGCGCAATTATTTGCTTACATTTTACCGGCAAGTTTTTTACCCCAAGATGGTACTCAGAATAGAATCCTATATGGCTTCTGATTGGATGATACAGGATTGGAATTACATTTAATCGAAAGCTTATCCAATTAGTTTTAAAAATTGCAGAAAATCATATTCACATTTTACGAAGTATAGAAAATATCCTCCATTTCTGCACGTCGGAGCCATTAAAAATATGCCTTTTTCATTAAGCGAAAAAAATAGACGATCTTTTTCAACTGCGTTGTAAGTCAATTTCTGCCGCATGACCCTATATATTTTTTTGGTTGTAATGCAACACTGGCATTTCTAGAAACAGGAACTGCAATCCGTTTTTCCCTAGTTTGTGTAGTCTTCGAGAAAAAAAATACGGAACACCAGTGGTACCCTATGGAAAATACATTACGAATAATTGCGCTCTTGTAACCTATACATGCTATAGAAAAAAGACATCTTTTTTTAATAAGGCTTTGAAAAATGTTTAAAATAGTCATTTTGCTCGGGAAAAATGTGAAACAGCGAGAAATGGGGTCAAATGGACTTTTCATCAACGTGAATTCAAGCTATAGTCTGTTTCCTATTTGTGTTGATTTCCATATCTAAATCTAGGGTTTGCTCGAATGTCGACAAAGTTTGAAGAGAATAGAACGATTTTGTGATATCTACTGTTTTAATGGGATAAAGCATGTGTATATCTTGAATTTGAAGATTCATTTTGGTTTTTAACCATATTGATCGTGACTCAGTTGCTATTCTAGCAAAAAGCTAATTTGGTGAAAATTGACCAAAAGGGTCCCCAAGCAAACACCAACGATTTAGTTAAATTGCAAAGTAGAAAAATTAATCTTGGCATTGGATATTGTAGTCCAAGAATAGTTTTTCTTGCCAAAGTAGTAATATTATCATATTTTTAAAATTTGGAAAAAACTATAGTCTGTTTCAAAAACGTGTTTTTTCAAGAAATGGTTTCATTTAAAGCCATTCTTCAAAATTCGATGTAGCTTTTCCATATCAGAACGGTTTTGTCGACACTATGATCAGTGCTGGATGACCTTTGAAAAATAAGGCCAGTAAATAAACTTTATCTTCATGTCTTTTTGAACAGTACCGTATTTGGTGAAAAAATCAGTTCAAATTTTTGGCCCGATCGGCGGGCAAAAACTAATTCTCAAAATTCAGAGAGTGATCAGATAATGTTTTGAAGACGTGATTTTATCTAGATAGACGCTAGCGCTTCATTTAGCGCGGGCGCTTAATTTTCGGAATTTTTTTTCATTACCGTATAGGTTACAAGAGCGCAATTATTTGTTTACATTTTACCGGCAAGTTTTTTACCCCAAGATGGTACTCAGAATAGAATCCTATATGGCTTCTGATTGGATGATACAGGATTGGAATTACATTTAATCGAAAGCTTATCCAATTAGGTTTAAAAATTGCAGAAAATCATATTCACATTTTACGAAGTATAGAAAATATCCTCCATTTCTGCACGTCGGAGCCATTAAAAATATGCCTTTTTCATTAAGCGAAAAAAATAGACGATCTTTTTCAACTGCGTTTTAAGTCAATTTCTGCCGCATGACCCTATATATTTTTTGGTTGTAATGCAACACTGGCATTTCTAGAAACAGGAACTGCAATCCGTTTTTCCCTAGTTTGTGTAGTCTTCGAGAAAAAAAATACGGAACACCAGTGGTACCCTATGGAAAATACATTACGAATAATTGCGCTCTTGTAACCTATACATGCTATAGAAAAAAGACATCTTTTTTTAATAAGGCTTTGAAAAATGTTTAAAATAGTCATTTTGCTCGGGAAAAATGTGAAACAGCGAGAAATGGGGTCAAATGGACTTTTCATCAACGTGAATTCAAGCTATAGTCTGTTTCCTATTTGCGTTGATTTCCATATCTAAATCTAGGGTTTGCTCGAATGTCGACAAAGTTTGAAGAGAATAGAACGATTTTGTGATATCTACTGTTTTAATGGGATAAAGCATGTGTATATCTTGAATTTAAAGATTCATTTTGGTTTTTAACCATATTGATCGTGACTCAGTTGCTATTCTAGCAAAAAGCTAATTTGGTGAAAATTGACCAAAAGGGTCCCCAAGCAAACACCAACGATTTAGTTAAATTGCAAAGTAGAAAAATTAATCTTGGCATTGGATATTGTAGTCCAAGAATAGTTTTTCTTGCCAAAGTAGTAATATTATCATATTTTCAAAATTTGGAAAAACTATAGTCTGTTTCAAAAACGTGTTTTTTCAAGAAATGGTTTCATTTAAAGCCATTCTTCAAAATTCGATGTAGCTTTTCCATATCAGAACGGTTTTGTCGACACTATGATCAGTGCTGGATGACCTTTGAAAAATAAGGCCAGTAAATAAACTTTATCTTCATGTCTTTTTGAACAGTACCGTATTTGGTGAAAAAATCAGTTCAAATTTTTGGCCCGATCGGCGGGCAAAAACTAATTCTCAAAATTCAGAGAGTGATCAGATAATGTTTTGAAGACGTGATTTTATCTAGATAGACGCTAGCGCTTCATTTAGCGCGGGCGCTTAATTTTCGGAATTTTTTTTCATTACCGTATAGGTTACAAGAGCGCAATTATTTGTTTACATTTTACCGGCAAGTTTTTTACCCCAAGATGGTACTCAGAATAGAATCCTATATGGCTTCTGATTGGATGATACAGGATTGGAATTACATTTAATCGAAAGCTTATCCAATTAGGTTTAAAAATTGCAGAAAATCATATTCACATTTTACGAAGTATAGAAAATATCCTCCATTTCTGCACGTCGGAGCCATTAAAAATATGCCTTTTTCATTAAGCGAAAAAAAATAGACGATCTTTTTCAACTGCGTTTTAAGTCAATTTCTGCCGCATGACCCTATATATTTTTTTTGGTTGTAATGCAACACTGGCATTTCTAGAAACAGGAACTGCAATCCGTTTTTCCCTAGTTTGTGTAGTCTTCGAGAAAAAAAATACGGAACACCAGTGGTACCCTATGGAAAATACATTACGAATAATTGCGCTCTTGTAACCTATACATGCTATAGAAAAAAGACATCTTTTTTTAATAAGGCTTTGAAAAATGTTTAAAATAGTCATTTTGCTCGGGAAAAATGTGAAACAGCGAGAAATGGGGTCAAATGGACTTTTCATCAACGTGAATTCAAGCTATAGTCTGTTTCCTATTTGTGTTGATTTCCATATCTAAATCTAGGGTTTGCTCGAATGTCGACAAAGTATGAAGAGAATAGAACGATTTTGTGATATCTACTGTTTTAATGGGATAAAGCATGTGTATATCTTGAATTTGAAGATTCATTTTGGTTTTTAACCATAATGATCGTGACTCAGTTGCTATTCTAGCAAAAAGCTAATTTGGTGAAAATTGACCAAAAGGGTCCCCAAGCAAACACCAACGATTTAGTTAAATTGCAAAGTAGAAAAATTAATCTTGGCATTGGATATTGTAGTCCAAGAATAGTTTTTCTTGCCAAAGTAGTAATATTATCATATTTTCAAAATTTGGAAAAACTATAGTCTGTTTCAAAAACGTGTTTTTTCAAGAAATGGTTTCATTTAAAGCCATTCTTCAAAATTCGATGTAGCTTTTCCATATCAGAACGGTTTTGTCGACACTATGATCAGTGCTGGATGACCTTTGAAAAATAAGGCCAGTAAATAAACTTTATCTTCATGTCTTTTTGAACAGTACCGTATTTGGTGAAAAAATCAGTTCAAATTTTTGGCCCGATCGGCGGGCAAAAACTAATTCTCAAAATTCAGAGAGTGATCAGATAATGTTTTGAAGACGTGATTTTATCTAGATAGACGCTAGCGCTTCATTTAGCGCGGGCGCTTAATTTTCGGAATTTTTTTTCATTACCGTATAGGTTACAAGAGCGCAATTATTTGTTTACATTTTACCGGCAAGTTTTTTACCCCAAGATGGTACTCAGAATAGAATCCTATATGGCTTCTGATTGGATGATACAGGATTGGAATTACATTTAATCGAAAGCTTATCCAATTAGGTTTAAAAATTGCAGAAAATCATATTCACATTTTACGAAGTATAGAAAATATCCTCCATTTCTGCACGTCGGAGCCATTAAAAATATGCCTTTTTCATTAAGCGAAAAAAATAGACGATCTTTTTCAACTGCGTTTTAAGTCAATTTCTGCCGCATGACCCTATATATTTTTTTGGTTGTAATGCAACACTGGCATTTCTAGAAACAGGAACTGCAATCCGTTTTTCCCTAGTTTGTGTAGTCTTCGAGAAAAAAAATACGGAACACCAGTGGTACCCTATGGAAAATACATTACGAATAATTGCGCTCTTGTAACCTATACATGCTATAGAAAAAAGACATCTTTTTTTAATAAGGCTTTGAAAAATGTTTAAAATAGTCATTTTGCTCGGGAAAAATGTGAAACAGCGAGAAATGGGGTCGAATGGACTTTTCATCAACGTGAATTCAAGCTATAGTCTGTTTCCTATTTGTGTTGATTTCCATATCTAAATCTAGGGTTTGCTCGAATGTCGACAAAGTATATAGAGAATAGAACGATTTTGTGATATCTACTGTTTTAATGGGATAAAGCATGTGTATATCTTGAATTTGAAGATTCATTTTGGTTTTTAACCATAATGATCGTGACTCAGTTGCTATTCTAGCAAAAAGCTAATTTGGTGAAAATTCACCAAAAGGGTCCCCAAGCAAACACCAACGATTTAGTTAAATTGCAAAGTAGAAAAATTAATCTTGGCATTGGATATTGTAGTCCAAGAATAGTTTTTCTTGCCAAAGTAGTAATATTATCATATTTTCAAAATTTGGAAAAACTATAGTCTGTTTCAAAAACGTGTTTTTTCAAGAAATGGTTTCATTTAAAGCCATTCTTCAAAATTCGATGTAGCTTTTCCATATCAGAACGGTTTTGTCGACACTATGATCAGTGCTGGATGACCTTTGAAAAATAAGGCCAGTAAATAAACTTTATCTTCATGTCTTTTTGAACAGTACCGTATTTGGTGAAAAAATCAGTTCAAATTTTTGGCCCGATCGGCGGGCAAAAACTAATTCTCAAAATTCAGAGAGTGATCAGATAATGTTTTGAAGACGTGATTTTATCTAGATAGACGCTAGCGCTTCATTTAGCGCGGGCGCTTAATTTTCGGAATTTTTTTTCATTACCGTATAGGTTACAAGAGCGCAATTATTTGTTTACATTTTACCGTCAAGTTTTTTACCCCAAGATGGTACTCAGAATAGAATCCTATATGGCTTCTGATTGGATGATACAGGATTGGAATTACATTTAATCGAAAGCTTATCCAATTAGGTTTAAAAATTGCAGAAAATCATATTCACATTTTACGAAGTATAGAAAATATCCTCCATTTCTGCACGTCGGAGCCATTAAAAATATGCCTTTTTCATTAATCGAAAAAAATAGACGATCTTTTTCAACTGCGTTTTAAGTCAATTTCTGCCGCATGACCCTATATATTTTTTTGGTTGTAATGCAACACTGGCATTTCTAGAAACAGGAACTGCAATCCGTTTTTCCCTAGTTTGTGTAGTCTTCGAGAAAAAAAATACGGAACACCAGTGGTACCCTATGGAAAATACATTACGAATAATTGCGCTCTTGTAACCTATACATGCTATAGAAAAAAGACATCTTTTTTTAATAAGGCTTTGAAAAATGTTTAAAATAGTCATTTTGCTCGGGAAAAATGTGAAACAGCGAGAAATGGGGTCAAATGGACTTTTCATCAACATGAATTCAAGCTATAGTCTGTTTCCTATTTGTGTTGATTTCCATATCTAAATCTAGGGTTTGCTCGAATGTCGACAAAGTATGAAGAGAATAGAACGATTTTGTGATATCTACTGTTTTAATGGAATAAAGCATGTGTATATCTTGAATTTGAAGATTCATTTTGGTTTTTAACCATAATGATCGTGACTCAGTTGCTATTCTAGCAAAAAGCTAATTTGGTGAAAATTCACCAAAAGGGTCCCCAAGCAAACACCAACGATTTAGTTAAATTGCAAAGTAGAAAAATTAATCTTGGCATTGGATATTGTAGTCCAAGAATAGTTTTTCTTGCCAAAGTAGTAATATTATCATATTTTCAAAATTTGGAAAAACTATAGTCTGTTTCAAAAACGTGTTTTTTCAAGAAATGGTTTCATTTAAAGCCATTCTTCAAAATTCGATGTAGCTTTTCCATATCAGAACGGTTTTGTCGACACTATGATCAGTGCTGGATGACCTTTGAAAAATAAGGCCAGTAAATAAACTTTATCTTCATGTCTTTTTGAACAGTACCGTATTTGGTGAAAAAATCAGTTCAAATTTTTGGCCCGATCGGCGGGCAAAAACTAATTCTCAAAATTCAGAGAGTGATCAGATAATGTTTTGAAGACGTGATTTTATCTAGATAGACGCTAGCGCTTCATTTAGCGCGGGCGCTTAATTTTCGGAATTTTTTTTCATTACCGTATAGGTTACAAGAGCGCAATTATTTGTTTACATTTTACCGGCAAGTTTTTTACCCCAAGATGGTACTCAGAATAGAATCCTATATGGCTTCTGATTGGATGATACAGGATTGGAATTACATTTAATCGAAAGCTTATCCAATTAGGTTTAAAAATTGCAGAAAATCATATTCACATTTTACGAAGTATAGAAAATATCCTCCATTTCTGCACGTCGGAGCCATTAAAAATATGCCTTTTTCATTAAGCGAAAAAAATAGACGATCTTTTTCAACTGCGTTTTAAGTCAATTTCTGCCGCATGACCCTATATATTTTTTTGGTTGTAATGCAACACTGGCATTTCTAGAAACAGGAACTGCAATCCGTTTTTCCCTAGTTTGTGTAGTCTTCGAGAAAAAAAATACGGAACACCAGTGGTACCCTATGGAAAATACATTACGAATAATTGCGCTCTTGTAACCTATACATGCTATAGAAAAAAGACATCTTTTTTTAATAAGGCTTTGAAAAATGTTTAAAATAGTCATTTTGCTCGGGAAAAATGTGAAACAGCGAGAAATGGGGTCAAATGGACTTTTCATCAACATGAATTCAAGCTATAGTCTGTTTCCTATTTGTGTTGATTTCCATATCTAAATCTAGGGTTTGCTCGAATGTCGACAAAGTATGAAGAGAATAGAACGATTTTGTGATATCTACTGTTTTAATGGAATAAAGCATGTGTATATCTTGAATTTGAAGATTCATTTTGGGTTTTAACCATAATGATCGTGACTCAGTTGCTATTCTAGCAAAAAGCTAATTTGGTGAAAATTGACCAAAAGGGTCCCCAAGCAAACACCAACGATTTAGTTAAATTGCAAAGTAGAAAAATTAATCTTGGCATTGGATATTGTAGTCCAAGAATAGTTTTTCTTGCCAAAGTAGTAATATTATCATATTTTCAAAATTTGGAAAAACTATAGTCTGTTTCAAAAACGTGTTTTTTCAAGAAATGGTTTCATTTAAAGCCATTCTTCAAAATTCGATGTAGCTTTTCCATATCAGAACGGTTTTGTCGACACTATGATCAGTGCTGGATGACCTTTGAAAAATAAGGCCAGTAAATAAACTTTATCTTCATGTCTTTTTGAACAGTACCGTATTTGGTGAAAAAATCAGTTCAAATTTTTGGCCCGATCGGCGGGCAAAAACTAATTCTCAAAATTCAGAGAGTGATCAGATAATGTTTTGAAGACGTGATTTTATCTAGATAGACGCTAGCGCTTCATTTAGCGCGGGCGCTTAATTTTCGGAATTTTTTTTCATTACCGTATAGGTTACAAGAGCGCAATTATTTGTTTACATTTTACCGGCAAGTTTTTTACCCCAAGATGGTACTCAGAATAGAATCCTATATGGCTTCTGATTGGATGATACAGGATTGGAATTACATTTAATCGAAAGCTTATCCAATTAGGTTTAAAAATTGCAGAAAATCATATTCACATTTTACGAAGTATAGAAAATATCCTCCATTTCTGCACGTCGGAGCCATTAAAAATATGCCTTTTTCATTAAGCGAAAAAAATAGACGATCTTTTTCAACTGCGTTTTAAGTCAATTTCTGCCGCATGACCCTATATATTTTTTTGGTTGTAATGCAACACTGGCATTTCTAGAAACAGGAACTGCAATCCGTTTTTCCCTAGTTTGTGTAGTCTTCGAGAAAAAAAATACGGAACACCAGTGGTACCCTATGGAAAATACATTACGAATAATTGCGCTCTTGTAACCTATACATGCTATAGAAAAAAGACATCTTTTTTTAATAAGGCTTTGAAAAATGTTTAAAATAGTCATTTTGCTCGGGAAAAATGTGAAACAGCGAGAAATGGGGTCAAATGGACTTTTCATCAACGTGAATTCAAGCTATAGTCTGTTTCCTATTTGTGTTGATTTCCATATCTAAATCTAGGGTTTGCTCGAATGTCGACAAAGTATGAAGAGAATAGAACGATTTTGTGATATCTACTGTTTTAATGGGATAAAGCATGTGTATATCTTGAATTTGAAGATTCATTTTGGTTTTTAACCATAATGATCGTGACTCAGTTGCTATTCTAGCAAAAAGCTAATTTGGTGAAAATTGACCAAAAGGGTCCCCAAGCAAACACCAACGATTTAGTTAAATTGCAAAGTAGAAAAATTAATCTTGGCATTGGATATTGTAGTCCAAGAATAGTTTTTCTTGCCAAAGTAGTAATATTATCATATTTTCAAAATTTGGAAAAACTATAGTCTGTTTCAAAAACGTGTTTTTTCAAGAAATGGTTTCATTTAAAGCCATTCTTCAAAATTCGATGTAGCTTTTCCATATCAGAACGGTTTTGTCGACACTATGATCAGTGCTGGATGACCTTTGAAAAATAAGGCCAGTAAATAAACTTTATCTTCATGTCTTTTTGAACAGTACCGTATTTGGTGAAAAAATCAGTTCAAATTTTTGGCCCGATCGGCGGGCAAAAACTAATTCTCAAAATTCAGAGAGTGATCAGATAATGTTTTGAAGATGTGATTTTATCTAGATAAACGCTAGCGATTCATTTAGCGCGGGCGCTTAATTTTCGGAATTTTTTTTCATTACCGTATACATGCTATAGAAAAAAGACATCTTTTTTTAATAAGGCTTTGAAAAATGTTTAAAATAGTCATTTTGCTTGGGAAAAATGTGAAACACCGAGAAATGGGGTCAAATGGACTTTTCATCAACGTGAATTCAAGCTATAGTCTGTTTCCTATTTGTGTTGATTTCCATATCTAAATCTAGGGTTTGCTCGAATGTCGACAAAGTATGAAGAAAATAGAACGATTTTGTGATATCTACTGTTTTAATGGGATAAAGCATGTGTATATCTTGAATTTGAAGATTCATTTTGGTTTTTAACCATAATGATCGTGACTCAGTTGCTATTCTAGCAAAAAGCTAATTTGGTGAAAATTGACCAAAAGGGTCCCCAAGCAAACACCAACGATTTAGTTAAATTGCAAAGTAGAAAAATTAATCTTGGCATTGGATATTGTAGTCCAAGAATAGTTTTTCTTGCCAAAGTAGTAATATTATCATATTTTCAAAATTTGGAAAAACTATAGTCTGTTTCAAAAACGTGTTTTTTCAAGAAATGGTTTCATTTAAAGCCATTCTTCAAAATTCGATGTAGCTTTTCCATATCAGAACGGTTTTGTCGACACTATGATCAGTGCTGGATGACCTTTGAAAAATAAGGCCAGTAAATAAACTTTATCTTCATGTCTTTTTGAACAGTACCGTATTTGGTGAAAAAATCAGTTCAAATTTTTGGCCCGATCGGCGGGCAAAAACTAATTCTCAAAATTCAGAGAGTGATCAGATAATGTTTTGAAGACGTGATTTTATCTAGATAGACGCTAGCGCTTCATTTAGCGCGGGCGCTTAATTTTCGGAATTTTTTTTCATTACCGTATAGGTTACAAGAGCGCAATTATTTGTTTACATTTTACCAAGATGGTACTCAGAATAGAATCCTATATGGCTTCTGATTGGATGATACAGGATTGGAATTACATTTAATCGAAAGCTTATCCAATTAGGTTTAAAAATTGCAGAAAATCATATTCACATTTTACGAAGTATAGAAAATATCCTCCATTTCTGCACGTCGGAGCCATTAAAAATATGCCTTTTTCATTAAGCGAAAAAAATAGACGATCTTTTTCAACTGCGTTTTAAGTCAATTTCTGCCGCATGACCCTATATATTTTTTTGGTTGTAATGCAACACTGGCATTTCTAGAAACAGGAACTGCAATCCGTTTTTCCCTAGTTTGTGTAGTCTTCGAGAAAAAAAATACGGAACACCAGTGGTACCCTATGGAAAATACATTACGAATAATTGCGCTCTTGTAACCTATACATGCTATAGAAAAAAGACATCTTTTTTTAATAAGGCTTTGAAAAATGTTTAAAATAGTCATTTTGCTCGGGAAAAATGTGAAACAGCGAGAAATGGGGTCAAATGGACTTTTCATCAACGTGAATTCAGGTCATAGTCTGTTTCCTATTTGTGTTGATTTCCATATCTAAATCTAGGGTTTGCTCGAATGTCGACAAAGTATGAAGAGAATAGAACGATTTTGTGATATCTACTGTTTTAATGGGATAAAGCATGTGTATATCTTGAATTTGAAGATTCATTTTGGTTTTTAACCATAATGATCGTGACTCAGTTGCTATTCTAGCAAAAAGCTAATTTGGTGAAAATTGACCAAAAGGGTCCCCAAGCAAACACCAACGATTTAGTTAAATTGCAAAGTAGAAAAATTAATCTTGGCATTGGATATTGTAGTCCAAGAATAGTTTTTCTTGCCAAAGTAGTAATATTATCATATTTTCAAAATTTGGAAAAACTATAGTCTGTTTCAAAAACGTGTTTTTTCAAGAAATGGTTTCATTTAAAGCCATTCTTCAAAATTCGATGTAGCTTTTCCATATCAGAACGGTTTTGTCGACACTATGATCAGTGCTGGATGACCTTTGAAAAATAAGGCCAGTAAATAAACTTTATCTTCATGTCTTTTTGAACAGTACCGTATTTGGTGAAAAAATCAGTTCAAATTTTTGGCCCGATCGGCGGGCAAAAACTAATTCTCAAAATTCAGAGAGTGATCAGATAATGTTTTGAAGACGTGATTTTATCTAGATAGACGCTAGCGCTTCATTTAGCGCGGGCGCTTAATTTTCGGAATTTTTTTTCATTACCGTATAGGTTACAAGAGCGCAATTATTTGTTTACATTTTACCGGCAAGTTTTTTACCCCAAGATGGTACTCAGAATAGAATCCTATATGGCTTCTGATTGGATGATACAGGATTGGAATTACATTTAATCGAAAGCTTATCCAATTAGGTTTAAAAATTGCAGAAAATCATATTCACATTTTACGAAGTATAGAAAATATCCTCCATTTCTGCACGTCGGAGCCATTAAAAGTATGCCTTTTTCATTAAGCGAAAAAAATAGACGATCTTTTTCAACTGCGTTTTAAGTCAATTTCTGCCGCATGACCCTATATATTTTTTTGGTTGTAATGCAACACTGGCATTTCTAGAAACAGGAACTGCAATCCGTTTTTCCCTAGTTTGTGTAGTCTTCGAGAAAAAAAATACGGAACACCAGTGGTACCCTATGGAAAATACATTACGAATAATTGCGCTCTTGTAACCTATACATGCTATAGAAAAAAGACATCTTTTTTTAATAAGGCTTTGAAAAATGTTTAAAATAGTCATTTTGCTCGGGAAAAATGTGAAACAGCGAGAAATGGGGTCAAATGGACTTTTCATCAACGTGAATTCAGGTCATAGTCTGTTTCCTATTTGTGTTGATTTCCATATCTAAATCTAGGGTTTGCTCGAATGTCGACAAAGTATGAAGAGAATAGAACGATTTTGTGATATCTACTGTTTTAATGGGATAAAGCATGTGTATATCTTGAATTTGAAGATTCATTTTGGTTTTTAACCATAATGATCGTGACTCAGTTGCTATTCTAGCAAAAAGCTAATTTGGTGAAAATTGACCAAAAGGGTCCCCAAGCAAACACCAACGATTTAGTTAAATTGCAAAGTAGAAAAATTAATCTTGGCATTGGATATTGTAGTCCAAGAATAGTTTTTCTTGCCAAAGTAGTAATATTATCATATTTTCAAAATTTGGAAAAACTATAGTCTGTTTCAAAAACGTGTTTTTTCAAGAAATGGTTTCATTTAAAGCCATTCTTCAAAATTCGATGTAGCTTTTCCATATCAGAACGGTTTTGTCGACACTATGATCAGTGCTGGATGACCTTTGAAAAATAAGGCCAGTAAATAAACTTTATCTTCATGTCTTTTTGAACAGTACCGTATTTGGTGAAAAAATCAGTTCAAATTTTTGGCCCGATCGGCGGGCAAAAACTAATTCTCAAAATTCAGAGAGTGATCAGATAATGTTTTGAAGACGTGATTTTATCTAGATAGACGCTAGCGCTTCATTTAGCGCGGGCGCTTAATTTTCGGAATTTTTTTTCATTACCGTATAGGTTACAAGAGCGCAATTATTTGTTTACATTTTACCGGCAAGTTTTTTACCCCAAGATGGTACTCAGAATAGAATCCTATATGGCTTCTGATTGGATGATACAGGATTGGAATTACATTTAATCGAAAGCTTATCCAATTAGGTTTAAAAATTGCAGAAAATCATATTCACATTTTACGAAGTATAGAAAATATCCTCCATTTCTGCACGTCGGAGCCATTAAAAGTATGCCTTTTTCATTAAGCGAAAAAAATAGACGATCTTTTTCAACTGCGTTTTAAGTCAATTTCTGCCGCATGACCCTATATATTTTTTTGGTTGTAATGCAACACTGGCATTTCTAGAAACAGGAACTGCAATCCGTTTTTCCCTAGTTTGTGTAGTCTTCGAGAAAAAAAATACGGAACACCAGTGGTACCCTATGGAAAATACATTACGAATAATTGCGCTCTTGTAACCTATACATGCTATAGAAAAAAGACATCTTTTTTTAATAAGGCTTTGAAAAATGTTTAAAATAGTCATTTTGCTCGGGAAAAATGTGAAACAGCGAGAAATGGGGTCAAATGGACTTTTCATCAACGTGAATTCAAGCTATAGTCTGTTTCCTATTTGTGTTGATTTCCATATCTAAATCTAGGGTTTGCTCGAATGTCGACAAAGTATGAAGAGAATAGAACGATTTTGTGATATCTACTGTTTTAATGGGATAAAGCATGTGTATATCTTGAATTTGAAGATTCATTTTGGTTTTTAACCATAATGATCGTGACTCAGTTGCTATTCTAGCAAAAAGCTAATTTGGTGAAAATTGACCAAAAGGGTCCCCAAGCAAACACCAACGATTTAGTTAAATTGCAAAGTAGAAAAATTAATCTTGGCATTGGATATTGTAGTCCAAGAATAGTTTTTCTTGCCAAAGTAGTAATATTATCATATTTTCAAAATTTGGAAAAACTATAGTCTGTTTCAAAAACGTGTTTTTTCAAGAAATGGTTTCATTTAAAGCCATTCTTCAAAATTCGATGTAGCTTTTCCATATCAGAACGGTTTTGTCGACACTATGATCAGTGCTGGATGACCTTTGAAAAATAAGGCCAGTAAATAAACTTTATCTTCATGTCTTTTTGAACAGTACCGTATTAGGTGAAAAAATCAGTTCAAATTTTTGGCCCGATCGGCGGGCAAAAACTAATTCTCAAAATTCAGAGAGTGATCAGATAATGTTTTGAAGACGTGATTTTATCTAGATAGACGCTAGCGCTTCATTTAGCGCGGGCGCTTAATTTTCGAATTTTTTTTTCATTACCGTATAGGTTACAAGAGCGCAATTATTTGTTTACATTTTACCGGCAAGTTTTTTACCCCAAGATGGTACTCAGAATAGAATCCTATATGGCTTCTGATTGGATGATACAGGATTGGAATTACATTTAATCGAAAGCTTATCCAATTAGGTTTAAAAATTGCAGAAAATCATATTCACATTTTACGAAGTATAGAAAATATCCTCCATTTCTGCACGTCGGAGCCATTAAAAATATGCCTTTTTCATTAAGCGAAAAAAATAGACGATCTTTTTCAACTGCGTTTTAAGTCAATTTCTGCCGCATGACCCTATATATTTTTTTGATTGTAATGCAACACTGGCATTTCTAGAAACAGGAACTGCAATCCGTTTTTCCCTAGTTTGTGTAGTCTTCGAGAAAAAAAATACGGAACACCAGTGGTACCCTATGGAAAATACATTACGAATAATTGCGCTCTTGTAACCTATACATGCTATAGAAAAAAGACATCTTTTTTTAATAAGGCTTTGAAAAATGTTTAAAATAGTCATTTTGCTCGGGAAAAATGTGAAACAGCGAGAAATGGGGTCAAATGGACTTTTCATCAACGTGAATTCAAGCTATAGTCTGTTTCCTATTTGTGCTGATTTCCATATCTAAATCTAGGGTTTGCTCGAATGTCGACAAAGTATGAAGAGAATAGAACGATTGTGTGATATCTACTGTTTTAATGGGATAAAGCATGTGTATATCTTGAATTTGAAGATTCATTTTGGTTTTTAACCATAATGATCGTGACTCAGTTGCTATTCTAGCAAAAAGCTAATTTGGTGAAAATTGACCAAAAGGGTCCCCAAGCAAACACCAACGATTTAGTTAAATTGCAAAGTAGAAAAATTAATCTTGGCATTGGATATTGTAGTCCAAGAATAGTTTTTCTTGCCAAAGTAGTAATATTATCATATTTTCAAAATTTGGAAAAACTATAGTCTGTTTCAAAAACGTGTTTTTTCAAGAAATGGTTTCATTTAAAGCCATTCTTCAAAATTCGATGTAGCTTTTCCATATCAGAACGGTTTTGTCGACACTATGATCAGTGCTGGATGACCTTTGAAAAATAAGGCCAGTAAATAAACTTTATCTTCATGTCTTTTTGAACAGTACCGTATTAGGTGAAAAAATCAGTTCAAATTTTTGGCCCGTTCGGCGGGCAAAAACTAATTCTCAAAATTCAGAGAGTGATCAGATAATGTTTTGAAGACGTGATTTTATCTAGATAGACGCTAGCGCTTCATTTAGCGCGGGCGCTTAATTTTCGGATTTTTTTTTCATTACCGTATAGGTTACAAGAGCGCAATTATTTGTTTACATTTTACCGGCAAGTTTTTTACCCCAAGATGGTACTCAGAATAGAATCCTATATGGCTTCTGATTGGATGATACAGGATTGGAATTACATTTAATCGAAAGCTTATCCAATTAGGTTTAAAAATTGCAGAAAATCATATTCACATTTTACGAAGTATAGAAAATATCCTCCATTTCTGCACGTCGGAGCCATTAAAAATATGCCTTTTTCATTAAGCGAAAAAAATAGACGATCTTTTTCAACTGCGTTTTAAGTCAATTTCTGCCGCATGACCCTATATATTTTTTTGGTTGTAATGCAACACTGGCATTTCTAGAAACAGGAACTGCAATCCGTTTTTCCCTAGTTTGTGTAGTCTTCGAGAAAAAAAATACGGAACACCAGTGGTACCCTATGGAAAATACATTACGAATAATTGCGCTCTTGTAACCTATACATGCTATAGAAAAAAGACATCTTTTTTTAATAAGGCTTTGAAAAATGTTTAAAATAGTCATTTTGCTCGGGAAAAATGTGAAACAGCGAGAAATGGGGTCAAATGGACTTTTCATCAACGTGAATTCAAGCTATAGTCTGTTTCCTATTTGTGTTGATTTCCATATCTAAATCTAGGGTTTGCTCGAATGTCGACAAAGTATGAAGAGAATAGAACGATTTTGTGATATCTACTGTTTTAATGGGATAAAGCATGTGTATATCTTGAATTTGAAGATTCATTTTGGTTTTTAACCATAATGATCGTGACTCAGTTGCTATTCTAGCAAAAAGCTAATTTGGTGAAAATTGACCAAAAGGGTCCCCAAGCAAACACCAACGATTTAGTTAAATTGCAAAGTAGAAAAATTAATCTTGGCATTGGATATTGTAGTCCAAGAATAGTTTTTCTTGCCAAAGTAGTAATATTATCATATTTTCAAAATTTGGAAAAACTATAGTCTGTTTCAAAAACGTGTTTTTTCAAGAAATGGTTTCATTTAAAGCCATTCTTCAAAATTCGATGTAGCTTTTCCATATCAGAACGGTTTTGTCGACACTATGATCAGTGCTGGATGACCTTTGAAAAATAAGGCCAGTAAATAAACTTTATCTTCATGTCTTTTTGAACAGTACCGTATTAGGTGAAAAAATCAGTTCAAATTTTTGGCCCGATCGGCGGGCAAAAACTAATTCTCAAATTCAGAGAGTGATCAGATAATGTTTTGAAGACGTGATTTTATCTAGATAGACGCTAGCGCTTCATTTAGCGCGGGCGCTTAATTTTCGGATTTTTTTTTCATTACCGTATAGGTTACAAGAGCGCAATTATTTGTTTACATTTTACCGGCAAGTTTTTTACCCCAAGATGGTACTCAGAATAGAATCCTATATGGCTTCTGATTGGATGATACAGGATTGGAATTACATTTAATCGAAAGCTTATCCAATTAGGTTTAAAAATTGCAGAAAATCATATTCACATTTTACGAAGTATAGAAAATATCCTCCATTTCTGCACGTCGGAGCCATTAAAAATATGCCTTTTTCATTAAGCGAAAAAAATAGACGATCTTTTTCAACTGCGTTTTAAGTCAATTTCTGCCGCATGACCCTATATATTTTTTTGGTTGTAATGCAACACTGGCATTTCTAGAAACAGGAACTGCAATCCGTTTTTCCCTAGTTTGTGTAGTCTTTGAGAAAAAAAATACGGAACACCAGTGGTACCCTATGGAAAATACATTACGAATAATTGCGCTCTTGTAACCTATACATGCTCTAGAAAAAAGACATCTTTTTTTAATAAGGCTTTGAAAAATGTTTAAAATAGTCATTTTGCTCGGGAAAAATGTGAAACAGCGAGAAATGGGGTCAAATGGACTTTTCATCAACGTGAATTCAAGCTATAGTCTGTTTCCTATTTGTGTTGATTTCCATATCTAAATCTAGGGTTTGCTCGAATGTCGACAAAGTATGAAGAGAATAGAACGATTTTGTGATATCTACTGTTTTAATGGGATAAAGCATGTGTATATCTTGAATTTGAAGATTCATTTTGGTTTTTAACCATAATTATCGTGACTCAGTTGCTATTCTAGCAAAAAGCTAATTTGGTGAAAATTGACCAAAAGGGTCCCCAAGCAAACACCAACGATTTAGTTAAATTGCAAAGTAGAAAAATTAATCTTGGCATTGGATATTGTAGTCCAAGAATAGTTTTTCTTGCCAAAGTAGTAATATTATCATATTTTCAAAATTTGGAAAAACTATAGTCTGTTTCAAAAACGTGTTTTTTCAAGAAATGGTTTCATTTAAAGCCATTCTTCAAAATTCGATGTAGCTTTTCCATATCAGAACGGTTTTGTCGACACTATGATCAGTGCTGGATGACCTTTGAAAAATAAGGCCAGTAAATAAACTTTATCTTCATGTCTTTTTGAACAGTACCGTATTAGGTGAAAAAATCAGTTCAAATTTTTGGCCCGATCGGCGGGCAAAAACTAATTCTCAAATTCAGAGAGTGATCAGATAATGTTTTGAAGACGTGATTTTATCTAGATAGACGCTAGCGCTTCATTTAGCGCGGGCGCTTAATTTTCGGATTTTTTTTTCATTACCGTATAGGTTACAAGAGCGCAATTATTTGTTTACATTTTACCGGCAAGTTTTTTACCCCAAGATGGTACTCAGAATAGAATCCTATATGGCTTCTGATTGGATGATACAGGATTGGAATTACATTTAATCGAAAGCTTATCCAATTAGGTTTAAAAATTGCAGAAAATCATATTCACATTTTACGAAGTATAGAAAATATCCTCCATTTCTGCACGTCGGAGCCATTAAAAATATGCCTTTTTCATTAAGCGAAAAAAATAGACGATCTTTTTCAACTGCGTTTTAAGTCAATTTCTGCCGCATGACCCTATATATTTTTTTGGTTGTAATGCAACACTGGCATTTCTAGAAACAGGAACTGCAATCCGTTTTTCCCTAGTTTGTGTAGTCTTTGAGAAAAAAAATACGGAACACCAGTGGTACCCTATGGAAAATACATTACGAATAATTGCGCTCTTGTAACCTATACATGCTCTAGAAAAAAGACATCTTTTTTTAATAAGGCTTTGAAAAATGTTTAAAATAGTCATTTTGCTCGGGAAAAATGTGAAACAGCGAGAAATGGGGTCAAATGGACTTTTCATCAACGTGAATTCAAGCTATAGTCTGTTTCCTATTTGTGTTGATTTCCATATCTAAATCTAGGGTTTGCTCGAATGTCGACAAAGTATGAAGAGAATAGAACGATTTTGTGATATCTACTGTTTTAATGGGATAAAGCATGTGTATATCTTGAATTTGAAGATTCATTTTGGTTTTTAACCATAATGATCGTGACTCAGTTGCTATTCTAGCAAAAAGCTAATTTGGTGAAAATTGACCAAAAGGGTCCCCAAGCAAACACCAACGATTTAGTTAAATTGCAAAGTAGAAAAATTAATCTTGGCATTGGATATTGTAGTCCAAGAATAGTTTTTCTTGCCAAAGTAGTAATATTATCATATTTTCAAAATTTGGAAAAACTATAGTCTGTTTCAAAAACGTGTTTTTTCAAGAAATGGTTTCATTTAAAGCCATTCTTCAAAATTCGATGTAGCTTTTCCATATCAGAACGGTTTTGTCGACACTATGATCAGTGCTGGATGACCTTTGAAAAATAAGGCCAGTAAATAAACTTTATCTTCATGTCTTTTTGAACAGTACCGTATTAGGTGAAAAAATCAGTCCGATCGGCGGGCAAAAACTAATTCTCAAAATTCAGAGAGTGATCAGATAATGTTTTGAAGACGTGATTTTATCTAGATAGACGCTAGCGCTTCATTTAGCGCGGGCGCTTAATTTTCGGATTTTTTTTTCATTACCGTATAGGTTACAAGAGCGCAATTATTTGTTTACATTTTACCGGCAAGTTTTTTACCCCAAGATGGTACTCAGAATAGAATCCTATATGGCTTCTGATTGGATGATACAGGATTGGAATTACATTTAATCGAAAGCTTATCCAATTAGGTTTAAAAATTGCAGAAAATCATATTCACATTTTACGAAGTATAGAAAATATCCTCCATTTCTGCACGTCGGAGCCATTAAAAATATGCCTTTTTCATTAAGCGAAAAAAATAGACGATCTTTTTCAACTGCGTTTTAAGTCAATTTCTGCCGCATGACCCTGTATATTTTTTTGGTTGTAATGCAACACTGGCATTTCTAGAAACAGGAACTGCAATCCGTTTTTCCCTAGTTTGTGTAGTCTTTGAGAAAAAAAATACGGAACACCAGTGGTACCTTATGGAAAATACATTACGAATAATTGCGCTCTTGTAACCTATACATGCTCTAGAAAAAAGACATCTTTTTTTAATAAGGCTTTGAAAAATGTTTAAAATAGTCATTTTGCTCGGGAAAAATGTGAAACAGCGAGAAATGGGGTCAAATGGACTTTTCATCAACGTGAATTCAAGCTATAGTCTGTTTCCTATTTGTGTTGATTTCCATATCTAAATCTAGGGTTTGCTCGAATGTCGACAAAGTATGAAGAGAATAGAACGATTTTGTGATATCTACTGTTTTAATGGGATAAAGCATGTGTATATCTTGAATTTGAAGATTCATTTTGGTTTTTAACCATAATGATCGTGACTCAGTTGCTATTCTAGCAAAAAGCTAATTTGGTGAAAATTCACCAAAAGGGTCCCCAAGCAAACACCAACGATTTAGTTAAATTGCAAAGTAGAAAAATTAATCTTGGCATTGGATATTGTAGTCCAAGAATAGTTTTTCTTGCCAAAGTAGTAATATTATCATATTTTCAAAATTTGGAAAAACTATAGTCTGTTTCAAAAACGTGTTTTTTCAAGAAATGGTTTCATTTAAAGCCATTCTTCAAAATTCGATGTAGCTTTTCCATATCAGAACGGTTTTGTCGACACTATGATCAGTGCTGGATGACCTTTGAAAAATAAGGCCAGTAAATAAACTTTATCTTCATGTCTTTTTGAACAGTACCGTATTAGGTGAAAAAATCAGTCCGATCGGCGGGCAAAAACTAATTCTCAAAATTCAGAGAGTGATCAGATAATGTTTTGAAGACGTGATTTTATCTAGATAGACGCTAGCGCTTCATTTAGCGTGGGCGCTTAATTTTCGGATTTTTTTTTCATTACCGTATAGGTTACAAGAGCGCAATTATTTGTTTACATTTTACCGGCAAGTTTTTTACCTCAAGATGGTACTCAGAATAGAATCCTATATGGCTTCTGATTGGATGATACAGGATTGGAATTACATTTAATCGAAAGCTTATCCAATTAGGTTTAAAAATTGCAGAAAATCATATTCACATTTTACGAAGTATAGAAAATATCCTCCATTTCTGCACGTCGGAGCCATTAAAAATATGCCTTTTTCATTAAGCGAAAAAAATAGACGATCTTTTTCAACTGCGTTTTAAGTCAATTTCTGCCGCATGACCCTTTATATTTTTTTGGTTGTAATGCAACACTGGCATTTCTAGAAACAGGAACTGCAATCCGTTTTTCCCTAGTTTGTGTAGTCTTTGAGAAAAAAAATACGGAACACCAGTGGTACCCTATGGAAAATACATTACGAATAATTGCGCTCTTGTAACCTATACATGCTCTAGAAAAAAGACATCTTTTTTTAATAAGGCTTTGAAAAATGTTTAAAATAGTCATTTTGCTCGGGAAAAATGTGAAACAGCGAGAAATGGGGTCAAATGGACTTTTCATCAACGTGAATTCAAGCTATAGTCAGTTTCCTATTTGTGTTGATTTCCATATCTAAATCTAGGGTTTGCTCGAATGTCGACAAAGTATGAAGAGAATAGAACGATTCTGTGATATCTACTGTTTTAATGGGATAAAGCATGTGTATATCTTGAATTTGAAGATTCATTTTGGTTTTTAACCATAATGATCGTGACTCAGTTGCTATTCTAGCAAAAAGCTAATTTGGTGAAAATTGACCAAAAGGGTCCCCAAGCAAACACCAACGATTTAGTTAAATTGCAAAGTAGAAAAATTAATCTTGGCATTGGATATTGTAGTCCAAGAATAGTTTTTCTTGCCAAAGTAGTAATATTATCATATTTTCAAAATTTGGAAAAACTATAGTCTGTTTCAAAAACGTGTTTTTTCAAGAAATGGTTTCATTTAAAGCCATTCTTCAAAATTCGATGTAGCTTTTCCATATCAGAACGGTTTTGTCGACACTATGATCAGTGCTGGATGACCTTTGAAAAATAAGGCCAGTAAATAAACTTTATCTTCATGTCTTTTTGAACAGTACCGTATTAGGTGAAAAAATCAGTTCAAATTTTTGGCCCGATCGGCGGGCAAAAACTAATTCTCAAAATTCAGAGAGTGATCAGATAATGTTTTGAAGACGTGATTTTATCTAGATAGACGCTAGCGCTTCATTTAGCGCGGGCGCTTAATTTTCGGATTTTTTTTTCATTACCGTATAGGTTACAAGAGCGCAATTATTTGTTTACATTTTACCGGCAAGTTTTTTACCCCAAGATGGTACTCAGAATAGAATCCTATATGGCTTCTGATTGGATGATACAGGATTGGAATTACATTTAATCGAAAGCTTATCCAATTAGGTTTAAAAATTGCAGAAAATCATATTCACATTTTACGAAGTATAGAAAATATCCTCCATTTCTGCACGTCGGAGCCATTAAAAATATGCCTTTTTCATTAAGCGAAAAAAATAGACGATCTTTTTCAACTGCGTTTTAAGTCAATTTCTGCCGCATGATCCTATATATTTTTTTGGTTGTAATGCAACACTGGCATTTCTAGAAACAGGAACTGCAATCCGTTTTTCCCTAGTTTGTGTAGTCTTCGAGAAAAAAAATACGGAACACCAGTGGTACCCTATGGAAAATACATTACGAATAATTGCGCTCTTGTAACCTATACATGCTATAGAAAAAAGACATCTTTTTTTAATAAGGCTTTGAAAAATGTTTAAAATAGTCATTTTGCTCGGGAAAAATGTGAAACAGCGAGAAATGGGATCAAACGGACTTTTCATCGACGTGAATTCAAGCTATAGTCTGTTTCCTATTTGTGTTGATTTCCATATCTAAATCTAGGGTTTGCTCGAATGTCGACAAAGTATGAAGAGAATAGAACGATTTTGTGATATCTACTGTTTTAATGGGATAAAGCATGTGTATATCTTGAATTTGAAGATTCATTTTGGTTTTTAACCATAATGATCGTGACTCAGTTGCTATTCTAGCAAAAAGCTAATTTGGTGAAAATTCACCAAAAGGGTCCCCAAGCAAACACCAACGATTTAGTTAAATTGCAAAGTAGAAAAATTAATCTTGGCATTGGATATTGTAGTCCAAGAATAGTTTTTCTTGCCAAAGTAGTAATATTATCATATTTTCAAAATTTGGAAAAACTATAGTCTGTTTCAAAAACGTGTTTTTTCAAGAAATGGTTTCATTTAAAGCCATTTTTCAAAATTCGATGTAGCTTTTCCATATCAGAACGGTTTTGTCGACACTATGATCAGTGCTGGATGACCTTTGAAAAATAAGGCCAGTAAATAAACTTTATCTTCATGTCTTTTTGAACAGTACCGTATTAGGTGAAAAAATCAGTTCAAATTTTTGGCCCGATCGGCGGGCAAAAACTAATTCCCAAAATTCAGAGAGTGATCAGATAATGTTTTGAAGATGTGATTTTATCTAGATAGACGCTAGCGCTTCATTTAGCGTGGGCGGTTAATTTTCGGATTTTTTTTCCATTACCGTATAGGTTACAAGAGCGCAATTATTTGTTAACATTTTACCGGCAAGTTTTTTACCCCAAGATGGTACTCAGAATAGAATCCTATATGGCTTCTGATTGGATGATACAGGATTGGAATTACATTTAATCGAAAGCTTATCCAATTAGGTTTAAAAATTGCAGAAAATCATTTTCACATTTTACGAAGTATAGAAAATATCCTCCATTTCTGCACGTCGGAGCCATTAAAAATATGCCTTTTTCATTAAGCGAAAAAAATAGACGATCTTTTTCAACTGCGTTTTAAGTCAATTTCTGCCGCATGACCCTACATATTTTTTTGGTTGTAATGCAACACTGGCATTTCTAGAAACAGGAACTGCAATTCGTTTTTCCCTAGTTTGTGTAGTCTTCGAGAAAAAAAATACGGAACACCAGTGGTACCCTATGGAAAATACATTACGAATAATTGCGCTCTTGTAACCTATACATGCTATAGAAAAAAGACATCTTTTTTTAATAAGGCTTTGAAAAATGTTTAAAATAGTCATTTTGCTCGGGAAAAATGTGAAACAGCGAGAAATGGGATCAAACGGACTTTTCATCGACGTGAATTCAAGCTATAGTCTGTTTCCTATTTGTGTTGATTTCCATATCTAAATCTAGGGTTTGCTCGAATGTCGACAAAGTATGAAGAGAATAGAACGATTTTGTGATATCTACTGTTTTAATGGGATAAAGCATGTGTATATCTTGAATTTGAAGATTCATTTTGGTTTTTAACCATAATGATCGTGACTCAGTTGCTATTCTAGCAAAAAGCTAATTTGGTGAAAATTCACCAAAAGGGTCCCCAAGCAAACACCAACGATTTAGTTAAATTGCAAAGTAGAAAATTAATCTTGGCATTGGATATTGTAGTCCAAGAATAGTTTTTCTTGCCAAAGTAGTAATATTATCATATTTTCAAAATTTGGAAAAACTATAGTCTGTTTCAAAAACGTGTTTTTTCAAGAAATGGTTTCATTTAAAGCCATTCTTCAAAATTCGATGTAGCTTTTCCATATCAGAACGGTTTTGTCGACACTATGATCAGTGCTGGATGACCTTTGAAAAATAAGGCCAGTAAATAAACTTTATCTTCATGTCTTTTTGAACAGTACCGTATTAGGTGAAAAAATCAGTTCAAATTTTTGGCCCGATCGGCGGGCAAAAACTAATTCCCAAAATTCAGAGAGTGATCAGATAATCTTTTGAAGATGTGATTTTATCTAGATAGACGCTAGCGCTTCATTTAGCGTGGGCGGTTAATTTTCGGATTTTTTTTCCATTACCGTATAGGTTACAAGAGCGCAATTATTTGTTAACATTTTACCGGCAAGTTTTTTACCCCAAGATGGTACTCAGAATAGAATCCTATATGGCTTCTGATTGGATGATACAGGATTGGAATTACATTTAATCGAAAGCTTATCCAATTAGGTTTAAAAATTGCAGAAAATCATTTTCACATTTTACGAAGTATAGAAAATATCCTCCATTTCTGCACGTCGGAGCCATTAAAAATATGCCTTTTTCATTAAGCGAAAAAAATAGACGATCTTTTTCAACTGCGTTTTAAGTCAATTTCTGCCGCATGACCCTACATATTTTTTTGGTTGTAATGCAACACTGGCATTTCTAGAAACAGGAACTGCAATTCGTTTTTCCCTAGTTTGTGTAGTCTTCGAGAAAAAAAATACGGAACACCAGTGGTACCCTATGGAAAATACATTACGAATAATTGCGCTCTTGTAACCTATACATGCTATAGAAAAAAGACATCTTTTTTTAATAAGGCTTCGAAAAATGTTTAAAATAGTCATTTTGCTCGGGAAAAATGTGAAACAGCGAGAAATGGGGTCAAATGGACTTTTCATCAACGTGAATTCAAGCTATAGTCTGTTTCCTATTTGTGTTGATTTCCATATCTAAATCTAGGGTTTGCTCGAATGTCGACAAAGTATGAAGAGAATAGAACGATTTTGTGATATCTACTGTTTTAATGGGATAAAGCATGTGTATATCTTGAATTTGAAGATTCATTTTGGTTTTTAACCATAATGATCGTGACTCAGTTGCTATTCTAGCAAAAAGCTAATTTGGTGAAAATTGACCAAAAGGGTCCCCAAGCAAACACCAACGATTTAGTTAAATTGCAAAGTAGAAAAATTAATCTTGGCATTGGATATTGTAGTCCAAGAATAGTTTTTCTTGCCAAAGTAGTAATATTATCATATTTTCAAAATTTGGAAAAACTATAGTCTGTTTCAAAAACGTGTTTTTTCAAGAAATGGTTTCATTTAAAGCCATTCTTCAAAATTCGATGTAGCTTTTCCATATCAGAACGGTTTTGTCGACACTATGATCAGTGCTGGATGACCTTTGAAAAATAAGGCCAGTAAATAAACTTTATCTTCATGTCTTTTTGAACAGTACCGTATTAGGTGAAAAAATCAGTTCAAATTTTTGGCCCGATCGGCGGGCAAAAACTAATTCTCAAAATTCAGAGAGTGATCAGATAATGTTTTGAAGACGTGATTTTATCTATATAGACGCTAGCGCTTCATTTAGCGCGGGCGCTTAACTTTCGGATTTTTTTTTCATTACCGTATAGGTTACAAGAGCGCAATTATTTGTTTACATTTTACCGGCAAGTTTTTTACCCCAAGATGGTACTCAGAATAGAATCCTATATGGCTTCTGATTGGATGATACAGGATTGGAATTACATTTAATCGAAAGCTTATCCAATTAGGTTTAAAAATTGCAGAAAATCATATTCACATTTTACGAAGTATAGAAAATATCCTCCATTTCTGCACGTCGGAGCCATTAAAAATATGCCTTTTTCATTATGCGAAAAAAATAGACGATCTTTTTCAACTGCGTTTTAAGTCAATTTCTGCCGCATGAAACAATATATTTTTTTGGTTGTAATGCAACACTGGCATTTCTAGAAACAGGAACTGCAATCCGTTTTTCCCTAGTTTGTGTAGTCTTCGAGAAAAAAAATACGGAACACCAGTGGTACCCTATGGAAAATACATTACGAATAATTGCGCTCTTGTAACCTATACATGCTATAGAAAAAAGACATCTTTTTTTAATAAGGCTTTGAAAAATGTTTAAAATAGTCATTTTGCTCGGGAAAAATGTGAAACAGCGAGAAATGGGGTCAAATGGACTTTTCATCAACGTGAATTCAAGCTATAGTCTGTTTCCTATTTGTGTTGATTTCCATATCTAAATCTAGGGTTTGCTCGAATGTCGACAAAGTATGAAGAGAATAGAACGATTTTGTGATATCTACTGTTTTAATGGGATAAAGCATGTGTATATCTTGAATTTGAAGATTCATTTTGGTTTTTAACCATAATGATCGTGACTCAGTTGCTATTCTAGCAAAAAGCTAATTTGGTGAAAATTCACCAAAAGGCTCCCCAAGCAAACACCAACGATTTAGTTAAATTGCAAAGTAGAAAAATTAATCTTGGCATTGGATATTGTAGTCCAAGAATAGTTTTTCTTGCCAAAGTAGTAATATTATCATATTTTCAAAATTTGGAAAAACTATAGTCTGTTTCAAAAACGTGTTTTTTCAAGAAATGGTTTCATTTAAAGCCATTCTTCAAAATTCGATGTAGCTTTTCCATATCAGAACGGTTTTGTCGACACTATGATCAGTGCTGGATGACCTTTGAAAAATAAGGCCAGTAAATAAACTTTATCTTCATGTCTTTTTGAACAGTACCGTATTAGGTGAAAAAATCAGTTCAAATTTTTGGCCCGATCGGCGGGCAAAAACTAATTCTCAAAATTCAGAGAGTGATCAGATAATGTTTTGAAGACGTGATTTTATCTAGATAGACGCTAGCGCTTCATTTAGCGCGGGCGCTTAATTTTCGGATTTTTTTTTCATTACCGTATACATGCTATAGAAAAAAGACATCTTTTTTTAATAAGGCTTTGAAAAATGTTTAAAATAGTCATTTTGCTCGGGAAAAATGTGAAACAGCGAGAAATGGGGTCAAATGGACTTTTCATCAACGTGAATTCAAGCTATAGTCTGTTTCCTATTTGTGTTGATTTCCATATCTAAATCTAGGGTTTGCTCGAATGTCGACAAAGTATGAAGAGAATAGAACGATTTTGTGATATCTACTGTTTTAATGGGATAAAGCATGTGTATATCTTGAATTTGAAGATTCATTTTCGTTTTTAACCATAATGATCGTGACTCAGTTGCTATTCTAGCAAAAAGCTAATTTGGTGAAAATTGACCAAAAGGGTCCCCAAGCAAACACCAACGATTTAGTTAAATTGCAAAGTAGAAAAATTAATCTTGGCATTGGATATTGTAGTCCAAGAATAGTTTTTCTTGCCAAAGTAGTAATATTATCATATTTTCAAAATTTGGAAAAACTATAGTCTGTTTCAAAAACGTGTTTTTTCAAGAAATGGTTTCATTTAAAGCCATTCTTCAAAATTCGATGTAGCTTTTCCATATCAGAACGGTTTTGTCGACACTATGATCAGTGCTGGATGACCTTTGAAAAATAAGGCCAGTAAATAAACTTTATCTTCATGTCTTTTTGAACAGTACCGTATTAGGTGAAAAAATCAGTTCAAATTTTTGGCCCGATCGGCGGGCAAAAACTAATTCTCAAAATTCAGAGAGTGATCAGATAATGTTTTGAAGACGTGATTTTATCTATATAGACGCTAGCGCTTCATTTAGCGCGGGCGCTTAATTTTCGGATTTTTTTTTCATTACCGTATAGGTTACAAGAGCGCAATTATTTGTTTACATTTTACCGGCAAGTTTTTTACCCCAAGATGGTACTCAGAATAGAATCCTATATGGCTTCTGATTGGATGATACAGGATTGGAATTACATTTAATCGAAAGCTTATCCAATTAGGTTTAAAAATTGCAGAAAATCATATTCACATTTTACGAAGTATAGAAAATATCCTCCATTTCTGCACGTCGGAGCCATTAAAAATATGCCTTTTTCATTATGCGAAAAAAATAGACGATCTTTTTCAACTGCGTTTTAAGTCAATTTCTGCCGCATGACCCTATATATTTTTTTGGTTGTAATGCAACACTGGCATTTCTAGAAACAGGAACTGCAATCCGTTTTTCCCTAGTTTGTGTAGTCTTCGAGAAAAAAAATACGGAACACCAGTGGTACCCTATGGAAAATACATTACGAATAATTGCGCTCTTGTAACCTATACATGCTATAGAAAAAAGACATCTTTTTTTAATAAGGCTTTGAAAAATGTTTAAAATAGTCATTTTGCTCGGGAAAAATGTGAAACAGCGAGAAATGGGGTCAAATGGACTTTTCATCAACGAGAATTCAAGCTATAGTCTGTTTCCTATTTGTGTTGATTTCCATATCTAAATCTAGGGTTTGCTCGAATGTCGACAAAGTATGAAGAGAATAGAACGATTTTGTGATATCTACTGTTTTAATGGGATAAAGCATGTGTATATCTTGAATTTGAAGATTCATTTTGGTTTTTAACCATAATGATCGTGACTCAGTTGCTATTCTAGCAAAAAGCTAATTTGGTGAAAATTGACCAAAAGGGTCCCCAAGCAAACACCAACGATTTAGTTAAATTGCAAAGTAGAAAAATTAATCTTGGCATTGGATATTGTAGTCCAAGAATAGTTTTTCTTGCCAAAGTAGTAATATTATCATATTTTCAAAATTTGGAAAAACTATAGTCTGTTTCAAAAACGTGTTTTTTCAAGAAATGGTTTCATTTAAAGCCATTCTTCAAAATTCGATGTAGCTTTTCCATATCAGAACGGTTTTGTCGACACTATGATCAGTGCTGGATGACCTTTGAAAAATAAGGCCAGTAAATAAACTTTATCTTCATGTCTTTTTGAACAGTACCGTATTAGGTGAAAAAATCAGTTCAAATTTTTGGCCCGATCGGCGGGCAAAAACTAATTCTCAAAATTCAGAGAGTGATCAGATAATGTTTTGAAGACGTGATTTTATCTAGATAGACGCTAGCGCTTCATTTAGCGCGGGCGCTTAATTTTCGGATTTTTTTTTCATTACCGTATAGGTTACAAGAGCGCAATTATTTGTTTACATTTTACCGGCAAGTTTTTTACCCCAAGATGGTACTCAGAATAGAATCCTATATGGCTTCTGATTGGATGATACAGGATTGGAATTACATTTAATCGAAAGCTTATCCAATTAGGTTTAAAAATTGCAGAAAATCATATTCACATTTTACGAAGTATAGAAAATATCCTCCATTTCTGCACGTCGGAGCCATTAAAAATATGCCTTTTTCAGTAAGCGAAAAAAATAGACGATCTTTTTCAACTGCGTTTTAAGTCAATTTCTGCCGCATGACCCTATATATATTTTTTGGTTGTAATGCAACACTGGCATTTCTAGAAACAGGAACTGCAATCCGTTTTTCCCTAGTTTGTGTAGTCTTCGAGAAAAAAAATACGGAACACCAGTGGTACCCTATGGAAAATACATTACGAATAATTGCGCTCTTGTAACCTATACATGCTATAGAAAAAAGACATCTTTTTTTAATAAGGCTTTGAAAAATGTTTAAAATAGTCAGTTTGCTCGGGAAAAATGTGAAACAGCGAGAAATGGGGTCAAATGGACTTTTCATCAACGTGAATTCAAGCTATAGTCTGTTTCCTATTTGTGTCGATTTCCATATCTAAATCTAGGGTTTGCTCGAATGTCGACAAGGTATGAAGAGAATAGAACGATTTTGTGATATCTACTGTTTTAATGGGATAAAGCATGTGTATATCTTGAATTTGAAGATTTATTTTGGTTTTTAACCATAATGATCGTGACTCAGTTGCTATTCTAGCAAAAAGCTAATTTGGTGAAAATTGACCAAAAGGGTCCCCAAGCAAACACCAACGATTTAGTTAAATTGCAAAGTAGAAAAATTAATCTTGGCATTGGATATTGTAGTCCAAGAATAGTTTTTCTTGCCAAAGTAGTAATATTATCATATTTTCAAAATTTGGAAAAACTATAGTCTGTTTCAAAAACGTGTTTTTTCAAGAAATGGTTTCATTTAAAGCCATTCTTCAAAATTCGATGTAGCTTTTCCATATCAGAACGGTTTTGTCGACACTATGATCAGTGCTGGATGACCTTTGAAAAATAAGGCCAGTAAATAAACTTTATCTTCATGTCTTTTTGAACAGTACCGTATTAGGTGAAAAAATCAGTTCAAATTTTTGGCCCGATCGGCGGGCAAAAACTAATTCTCAAAATTCAGAGAGTGATCAGATAATGTTTTGAAGACGTGATTTTATCTAGATAGACGCTAGCGCTTCATTTAGCGCGGGCGCTTAATTTTCGGATTTTTTTTTCATTACCGTATAGGTTACAAGAGCGCAATTATTTGTTTACATTTTACCGGCAAGTTTTTTACCCCAAGATGGTACTCAGAATAGAATCCTATATGGCTTCTGATTGGATGATACAGGATTGGAATTACATTTAATCGAAAGCTTATCCAATTAGGTTTAAAAATTGCAGAAAATCATATTCACATTTTACGAAGTATAGAAAATATCCTCCATTTCTGCACGTCGGAGCCATTAAAAATATGCCTTTTTCAGTAAGCGAAAAAAATAGACGATCTTTTTCAACTGCGTTTTAAGTCAATTTCTGCCGCATGACCCTATATATATTTTTTGGTTGTAATGCAACACTGGCATTTCTAGAAACAGGAACTGCAATCCGTTTTTCCCTAGTTTGTGTAGTCTTCGAGAAAAAAAATACGGAACACCAGTGGTACCCTATGGAAAATACATTACGAATAATTGCGCTCTTGTAACCTATACATGCTATAGAAAAAAGACATCTTTTTTTAATAAGGCTTTGAAAAATGTTTAAAATAGTCAGTTTGCTCGGGAAAAATGTGAAACAGCGAGAAATGGGGTCAAATGGACTTTTCATCAACGTGAATTCAAGCTATAGTCTGTTTCCTATTTGTGTCGATTTCCATATCTAAATCTAGGGTTTGCTCGAATGTCGACAAGGTATGAAGAGAATAGAACGATTTTGTGATATCTACTGTTTTAATGGGATAAAGCATGTGTATATCTTGAATTTGAAGATTTATTTTGGTTTTTAACCATAATGATCGTGACTCAGTTGCTATTCTAGCAAAAAGCTAATTTGGTGAAAATTGACCAAAAGGGTCCCCAAGCAAACACCAACGATTTAGTTAAATTGCAAAGTAGAAAAATTAATCTTGGCATTGGATATTGTAGTCCAAGAATAGTTTTTCTTGCCAAAGTAGTAATATTATCATATTTTCAAAATTTGGAAAAACTATAGTCTGTTTCAAAAACGTGTTTTTTCAAGAAATGGTTTCATTTAAAGCCATTCTTCAAAATTCGATGTAGCTTTTCCATATCAGAACGGTTTTGTCGACACTATGATCAGTGCTGGATGACCTTTGAAAAATAAGGCCAGTAAATAAACTTTATCTTCATGTCTTTTTGAACAGTACCGTATTTGGTGAAAAAATCAGTTCAAATTTTTGGCCCGATCGGCGGGCAAAAACTAATTCTCAAAATTCAGAGAGTGATCAGATAATGTTTTGAAGACGTGATTTTATCTAGATAGACGCTAGCGCTTCATTTAGCGCGGGCGCTTAATTTTCGGATTTTTTTTTCATTACCGTATAGGTTACAAGAGCGCAATTATTTGTTTACATTTTACCGGCAAGTTTTTTACCCCAAGATGGTACTCAGAATAGAATCCTATATGGCTTCTGATTGGATGATACAGGATTGGAATTACATTTAATCGAAAGCTTATCCAATTAGGTTTAAAAATTGCAGAAAATCATATTCACATTTTACGAAGCATAGAAAATATCCTCCATTTCTGCACGTCGGAGCCATTAAAAATATGCCTTTTTCATTAAGCGAAAAAAATAGACGATCTTTTTCAACTGCGTTTTAAGTCAATTTCTGCCGCATGACCCTATATATTTTTTTGGTTGTAATGCAACACTGGCATTTCTAGAAACAGGAACTGCAATCCGTTTTTCCCTAGTTTGTGTAGTCTTCGAGAAAAAAAATACGGAACACCAGTGGTACCCTATGGAAAATACATTACGAATAATTGCGCTCTTGTAACCTATACATGCTATAGAAAAAAGACATCTTTTTTTAATAAGGCTTTGAAAAATGTTTAAAATAGTCAGTTTGCTCGGGAAAAATGTGAAACAGCGAGAAATGGGGTCAAATGGACTTTTCATCAACGTGAATTCAAGCTATAGTCTGTTTCCTATTTGTGTTGATTTCCATATCTAAATCTAGGGTTTGCTCGAATGTCGACAAAGTATGAAGAGAATAGAACGATTTTGTGATATCTACTGTTTTAATGGGATAAAGCATGTGTATATCTTGAATTTGAAGATTTATTTTGGTTTTTAACCATAATGATCGTGACTCAGTTGCTATTCTAACAAAAAGCTAATTTGGTGAAAATTGACCAAAAGGGTCCCCAAGCAAACACCAACGATTTAGTTAAATTGCAAAGTAGAAAAATTAATCTTGGCATTGGATATTGTAGTCCAAGAATAGTTTTTCTTGCCAAAGTAGTAATATTATCATATTTTCAAAATTTGGAAAAACTATAGTCTGTTTCAAAAACGTGTTTTTTCAAGAAATGGTTTCATTTAAAGCCATTCTTCAAAATTCGATGTAGCTTTTCCATATCAGAACGGTTTTGTCGACACTATGATCAGTGCTGGATGACCTTTGAAAAATAAGGCCAGTAAATAAACTTTATCTTCATGTCTTTTTGAACAGTACCGTATTTGGTGAAAAAATCAGTTCAAATTTTTGGCCCGATCGGCGGGCAAAAACTAATTCTCAAAATTCAGAGAGTGATCAGATAATGTTTTGAAGACGTGATTTTATCTAGATAGACGCTAGCGCTTCATTTAGCGCGGGCGCTTAATTTTCGGATTTTTTTTTCATTACCGTATAGGTTACAAGAGCGCAATTATTTGTTTACATTTTACCGGCAAGTTTTTTACCCCAAGATGGTACTCAGAATAGAATCCTATATGGCTTCTGATTGGATGATACAGGATTGGAATTACATTTAATCGAAAGCTTATCCAATTAGGTTTAAAAATTGCAGAAAATCATATTCACATTTTACGAAGTATAGAAAATATCCTCCATTTCTGCACGTCGGAGCCATTAAAAATATGCCTTTTTCATTAAGCGAAAAAAATAGACGACCATTTTTTTAAACTGCGTTTTAAGTCAATTTCTGCCGCATGACCCTATATATTTTTTTGGTTGTAATGCAACACTGGCATTTCTAGAAACAGGAACTGCAATCCGTTTTTCCCTAGTTTGTGTAGTCTTTGAGAAAAAAATACGGAACACCAGTGGTACCCTATGGAAAATACATTACGAATAATTGCGCTCTTGTAACCTATACATGCTATAGAAAAAAGACATCTTTTTTTAATAAGGCTTTGAAAAATGTTTAAAATAGTCATTTTGCTCGGGAAAAATGTGAAACAGCGAGAAATGGGGTCAAATGGACTTTTCATCAACGTGAATTCAAGTTATAGTCTGTTTCCTATTTGTGTTGATTTCCATATCTAAATCTAGGGTTTGCTCGAATGTCGACAAAGTATGAAGAGAATAGAACGATTTTGTGATATCTACTGTTTTAATGGGATAAAGCATGTGTATATCTTGAATTTGAAGATTCATTTTGGTTTTTAACCATAATGATCGTGACTCAGTTGCTATTCTAGCAAAAAGCTAATTTGGTGAAAATTGACCAAAAGGGTCCCCAAGCAAACACCAACGATTTAGTTAAATTGCAAAGTAGAAAAATTAATCTTGGCATTGGATATTGTAGTCCAAGAATAGTTTTTCTTGCCAAAGTAGTAATATTATCATATTTTCAAAATTTGGAAAAACTATAGTCTGTTTCAAAAACGTGTTTTTTCAAGAAATGGTTTCATTTAAAGCCATTCTTCAAAATTCGATGTAGCTTTTCCATATCAGAACGGTTTTGTCGACACTATGATCAGTGCTGGATGACCTTTGAAAAATAAGGCCAGTAAATAAACTTTATCTTCATGTCTTTTTGAACAGTACCGTATTAGGTGAAAAAATCAGTTCAAATTTTTGGCCCGATCGGCGGGCAAAAACTAATTCTCAAAATTCAGAGAGTGATCAGATAATGTTTTGAAGACGTGATTTTATCTAGATAGACGCTAGCGCTTCATTTAGCGCGGGCGCTTAATTTTCGGATTTTTTTTTCATTACCGTATACATGCTATAGAAAAAAGACATCTTTTTTTAATAAGGCTTTGAAAAATGTTTAAAATAGTCATTTTGCTCGGGAAAAATGTGAAACAGCGAGAAATGGGGTCAAATGGACTTTTCATCAACGTGAATTCAAGCTATAGTCTGTTTCCTATTTGTGTTGATTTCCATATCTAAATCTAGGGTTTGCTCGAATGTCGACAAAGTATGAAGAGAATAGAACGATTTTGTGATATCTACTGTTTTAATGGGATAAAGCATGTGTATATCTTGAATTTGAAGATTCATTTTGGTTTTTAACCATAATGATCGTGACTCAGTTGCTATTCTAGCAAAAAGCTAATTTGGTGAAAATTGACCAAAAGGGTCCCCAAGCAAACACCAACGATTTAGTTAAATTGCAAAGTAGAAAAATTAATCTTGGCATTGGATATTGTAGTCCAAGAATAGTTTTTCTTGCCAAAGTAGTAATATTATCATATTTTCAAAATTTGGAAAAACTATAGTCTGTTTCAAAAACGTGTTTTTTCAAGAAATGGTTTCATTTAAAGCCATTCTTCAAAATTCGATGTAGCTTTTCCATATCAGAACGGTTTTGTCGACACTATGATCAGTGCTGGATGACCTTTGAAAAATAAGGCCAGTAAATAAACTTTATCTTCATGTCTTTTTGAACAGTACCGTATTTGGTGAAAAAATCAGTTCAAATTTTTGGCCCGATCGGCGGGCAAAAACTAATTCTCAAAATTCAGAGAGTGATCAGATAATGTTTTGAAGACGTGATTTTATCTAGATAGACGCTAGCGCTTCATTTAGCGCGGGCGCTTAATTTTCGGATTTTTTTTTCATTACCGTATAGGTTACAAGAGCGCAATTATTTGTTTACATTTTACCGGCAAGTTTTTTACCCCAAGATGGTACCCAGAATAGAATCCTATATGGCTTCTGATTGGATGATACAGGATTGGAATTACATTTAATCGAAAGCGTATCCAATTAGGTTTAAAAATTGCAGAAAATCATATTCACATTTTACGAAGTATAGAAAATATCCTCCATTTCTGCACGTCGGAGCCATTAAAAATATGCCTTTTTCATTAAGCGAAAAAAATAGACGATCTTTTTCAACTGCGTTTTAAGTCAATTTCTGCCGCATGACCCTATATATTTTTTTGGTTGTAATGCAACACTGGCATTTCTAGAAACAGGAACTGCAATCCGTTTTTCCCTAGTTTGTGTAGTCTTCGAGAAAAAAAATACGGAACACCAGTGGTACCCTATGGAAAATACATTACGAATAATTGCGCTCTTGTAACCTATACATGCTATAGAAAAAAGACATCTTTTTTTAATAAGGCTTTGAAAAATGTTTAAAATAGTCATTTTGCTCGGGAAAAATGTGAAACAGCGAGAAATGGGGTCAAATGGACTTTTCATCAACGTGAATTCAAGCTATAGTCTGTTTCCTATTTGTGTTGATTTCCATATCTAAATCTAGGGTTTGCTCGAATGTCGACAAAGTATGAAGAGAATAGAACGATTTTGTGATATCTACTGTTTTAATGGGATAAAGCATGTGTATATCTTGAATTTGAAGATTCATTTTGGTTTTTAACCATAATGATCGTGACTCAGTTGCTATTCTAGCAAAAAGCTAATTTGGTGAAAATTGACCAAAAGGGTCCCCAAGCAAACACCAACGATTTAGTTAAATTGCAAAGTAGAAAAATTAATCTTGGCATTGGATATTGTAGTCCAAGAATAGTTTTTCTTGCCAAAGTAGTAATATTATCATATTTTCAAAATTTGGAAAAACTATAGTCTGTTTCAAAAACGTGTTTTTTCAAGAAATGGTTTCATTTAAAGCCATTCTTCAAAATTCGATGTAGCTTTTCCATATCAGAACGGTTTTGTCGACACTATGATCAGTGCTGGATGACCTTTGAAAAATAAGGCCAGTAAATAAACTTTATCTTCATGTCTTTTTGAACAGTACCGTATTAGGTGAAAAAATCAGTTCAAATTTTTGGCCCGATCGGCGGGCAAAAACTAATTCTCAAAATTCAGAGAGTGATCAGATAATGTTTTGAAGACGTGATTTTATCTAGATAGACGCTAGCGCTTCATTTAGCGCGGGCGCTTAATTTTCGGAATTTTTTTTCATTACCGTATAGGTTACAAGAGCGCAATTATTTGTTTACATTTTACCGGCAAGTTTTTTACCCCAAGATGGTACTCAGAATAGAATCCTATATGGCTTCTCATTGGATGATACAGGATTGGAATTACATTTAATCGAAAGCTTATCCAATTAGGTTTAAAAATTGCAGAAAATCATATTCACATTTTACGAAGTATAGAAAATATCCTCCATTTCTGCACGTCGGAGCCATTAAAAATATGCCTTTTTCATTAAGCGAAAAAAATAGACGATCTTTTTCAACTGCGTTTTAAGTCAATTTCTGCCGCATGACCCTATATATTTTTTTGGTTGTAATGCAACACTGGCATTTCTAGAAACAGGAACTGCAATCCGTTTTTCCCTAGTTTGTGTAGTCTTCGAGAAAAAAAATACGGAACACCAGTGGTACCCTATGGAAAATACATTACGAATAATTGCGCTCTTGTAACCTATACATGCTATAGAAAAAAGACATCTTTTTTTAATAAGGCTTTGAAAAATGTTTAAAATAGTCATTTTGCTCGGGAAAAATGTGAAACAGCGAGAAATGGGGTCAAATTGACTTTTCATCAACGTGAATTCAAGCTATAGTCTGTTTCCTATTTGTGTTGATTTCCATATCTAAATCTAGGGTTTGCTCGAATGTCGACAAAGTATGAAGAGAATAGAACGATTTTGTGATATCTACTGTTTTAATGGGATAAAGCATGTGTATATCTTGAATTTGAAGATTCATTTTGGTTTTTAACCATAATGATCGTGACTCAGTTGCTATTCTAGCAAAAAGCTAATTTGGTGAAAATTGACCAAAAGGGTCCCCAAGCAAACACCAACGATTTAGTTAAATTGCAAAGTAGAAAAATTAATCTTGGCATTGGATATTGTAGTCCAAGAATAGTTTTTCTTGCCAAAGTAGTAATATTATCATATTTTCAAAATTTGGAAAAACTATAGTCTGTTTCAAAAACGTGTTTTTTCAAGAAATGGTTTCATTTAAAGCCATTCTTCAAAATTCGATGTAGCTTTTCCATATCAGAACGGTTTTGTCGACACTATGATCAGTGCTGGATGACCTTTGAAAAATAAGGCCAGTAAATAAACTTTATCTTCATGTCTTTTTGAACAGTACCGTATTTGGTGAAAAAATCAGTTCAAATTTTTGGCCCGATCGGCGGGCAAAAACTAATTCTCAAAATTCAGAGAGTGATCAGATAATGTTTTGAAGACGTGATTTTATCTAGATAGACGCTAGCGCTTCATTTAGCGCGGGCGCTTAATTTTCGGAATTTTTTTTCATTACCGTATAGGTTACAAGAGCGCAATTATTTGTTTACATTTTACCGGCAAGTTTTTTACCCCAAGATGGTACTCAGAATAGAATCCTATATGGCTTCTGATTGGATGATACAGGATTGGAATTACATTTAATCGAAAGCTTATCCAATTAGGTTTAAAAATTGCAGAAAATCATATTCACATTTTACGAAGTATAGAAAATATCCTCCATTTCTGCACGTCGGAGCCATTAAAAATATGCCTTTTTCATTAAGCGAAAAAAATAGACGATCTTTTTCAACTGCGTTTTAAGTCAATTTCTGCCGCATGACCCTATATATTTTTTTGGTTGTAATGCAACACTGGCATTTCTAGAAACAGGAACTGCAATCCGTTTTTCCCTAGTTTGTGTAGTCTTCGAGAAAAAAAATACGGAACACCAGTGGTACCCTATGGAAAATACATTACGAATAATTGCGCTCTTGTAACCTATACATGCTATAGAAAAAAGACATCTTTTTTTAATAAGGCTTTGAAAAATGTTTAAAATAGTCATTTTGCTCGGGAAAAATGTGAAACAGCGAGAAATGGGGTCAAATGGACTTTTCATCAACGTGAATTCAAGCTATAGTCTGTTTCCTATTTGTGTTGATTTCCATATCTAAATCTAGGGTTTGCTCGAATGTCGACAAAGTATGAAGAGAATAGAACGATTTTGTGATATCTACTGTTTTAATGGGATAAAGCATGTGTATATCTTGAATTTGAAGATTCATTTTGGTTTTTAACCATAATGATCGTGACTCAGTTGCTATTCTAGCAAAAAGCTAATTTGGTGAAAATTGACCAAAAGGGTCCCCAAGCAAACACCAACGATTTAGTTAAATTGCAAAGTAGAAAAATTAATCTTGGCATTGGATATTGTAGTCCAAGAATAGTTTTTCTTGCCAAAGTAGTAATATTATCATATTTTCAAAATTTGGAAAAACTATAGTCTGTTTCAAAAACGTGTTTTTTCAAGAAATGGTTTCATTTAAAGCCATTCTTCAAAATTCGATGTAGCTTTTCCATATCAGAACGGTTTTGTCGACACTATGATCAGTGCTGGATGACCTTTGAAAAATAAGGCCAGTAAATAAACTTTATCTTCATGTCTTTTTGAACAGTACCGTATTTGGTGAAAAAATCAGTTCAAATTTTTGGCCCGATCGGCGGGCAAAAACTAATTCTCAAAATTCAGAGAGTGATCAGATAATGTTTTGAAGACGTGATTTTATCTAGATAGACGCTAGCGCTTCATTTAGCGCGGGCGCTTAATTTTCGGAATTTTTTTTCATTACCGTATAGGTTACAAGAGCGCAATTATTTGCTTACATTTTACCGGCAAGTTTTTTACCCCAAGATGGTACTCAGAATAGAATCCTATATGGCTTTTGATTGGATGATACAGGATTGGAATTACATTTAATCGAAAGCTTATCCAATTAGGTTTAAAAATTGCAGAAAATCATATTCACATTTTACGAAGTATAGAAAATATCCTCCATTTCTGCACGTCGGAGCCATTAAAAATATGCCTTTTTCATTAAGCGAAAAAAATAGACGATCTTTTTCAACTGCGTTTTAAGTCAATTTCTGCCGCATGACCCTATATATTTTTTTGGTTGTAATGCAACACTGGCATTTCTAGAAACAGGAACTGCAATCCGTTTTTCCCTAGTTTGTGTAGTCTTCGAGAAAAAAAATACGGAACACCAGTGGTACCCTATGGAAAATACATTACGAATAATTGCGCTCTTGTAACCTATACATGCTATAGAAAAAAGACATCTTTTTTTAATAAGGCTTTGAAAAATGTTTAAAATAGTCATTTTGCTCGGGAAAAATGTGAAACAGCGAGAAATGGGGTCAAATGGACTTTTCATCAACGTGAATTCAAGCTATAGTCTGTTTCCTATTTGTGTTGATTTCCATATCTAAATCTAGGGTTTGCTCGAATGTCGACAAAGTATGAAGAGAATAGAACGATTTTGTGATATCTACTGTTTTAATGGGATAAAGCATGTGTATATCTTGAATTTGAAGATTCATTTTGGTTTTTAACCATATTGATCGTGACTCAGTTGCTATTCTAGCAAAAAGCTAATTTGGTGAAAATTGACCAAAAGGGTCCCCAAGCAAACACCAACTATTTAGTTAAATTGCAAAGTAGAAAAATTAATCTTGGCATTGGATATTGTAGTCCAAGAATAGTTTTTCTTGCCAAAGTAGTAATATTATCATATTTTCAAAATTTGGAAAAACTATAGTCTGTTTCAAAAACGTGTTTTTTCAAGAAATGGTTTCATTTAAAGCCATTCTTCAAAATTCGATGTAGCTTTTCCATATCAGAACGGTTTTGTCGACACTATGATCAGTGCTGGATGACCTTTGAAAAATAAGGCCAGTAAATAAACTTTATCTTCATGTCTTTTTGAACAGTACCGTATTTGGTGAAAAAATCAGTTCAAATTTTTGGCCCGATCGGCGGGCAAAAACTAATTCTCAAAATTCAGAGAGTGATCAGATAATGTTTTGAAGACGTGATTTTATCTAGATAGACGCTAGCGCTTCATTTAGCGCGGGCGCTTAATTTTCGGAATTTTTTTTCATTACCGTATAGGTTACAAGAGCGCAATTATTTGCTTACATTTTACCGGCAAGTTTTTTACCCCAAGATGGTACTCAGAATAGAATCCTATATGGCTTTTGATTGGATGATACAGGATTGGAATTACATTTAATCGAAAGCTTATCCAATTAGGTTTAAAAATTGCAGAAAATCATATTCACATTTTACGAAGTATAGAAAATATCCTCCATTTCTGCACGTCGGAGCCATTAAAAATATGCCTTTTTCATTAAGCGAAAAAAATAGACGATCTTTTTCAACTGCGTTTTAAGTCAATTTCTGCCGCATGACCCTATATATTTTTTTGGTTGTAATGCAACACTGGCATTTCTAGAAACAGGAACTGCAATCCGTTTTTCCCTAGTTTGTGTAGTCTTCGAGAAAAAAAATACGGAACACCAGTGGTACCCTATGGAAAATACATTACGAATAATTGCGCTCTTGTAACCTATACATGCTATAGAAAAAAGACATCTTTTTTTAATAAGGCTTTGAAAAATGTTTAAAATAGTCATTTTGCTCGGGAAAAATGTGAAACAGCGAGAAATGGGGTCAAATGGACTTTTCATCAACGTGAATTCAAGCTATAGTCTGTTTCCTATTTGTGTTGATTTCCATATCTAAATCTAGGGTTTGCTCGAATGTCGACAAAGTATGAAGAGAATAGAACGATTTTGTGATATCTACTGTTTTAATGGGATAAAGCATGTGTATATCTTGAATTTGAAGATTCATTTTGGTTTTTAACCATATTGATCGTGACTCAGTTGCTATTCTAGCAAAAAGCTAATTTGGTGAAAATTGACCAAAAGGGTCCCCAAGCAAACACCAACTATTTAGTTAAATTGCAAAGTAGAAAAATTAATCTTGGCATTGGATATTGTAGTCCAAGAATAGTTTTTCTTGCCAAAGTAGTAATATTATCATATTTTCAAAATTTGGAAAAACTATAGTCTGTTTCAAAAACGTGTTTTTTCAAGAAATGGTTTCATTTAAAGCCATTCTTCAAAATTCGATGTAGCTTTTCCATATCAGAACGGTTTTGTCGACACTATGATCAGTGCTGGATGACCTTTGAAAAATAAGGCCAGTAAATAAACTTTATCTTCATGTCTTTTTGAACAGTACCGTATTTTGTGAAAAAATCAGTTCAAATTTTTGGCCCGATCGGCGGGCAAAAACTAATTCTCAAAATTCAGAGAGTGATCAGATAATGTTTTGAAGACGTGATTTTATCTAGATAGACGCTAGCGCTTCATTTAGCGCGGGCGCTTAATTTTCGGAATTTTTTTTCATTACCGTATAGGTTACAAGAGCGCAATTATTTGTTTACATTTTACCGGCAAGTTTTTTACCCCAAGATGGTACTCAGAATAGAATCCTATATGGCTTCTGATTGGATGATACAGGATTGGAATTACATTTAATCGAAAGCTTATCCAATTAGGTTTAAAAATTGCAGAAAATCATATTCACATTTTACGAAGTATAGAAAATATCCTCCATTTCTGCACGTCGGAGCCATTAAAAATATGCCTTTTTCATTAAGCGAAAAAAATAGACGATCTTTTTCAACTGCGTTTTAAGTCAATTTCTGCCGCATGACCCTATATATTTTTTTGGTTGTAATGCAACACTGGCATTTCTAGAAACAGGAACTGCAATCCGTTTTTCCCTAGTTTGTGTAGTCTTCGAGAAAAAAAATACGGAACACCAGTGGTACCCTATGGAAAATACATTACGAATAATTGCGCTCTTGTAACCTATACATGCTATAGAAAAAAGACATCTTTTTTTAATAAGGCTTTGAAAAATGTTTAAAATAGTCATTTTGCTCGGGAAAAATGTGAAACAGCGAGAAATGGGGTCAAATGGACTTTTCATCAACGTGAATTCAAGCTATAGTCTGTTTCCTATTTGTGTTGATTTCCATATCTAAATCTAGGGTTTGCTCGAATGTCGACAAAGTATGAAGAGAATAGAACGATTTTGTGATATCTACTGTTTTAATGGGATAAAGCATGTGTATATCTTGAATTTGAAGATTCATTTTGGTTTTTAACCATAATGATCGTGACTCAGTTGCTATTTTAGCAAAAAGCTAATTTGGTGAAAATTGACCAAAAGGGTCCCCAAGCAAACACCAACGATTTAGTTAAATTGCAAAGTAGAAAAATTAATCTTGGCATTGGATATTGTAGTCCAAGAATAGTTTTTCTTGCCAAAGTAGTAATATTATCATATTTTCAAAATTTGGAAAAACTATAGTCTGTTTCAAAAACGTGTTTTTTCAAGAAATGGTTTCATTTAAAGCCATTCTTCAAAATTCGATGTAGCTTTTCCATATCAGAACGGTTTTGTCGACACTATGATCAGTGCTGGATGACCTTTGAAAAATAAGGCCAGTAAATAAACTTTATCTTCATGTCTTTTTGAACAGTACCGTATTTGGTGAAAAAATCAGTTCAAATTTTTGGCCCGATCGGCGGGCAAAAACTAATTCTCAAAATTCAGAGAGTGATCAGATAATGTTTTGAAGACGTGATTTTATCTAGATAGACGCTAGCGCTTCATTTAGCGCGGGCGCTTAATTTTCGGAATTTTTTTTCATTACCGTATAGGTTACAAGAGCGCAATTATTTGTTTACATTTTACCGGCAAGTTTTTTACCCCAAGATGGTACTCAGAATAGAATCCTATATGGCTTCTGATTGGATGATACAGGATTGGAATTACATTTAATCGAAAGCTTATCCAATTAGGTTTAAAAATTGCAGAAAATCATATTCACATTTTACGAAGTATAGAAAATATCCTCCATTTCTGCACGTCGGAGCCATTAAAAATATGCCTTTTTCATTAAGCGAAAAAAATAGACGATCTTTTTCAACTGCGTTTTAAGTCAATTTCTGCCGCATGACCCTATATATTTTTTTGGTTGTAATGCAACACTGGCATTTCTAGAAACAGGAACTGCAATCCGTTTTTCCCTAGTTTGTGTAGTCTTCGAGAAAAAAAATACGGAACACCAGTGGTACCCTATGGAAAATACATTACGAATAATTGCGCTCTTGTAACCTATACATGCTATAGAAAAAAGACATCTTTTTTTAATAAGGCTTTGAAAAATGTTAAAATAGTCATTTTGCTCGGGAAAAATGTGAAACAGCGAGAAATGGGGTCAAATGGACTTTTCATCAACGTGAATTCAAGCTATAGTCTGTTTCCTATTTGTGTTGATTTCCATATCTAAATCTAGGGTTTGCTCGAATGTCGACAAAGAATGAAGAGAATAGAACGATTTTGTGATATCTACTGTTTTAATGGGATAAAGCATGTGTATATCTTGAATTTGAAGATTCATTTTGGTTTTTAACCATAATGATCGTGACTCAGTTGCTATTCTAGCAAAAAGCTAATTTGGTGAAAATTGACCAAAAGGTTCCCTAAGCAAACACCAACGATTTAGTTAAATTGCAAAGTAGAAAAATTAATCTTGGCATTGGATATTGTAGTCCAAGAATAGTTTTTCTTGCCAAAGTAGTAATATTATCATATTTTCAAAATTTGGAAAAACTATAGTCTGTTTCAAAAACGTGTTTTTTCAAGAAATGGTTTCATTTAAAGCCATTCTTCAAAATTCGATGTAGCTTTTCCATATCAGAACGGTTTTGTCGACACTATGATCAGTGCTGGATGACCTTTGAAAAATAAGGCCAGTAAATAAACTTTATCTTCATGTCTTTTTGAACAGTACCGTATTTGGTGAAAAAATCAGTTCAAATTTTTGGCCCGATCGGCGGGCAAAAACTAATTCTCAAAATTCAGAGAGTGATCAGATAATGTTTTGAAGACGTGATTTTATCTAGATAGACGCTAGCGCTTCATTTAGCGCGGGCGCTTAATTTTCGGAATTTTTTTTCATTACCGTATAGGTTACAAGAGCGCAATTATTTGTTTACATTTTACCGGCAAGTTTTTTACCCCAAGATGGTACTCAGAATAGAATCCTATATGGCTTCTGATTGGATGATACAGGATTGGAATTACATTTAATCGAAAGCTTATCCAATTAGGTTTAAAAATTGCAGAAAATCATATTCACATTTTACGAAGTATAGAAAATATCCTCCATTTCTGCACGTCGGAGCCATTAAAAATATGCCTTTTTCATTAAGCGAAAAAAATAGACGATCTTTTTCAACTGCGTTTTAAGTCAATTTCTGCCGCATGACCCTATATATTTTTTTGGTTGTAATGAAACACTGGCATTTCTAGAAACAGGAACTGCAATCCGTTTTTCCCTAGTTTGTGTAGTCTTCGAGAAAAAAAATACGGAACACCAGTGGTACCCTATGGAAAATACATTACGAATAATTGCGCTCTTGTAACCTATACATGCTATAGAAAAAAGACATCTTTTTTTAATAAGGCTTTGAAAAATGTTAAAATAGTCATTTTGCTCGGGAAAAATGTGAAACAGCGAGAAATGGGGTCAAATGGACTTTTCATCAACGTGAATTCAAGCTATAGTCTGTTTCCTATTTGTGTTGATTTCCATATCTAAATCTAGGGTTTGCTCGAATGTCGACAAAGAATGAAGAGAATAGAACGATTTTGTGATATCTACTGTTTTAATGGGATAAAGCATGTGTATATCTTGAATTTGAAGATTCATTTTGGTTTTTAACCATAATGATCGTGACTCAGTTGCTATTCTAGCAAAAAGCTAATTTGGTGAAAATTGACCAAAAGGTTCCCTAAGCAAACACCAACGATTTAGTTAAATTGCAAAGTAGAAAAATTAATCTTGGCATTGGATATTGTAGTCCAAGAATAGTTTTTCTTGCCGAAGTAGTAATATTATCATATTTTCAAAATTTGGAAAAACTATAGTCTGTTTCAAAAACGTGTTTTTTCAAGAAATGGTTTCATTTAAAGCCATTCTTCAAAATTCGATGTAGCTTTTCCATATCAGAACGGTTTTGTCGACACTATGATCAGTGCTGGATGACCTTTGAAAAATAAGGCCAGTAAATAAACTTTATCTTCATGTCTTTTTGAACAGTACCGTATTTGGTGAAAAAATCAGTTCAAATTTTTTGCCCGATCGGCGGGCAAAAACTAATTCTAAAAAATTCAGAGAGTGATCAGATAATGTTTTGAAGACGTGATTTTATCTAGATAGACGCTAGCGCTTCATTTAGCGCGGGCGCTTAATTTTCGGAATTTTTTTTCATTACCGTATAGGTTACAAGAGCGCAATTATTTGTTTACATTTTACCGGCAAGTTTTTTACCCCAAGATGGTACTCAGAATAGAATCCTATATGGCTTCTGATTGGATGATACAGGATTGGAATTACATTTAATCGAAAGCTTATCCAATTAGGTTTAAAAATTGCAGAAAATCATATTCACATTTTACGAAGTATAGAAAATATCCTCCATTTCTGCACGTCGGAGCCATTAAAAATATGCCTTTTTCATTAAGCGAAAAAAATAGACGATCTTTTTCAACTGCGTTTTAAGTCAATTTCTGCCGCATGACCCTATATATTTTTTTGGTTGTAATGCAACACTGGCATTTCTAGAAACAGGAACTGCAATCCGTTTTTCCCTAGTTTGTGTAGTCTTCGAGAAAAAAAATACGGAACACCAGTGGTACCCTATGGAAAATACATTACGAATAATTGCGCTCTTGTAACCTATACATGCTATAGAAAAAAGACATCTTTTTTTAATAAGGCTTTGAAAAATGTTTAAAATAGTCATTTTGCTCGGGAAAAATGTGAAACAGCGAGAAATGGGGTCAAATGGACTTTTCATCAACATGAATTCAAGCTATAGTCTGTTTCCTATTTGTGTTGATTTCCATATCTAAATCTAGGGTTTGCTCGAATGTCGACAAAGTATGAAGAGAATAGAACGATTTTGTGATATCTACTGTTTTAATGGAATAAAGCATGTGTATATCTTGAATTTGAAGATTCATTTTGGTTTTTAACCATAATGATCGTGACTCAGTTGCTATTCTAGCAAAAAGCTAATTTGGTGAAAATTGACCAAAAGGGTCCCCAAGCAAACACCAACGATTTAGTTAAATTGCAAAGTAGAAAAATTAATCTTGGCATTGGATATTGTAGTCCAAGAATAGTTTTTCTTGCCAAAGTAGTAATATTATCATATTTTCAAAATTTGGAAAAACTATAGTCTGTTTCAAAAACGTGTTTTTTCAAGAAATGGTTTCATTTAAAGCCATTCTTCAAAATTCGATGTAGCTTTTCCATACCAGAACGGTTTTGTCGACACTATGATCAGTGCTGGATGACCTTTGAAAAATAAGGCCAGTAAATAAACTTTATCTCCATGTCTTTTTGAACAGTACCGTATTTGGTGAAAAAATCAGTTCAAATTTTTGGCCCGATCGGCGGGCAAAAACTAATTCTCAAAATTCAGAGAGTGATCAGATAATGTTTTGAAGACGTGATTTTATCTAGATAGACGCTAGCGCTTCATTTAGCGCGGGCGCTTAATTTTCGGAATTTTTTTTCATTACCGTATAGGTTACAAGAGCGCAATTATTTGTTTACATTTTACCGGCAAGTTTTTTACCCCAAGATGGTACTCAGAATAGAATCCTATATGGCTTCTGATTGGATGATACAGGATTGGAATTACATTTAATCGAAAGCTTATCCAATTAGGTTTAAAAATTGCAGAAAATCATATTCACATTTTACGAAGTATAGAAAATATCCTCCATTTCTGCACGTCGGAGCCATTAAAAATATGCCTTTTTCATTAAGCGAAAAAAATAGACGATCTTTTTCAACTGCGTTTTAAGTCAATTTCTGCCGCATGACCCTATATATTTTTTTGGTTGTAATGCAACACTGGCATTTCTAGAAACAGGAACTGCAATCCGTTTTTCCCTAGTTTGTGTAGTCTTCGAGAAAAAAAATACGGAACACCAGTGGTACCCTATGGAAAATACATTACGAATAATTGCGCTCTTGTAACCTATACATGCTATAGAAAAAAGACATCTTTTTTTAATAAGGCTTTGAAAAATGTTTAAAATAGTCAATTTGCTCGGGAAAAATGTGAAACAGCGAGAAATGGGGTCAAATGGACTTTTCATCAACGTGAATTCAAGCTATAGTCTGTTTCCTATTTGTGTTAATTTCCATATCTAAATCTAGGGTTTGCTCGAATGTCGACAAAGTATGAAGAGAATAGAACGATTTTGTGATATCTACTGTTTTAATGGGATAAAGCATGTGTATATCTTGAATTTGAAGATTCATTTTGGTTTTTAACCATAATGATCGTGACTCAGTTGCTATTCTAGCAAAAAGCTAATTTGGTGAAAATTGACCAAAAGGGTCCCCAAGCAAACACCAACGATTTAGTTAAATTGCAAAGTAGAAAAATTAATCTTGGCATTGGATATTGTAGTCCAAGAATAGTTTTTCTTGCCAAAGTAGTAATATTATCATATTTTCAAAATTTGGAAAAACTATAGTCTGTTTCAAAAACGTGTTTTTTCAAGAAATGGTTTCATTTAAAGCCATTCTTCAAAATTCGATGTAGCTTTTCCATCTCAGAACGGTTTTGTCGACACTATGATCAGTGCTGGATGACCTTTGAAAAATAAGGCCAGTAAATAAACTTTATCTTCATGTCTTTTTGAACAGTACCGTATTTGGTGAAAAAATCAGTTCAAATTTTTGGCCCGATCGGCGGGCAAAAACTAATTCTCAAAATTCAGAGAGTGATCAGATAATGTTTTGAAGACGTGATTTTATCTAGATAGACGCTAGCGATTCATTTAGCGCGGGCGCTTAATTTTCGGAATTTTTTTTCATTACCGTATACATGCTATAGAAAAAAGACATCTTTTTTTAATAAGGCTTTGAAAAATGTTTAAAATAGTCATTTTGCTTGGGAAAAATGTGAAACACCGAGAAATGGGGTCAAATGGACTTTTCATCAACGTGAATTCAAGCTATAGTCTGTTTCCTATTTGTGTTGATTTCCATATCTAAATCTAGTGTTTGCTCGAATGTCGACAAAGTATGAAGAAAATAGAACGATTTTGTGATATCTACTGTTTTAATGGGATAAAGCATGTGTATATCTTGAATTTGAAGATTCATTTTGGTTTTTAACCATAATGATCGTGACTCAGTTGCTATTCTAGCAAAAAGCTAATTTGGTGAAAATTGACCAAAAGGGTCCCCAAGCAAACACCAACGATTTAGTTAAATTGCAAAGTAGAAAAATTAATCTTGGCATTGGATATTGTAGTCCAAGAATAGTTTTTCTTGCCAAAGTAGTAATATTATCATATTTTCAAAATTTGGAAAAACTATAGTCTGTTTCAAAAACGTGTTTTTTCAAGAAATGGTTTCATTTAAAGCCATTCTTCAAAATTCGATGTAGCTTTTCCATATCAGAACGGTTTTGTCGACACTATGATCAGTGCTGGATGACCTTTGAAAAATAAGGCCAGTAAATAAACTTTATCTTCATGTCTTTTTGAACAGTACCGTATTTGGTGAAAAAATCAGTTCAAATTTTTGGCCCGATCGGCGGGCAAAAACTAATTCTCAAAATTCAGAGAGTGATCAGATAATGTTTTGAAGACGTGATTTTATCTAGATAGACGCTAGCGCTTCATTTAGCGCGGGCGCTTAATTTTCGGAATTTTTTTTCATTACCGTATAGGTTACAAGAGCGCAATTATTTGTTTACATTTTACCGGCAAGTTTTTTACCCCAAGATGGTACTCAGAATAGAATCCTATATGGCTTCTGATGGGATGATACAGGATTGGAATTACATTTAATCGAAAGCTTATCCAATTAGGTTTAAAAATTGCAGAAAATCATATTCACATTTTACGAAGTATAGAAAATATCCTCCATTTCTGCACGTCGGAGCCATTAAAAATATGCCTTTTTCATTAAGCGAAAAAAATAGACGATCTTTTTCAACTGCGTTTTAAGTCAATTTCGGCCGCATGACCCTATATATTTTTTTGGTTGTAATGCAACACTGGCATTTCTAGAAACAGGAACTGCAATCCGTTTTTCCCTAGTTTGTGTACTTCGAGAAAAAAAATACGGAACACCAGTGGTACCCTATGGAAAATACATTACGAATAATTGCGCTCTTGTAACCTATACATGCTATAGAAAAAAGACATCTTTTTTTAATAAGGCTTTGAAAAATGTTTAAAATAGTCATTTTGCTCGGGAAAAATTTGAAACAGCGAGAAATGGGGTCAAATGGACTTTTCATCAACGTGAATTCAAGCTATAGTCTGTTTCCTATTTGTGTTGATTTCCATATCTAAATCTAGGGTTTGCTCGAATGTCGACAAAGTATGAAGAGAATAGAACGATTTTGTGATATCTACTGTTTTAATGGGATAAAGCATGTGTATATCTTGAATTTGAAGATTCATTTTGGTTTTTAACCATAATGATCGTGACTCAGTTGCTATTCTAGCAAAAAGCTAATTTGGTGAAAATTGACCAAAAGGGTCCCCAAGCAAACACCAACGATTTAGTTAAATTGCAAAGTAGAAAAATTAATCTTGGCATTGGATATTGTAGTCCAAGAATAGTTTTTCTTGCCAAAGTAGTAATATTATCATATTTTCAAAGTTTGGAAAAACTATAGTCTGTTTCAAAAACGTGTTTTTTTCAAGAAATGGTTTCATTTAAAGCCATTCTTCAAAATTCGATGTAGCTTTTCCATATCAGAACGGTTTTGTCGACACTATGATCAGTGCTGGATGACCTTTGAAAAATAAGGCCAGTAAATAAACTTTATCTTCATGTCTTTTTGAACAGTACCGTATTTGGTGAAAAAATCAGTTCAAATTTTTGGCCCGATCGGCGGGCAAAAACTAATTCTCAAAATTCAGAGAGTGATCAGATAATGTTTTGAAGACGTGATTTTATCTAGATAGACGCTAGCGCTTCATTTAGCGCGGGCGCTTAATTTTCGGAATTTTTTTTCATTACCGTATAGGTTACAAGAGCGCAATTATTTGTTTACATTTTACCGGCAAGTTTTTTACCCCAAGATGGTACTCAGAATAGAATCCTATATGGCTTCTGATTGGATGATACAGGATTGGAATTACATTTAATCGAAAGCTTATCCAATTAGGTTTAAAAATTGCAGAAAATCATATTCACATTTTACGAAGTATAGAAAATATCCTCCATTTCTGCACGTCGGAGCCATTAAAAATATGCCTTTTTCATTAAGCGAAAAAAATAGACGATCTTTTTCAACTGCGTTTTAAGTCAATTTCTGCCGCATGACCCTATATATTTTTTTGGTTGTAATGCAACACTGGCATTTCTAGAAACAGGAACTGCAATCCGTTTTTCCCTAGTTTGTGTAGTCTTCGAGAAAAAAAATACGGAACACCAGTGGTACCCTATGGAAAATACATTACGAATAATTGCGCTCTTGTAACCTATACATGCTATAGAAAAAAGACATCTTTTTTTAATAAGGCTTTGAAAAATGTTTAAAATAGTCATTTTGCTCGGGAAAAATGTGAAACAGCGAGAAATGGGGTCAAATGGACTTTTCATCAACGTGAATTCAAGCTATAGTCTGTTTCCTATTTGTGTTGATTTCCATATCTAAATCTAGGGTTTGCTCGAATGTCGACAAAGTATGAAGAGAATAGAACGATTTTGTGATATCTACTGTTTTAATGGGATAAAGCATGTGTATATCTTGAATTTGAAGATTCATTTTGGTTTTTAACCATAATGATCGTGACTCAGTTGCTATTCTAGCAAAAAGCTAATTTGGTGAAAATTGACCAAAAGGGTCCCCAAGCAAACACCAACGATTTAGTTAAATTGCAAAGTAGAAAAATTAATCTTGGCATTGGATATTGTAGTCCAAGAATAGTTTTTCTTGCCAAAGTAGTAATATTATCATATTTTCAAAGTTTGGAAAAACTATAGTCTGTTTCAAAAACGTGTTTTTTTCAAGAAATAATTTCATTTAAAGCCATTCTTCAAAATTCGATGTAGCTTTTCCATATCAGAACGGTTTTGTCGACACTATGATCAGTGCTGGATGACCTTTGAAAAATAAGGCCAGTAAATAAACTTTATCTTCATGTCTTTTTGAACAGTACCGTATTTGGTGAAAAAATCAGTTCAAATTTTTGGCCCGATCGGCGGGCAAAAACTAATTCTCAAAATTCAGAGAGTGATCAGATAATGTTTTGAAGACGTGATTTTATCTAGATAGACGCTAGCGCTTCATTTAGCGCGGGCGCTTAATTTTCGGAATTTTTTTTCATTACCGTATAGGTTACAAGAGCGCAATTATTTGTTTACATTTTACCGGCAAGTTTTTTACCCCAAGATGGTACTCAGAATAGAATCCTATATGGCTTCTGATTGGATGATACAGGATTGGAATTACATTTAATCGAAAGCTTATCCAATTAGGTTTAAAAATTGCAGAAAATCATATTCACATTTTACGAAGTATAGAAAATATCCTCCATTTCTGCACGTCGGAGCCATTAAAAATATGCCTTTTTCATTAAGCGAAAAAAATAGACGATCTTTTTCAACTGCGTTTTAAGTCAATTTCTGCCGCATGACCCTATATATTTTTTTGGTTGTAATGCAACACTGGCATTTCTAGAAACAGGAACTGCAATCCGTTTTTCCCTAGTTTGTGTAGTCTTCGAGAAAAAAAATACGGAACACCAGTGGTACCCTATGGAAAATACATTACGAATAATTGCGCTCTTGTAACCTATACATGCTATAGAAAAAAGACATCTTTTTTTAATAAGGCTTTGAAAAATGTTTAAAATAGTCATTTTGCTCGGGAAAAATTTGAAACAGCGAGAAATGGGGTCAAATGGACTTTTCATCAACGTGAATTCAAGCTATAGTCTGTTTCCTATTTGTGTTGATTTCCATATCTAAATCTAGGGTTTGCTCGAATGTCGACAAAGTATGAAGAGAATAGAACGATTTTGTGATATCTACTGTTTTAATGGGATAAAGCATGTGTATATCTTGAATTTGAAGATTCATTTTGGTTTTTAACCATAATGATCGTGACTCAGTTGCTATTCTAGCAAAAAGCTAATTTGGTGAAAATTGACCAAAAGGGTCCCCAAGCAAACACCAACGATTTAGTTAAATTGCAAAGTAGAAAAATTAATCTTGGCATTGGATATTGTAGTCCAAGAATAGTTTTTCTTGCCAAAGTAGTAATATTATCATATTTTCAAAGTTTGGAAAAACTATAGTCTGTTTCAAAAACGTGTTTTTTTCAAGAAATGGTTTCATTTAAAGCCATTCTTCAAAATTCGATGTAGCTTTTCCATATCAGAACGGTTTTGTCGACACTATGATCAGTGCTGGATGACCTTTGAAAAATAAGGCCAGTAAATAAACTTTATCTTCATGTCTTTTTGAACAGTACCGTATTTGGTGAAAAAATCAGTTCAAATTTTTGGCCCGATCGGCGGGCAAAAACTAATTCTCAAAATTCAGAGAGTGATCAGATAATGTTTTGAAGACGTGATTTTATCTAGATAGACGCTAGCGCTTCATTTAGCGCGGGCGCTTAATTTTCGGAATTTTTTTTCATTACCGTATAGGTTACAAGAGCGCAATTATTTGTTTACATTTTACCGGCAAGTTTTTTACCCCAAGATGGTACTCAGAATAGAATCCTATATGGCTTCTGATTGGATGATACAGGATTGGAATTACATTTAATCGAAAGCTTATCCAATTAGGTTTAAAAATTGCAGAAAATCATATTCACATTTTACGAAGTATAGAAAATATCCTCCATTTCTGCACGTCGGAGCCATTAAAAATATGCCTTTTTCATTAAGCGAAAAAAATAGACGATCTTTTTCAACTGCGTTTTAAGTCAATTTCTGCCGCATGACCCTATATATTTTTTTGGTTGTAATGCAACACTGGCATTTCTAGAAACAGGAACTGCAATCCGTTTTTCCCTAGTTTGTGTAGTCTTCGAGAAAAAAAATACGGAACACCAGTGGTACCCTATGGAAAATACATTACGAATAATTGCGCTCTTGTAACCTATACATGCTATAGAAAAAAGACATCTTTTTTTAATAAGGCTTTGAAAAATGTTTAAAATAGTCATTTTGCTCGGGAAAAATGTGAAACAGCGAGAAATGGGGTCAAATGGACTTTTCATCAACGTGAATTCAAGCTATAGTCTGTTTCCTATTTGTGTTGATTTCCATATCTAAATCTAGGGTTTGCTCGAATGTCGACAAAGTATGAAGAGAATAGAACGATTTTGTGATATCTACTGTTTTAATGGGATAAAGCATGTGTATATCTTGAATTTGAAGATTCATTTTGGTTTTTAACCATAATGATCGTGACTCAGTTGCTATTCTAGCAAAAAGCTAATTTGGTGAAAATTGACCAAAAGGGTCCCCAAGCAAACACCAACGATTTAGTTAAATTGCAAAGTAGAAAAATTAATCTTGGCATTGGATATTGTAGTCCAAGAATAGTTTTTCTTGCCAAAGTAGTAATATTATCATATTTTCAAAGTTTGGAAAAACTATAGTCTGTTTCAAAAACGTGTTTTTTTCAAGAAATGGTTTCATTTAAAGCCATTCTTCAAAATTCGATGTAGCTTTTCCATATCAGAACGGTTTTGTCGACACTATGATCAGTGCTGGATGACCTTTGAAAAATAAGGCCAGTAAATAAACTTTATCTTCATGTCTTTTTGAACAGTACCGTATTTGGTGAAAAAATCAGTTCAAATTTTTGGCCCGATCGGCGGGCAAAAACTAATTCTCAAAATTCAGAGAGTGATCAGATAATGTTTTGAAGACGTGATTTTATCTAGATAGACGCTAGCGCTTCATTTAGCGCGGGCGCTTAATTTTCGGAATTTTTTTTCATTACCGTATAGGTTACAAGAGCGCAATTATTTGTTTACATTTTACCGGCAAGTTTTTTACCCCAAGATGGTACTCAGAATAGAATCCTATATGGCTTCTGATTGGATGATACAGGATTGGAATTACATTTAATCGAAAGCTTATCCAATTAGGTTTAAAAATTGCAGAAAATCATATTCACATTTTACGAAGTATAGAAAATATCCTCCATTTCTGCACGTCGGAGCCATTAAAAATATGCCTTTTTCATTAAGCGAAAAAAATAGACGATCTTTTTCAACTGCGTTTTAAGTCAATTTCTGCCGCATGACCCTATATATTTTTTTGGTTGTAATGCAACACTGGCATTTCTAGAAACAGGAACTGCAATCCGTTTTTCCCTAGTTTGTGTAGTCTTCGAGAAAAAAAATACGGAACACCAGTGGTACCCTATGGAAAATACATTACGAATAATTGCGCTCTTGTAACCTATACATGCTATAGAAAAAAGACATCTTTTTTTAATAAGGCTTTGAAAAATGTTTAAAATAGTCATTTTGCTCGGGAAAAATGTGAAACAGCGAGAAATGGGGTCAAATGGACTTTTCATCAACGTGAATTCAAGCTATAGTCTGTTTCCTATTTGTGTTGATTTCCATATCTAAATCTAGGGTTTGCTCGAATGTCGACAAAGTATGAAGAGAATAGAACGATTTTGTGATATCTACTGTTTTAATGGGATAAAGCATGTGTATATCTTGAATTTGAAGATTCATTTTAGTTTTAGACCATAATGATCGTGACTCAGTTGCTATTCTAGCAAAAAGCTAATTTGGTGAAAATTGACCAAAAGGGTCCCCAAGCAAACACCAACGATTTAGTTAAATTGCAAAGTAGAAAAATTAATCTTGGCATTGGATATTGTAGTCCAAGAATAGTTTTTCTTGCCAAAGTAGTAATATTATCATATTTTCAAAGTTTGGAAAAACTATAGTCTGTTTCAAAAACGTGTTTTTTCAAGAAATGGTTTCATTTAAAGCCATTCTTCAAAATTCGATGTAGCTTTTCCATATCAGAACGGTTTTGTCGACACTATGATCAGTGCTGGATGACCTTTGAAAAATAAGGCCAGTAAATAAACTTTATCTTCATGTCTTTTTGAACAGTACCGTATTTGGTGAAAAAATCAGTTCAAATTTTTGGCCCGATCGGCGGGCAAAAACTAATTCTCAAAATTCAGAGAGTGATCAGATAATGTTTTGAAGACGTGATTTTATCTAGATAGACGCTAGCGCTTCATTTAGCGCGGGCGCTTAATTTTCGGAATTTTTTTTCATTACCGTATAGGTTACAAGAGCGCAATTATTTGTTTACATTTTACCGGCAAGTTTTTTACCCCAAGATGGTACTCAGAATAGAATCCTATATGGCTTCTGATTGGATGATACAGGATTGGAATTACATTTAATCGAAAGCTTATCCAATTAGGTTTAAAAATTGCAGAAAATCATATTCACATTTTACGAAGTATAGAAAATATCCTCCATTTCTGCACGTCGGAGCCATTAAAAATATGCCTTTTTCATTAAGCGAAAAAAATAGACGATCTTTTTCAACTGCGTTTTAAGTCAATTTCTGCCGCATGACCCTATATATTTTTTTGGTTGTAATGCAACACTGGCATTTCTAGAAACAGGAACTGCAATCCGTTTTTCCCTAGTTTGTGTAGTCTTCGAGAAAAAAAATACGGAACACCAGTGGTACCCTATGGAAAATACATTACGAATAATTGCGCTCTTGTAACCTATACATGCTATAGAAAAAAGACATCTTTTTTTAATAAGGCTTTGAAAAATGTTTAAAATAGTCATTTTGCTCGGGAAAAATGTGAAACAGCGAGAAATGGGGTCAAATGGACTTTTCATCAACGTGAATTCAAGCTATAGTCTGTTTCCTATTTGTGTTGATTTCCATATCTAAATCTAGGGTTTGCTCGAATGTCGACAAAGTATGAAGAGAATAGAACGATTTTGTGATATCTACTGTTTTAATGGGATAAAGCATGTGTATATCTTGAATTTGAAGATTCATTTTGGTTTTTAACCATAATGATCGTGACTCAGTTGCTATTCTAGCAAAAAGCTAATTTGGTGAAAATTGACCAAAAGGGTCCCCAAGCAAACACCAACGATTTAGTTAAATTGCAAAGTAGAAAAATTAATCTTGGCATTAGATATTGTAGTCCAAGAATAGTTTTTCTTGCCAAAGTAGTAATATTATCATATTTTCAAAATTTGGAAAAACTATAGTCTGTTTCAAAAACGTGTTTTTTCTAGAAATGGTTTCATTTAAAGCCATTCTTCAAAATTCGATGTAGCTTTTCCATATCAGAACGGTTTTGTCGACACTATGATCAGTGCTGGATGACCTTTGAAAAATAAGGCCAGTAAATAAACTTTATCTTCATGTCTTTTTGAACAGTACCGTATTTGGTGAAAAAATCAGTTCAAATTTTTGGCCCGATCGGCGGGCAAAAACTAATTCTCAAAATTCAGAGAGTGATCAGATAATGTTTTGAAGACGTGATTTTATCTAGATAGACGCTAGCGCTTCATTTAGCGCGGGCGCTTAATTTTCGGAATTTTTTTTCATTACCTTATAGGTTACAAGAGCTCAATTATTTATTTACATTTTACCGGCAAGTTTTTTACCCCAAGATGGTACTCAGAATAGAATCCTATATGGCTTCTGATTGGATGATACAGGATTGGAATTACATTTAATCGAAAGCTTATCCAATTAGGTTTAAAAATTGCAGAAAATCATATTCACATTTTACGAAGTATAGAAAATATCCTCCATTTCTGCACGTCGGAGCCATTAAAAATATGCCTTTTTCATTAAGCGAAAAAAATAGACGATCTTTTTCAACTGCGTTTTAAGTCAATTTCTGCCGCATGACCCTACATATTTTTTTTGGTTGTAATGCAACACTGGCATTTCTAGAAACAGGAACTGCAATCCGTTTTTCCCTAGTTTGTGTAGTCTTCGAGAAAAAAAATACGGAACACCAGTGGTACCCTATGGAAAATACATTACGAATAATTGCGCTCTTGTAACCTTTACATGCTATAGAAAAAAGACATCTTTTTTTAATAAGGCTTTGAAAAATGTTTAAAATAGTCATTTTGCTCGGGAAAAATGTGAAACAGCGAGAAATGGGGTCAAATGGACTTTTCATCAACGTGAATTCAAGCTATAGTCTGTTTCCTATTTGTGTTGATTTCCATATCTAAATCTAGGGTTTGCTCGAATGTCGACAAAGTATGAAGAGAATAGAACGATTTTGTGATATCTACTGTTTTAATGGGATAAAGCATGTGTATATCTTGAATTTGAAGATTCATTTTGGTTTTTAACCATAATGATCGTGACTCAGTTGCTATTCTAGCAAAAAGCTAATTTGGTGAAAATTGACCAAAAGGGTCCCCAAGCAAACACCAACGATTTAGTTAAATTGCAAAGTAGAAAAATTAATCTTGGCATTGGATATTGTAGTCCAAGAATAGTTTTTCTTGCCAAAGTAGTAATATTATCATATTTTCAAAATTTGGAAAAACTATATTCTGTTTCAAAAACGTGTTTTTTCAAGAAATGGTTTCATTTAAAGCCATTCTTCAAAATTCGATGTAGCTTTTCCATATCAGAACGGTTTTGTCGACACTATGATCAGTGCTGGATGACCTTTGAAAAATAAGGCCAGTAAATAAACTTTATCTTCATGTCTTTTTGAACAGTACCGTATTTGGTGAAAAAATCAGTTCAAATTTTTGGCCCGATCGGCGGGCAAAAACTAATTCTCAAAATTCAGAGAGTGATCAGATAATGTTTTGAAGACGTGATTTTATCTAGATAGACGCTAGCGCTTCATTTAGCGCGGGCGCTTAATTTTCGGAATTTTTTTTCATTACCTTATAGGTTACAAGAGCTCAATTATTTATTTACATTTTACCGGCAAGTTTTTTACCCCAAGATGGTACTCAGAATAGAATCCTATATGGCTTCTGATTGGATGATACAGGATTGGAATTACATTTAATCGAAAGCTTATCCAATTAGGTTTAAAAATTGCAGAAAATCATATTCACATTTTACGAAGTATAGAAAATATCCTCCATTTCTGCACGTCGGAGCCATTAAAAATATGCCTTTTTCATTAAGCGAAAAAAATAGACGATCTTTTTCAACTGCGTTTTAAGTCAATTTCTGCCGCATGACCCTATATATTTTTTTGGTTGTAATGCAACACTGGCATTTCTAGAAACAGGAACTGCAATTCGTTTTTCCCTAGTTTGTGTAGTCTTCGAGAAAAAAAATACGGAACACCAGTGGTACCCTATGGAAAATACATTACGAATAATTGCGCTCTTGTAACCTATACATGCTATAGAAAAAAGACATCTTTTTTTAATAAGGCTTTGAAAAATGTTTAAAAAAGTCATTTTGCTCGGGAAAAATGTGAAACAGCGAGAAATGGGGTCAAATGGACTTTTCATCAACGTGAATTCAAGCTATAGTCTGTTTCCTATTTGTGTTGATTTCCATATCTAAATCTAGGGTTTGCTCGAATGTCGACAAAGTATGAAGAGAATAGAACGATTTTGTGATATCTACTGTTTTAATGGGATAAAGCATGTGTATATCTTGAATTTGAAGATTCATTTTGGATTTTAACCATAATGATCGTGACTCAGTTGCTATTCTAGCAAAAAGCTAATTTGGTGAAAATTGACCAAAAGGGTCCCCAAGCAAACACCAACGATTTAGTTAAATTGCAAAGTAGAAAAATTAATCTTGGCATTGGATATTGTAGTCCAAGAATAGTTTTTCTTGCCAAAGTAGTAATATTATCATATTTTCAAAATTTGGAAAAACTATAGTCTGTTTCAAAAACGTGTTTTTTCAAGAAATGTTTTCATTTAAAGCCATTCTTCAAAATTCGATGTAGCTTTTCCATATCAGAACGGTTTTGTCGACACTATGATCAGTGCTGGATGACCTTTGAAAAATAAGGCCAGTAAATAAACTTTATCTTCATGTCTTTTTGAACAGTACCGTATTTGGTGAAAAAATCAGTTCAAATTTTTGGCCCGATCGGCGGGCAAAAACTAATTCTCAAAATTCAGAGAGTGATCAGATAATGTTTTGAAGACGTGATTTTATCTAGATAGACGCTAGCGCTTCATTTAGCGCGGGCGCTTAATTTTCGGAATTTTTTTTCATTACCGTATAGGTTACAAGAGCGCAATTATTTGTTTACATTTTACCGGCAAGTTTTTTACCCCAAGATGGTACTCAGAATAGAATCCTATATGGCTTCTGATTGGATGATACAGGATTGGAATTACATACAATCGAAAGCTTATCCAATTAGGTTTAAAAATTGCAGAAAATCATATTCACATTTTACGAAGTATAGAAAATATCCTCCATTTCTGCACGTCGGAGCCATTAAAAATATGCCTTTTTCATTAAGCGAAAAAAATAGACGATCTTTTTCAACTGCGTTTTAAGTCAATTTCTGCCGCATGACCCTATATATTTTTTTGGTTGTAATGCAACACTGGCATTTCTAAAAACAGGAACTGCAATCCGTTTTTCCCTAGTTTGTGTAGTCTTCGAGAAAAAAAATACGGAACACCAGTGGTACCCTATGGAAAATACATTACGAATAATTGCGCTCTTGTAACCTATACATGCTATAGAAAAAAGACATCTTTTTTTAATAAGGCTTTGAAAAATGTTTAAAATAGTCATTTTGCTCGGGAAAAATGTGAAACAGCGAGAAATGGGGTCAAATGGACTTTTCATCAACGTGAATTCAAGCTATAGTCTGTTTCCTATTTGTGTTGATTTCCATATCTAAATCTAGGGTTTGCTCGAATGTCGACAAAGTATGAAGAGAATAGAACGATTTTGTGATATCTACTGTTTTAATGGGATAAAGCATGTGTATATCTTGAATTTGAAGATTCATTTTGGTTTTTAACCATAATGATCGTGACTCAGTTGCTATTCTAGCAAAAAGCTAATTTGGTGAAAATTGACCAAAAGGGTCCCCAAGCAAACACCAACGATTTAGTTAAATTGCAAAGTAGAAAAATTAATCTTGGCATTGGATATTGTAGTCCAAGAATAGTTTTTCTTGCCAAAGTAGTAATATTATCATATTTTCAAAATTTGGAAAAACTATAGTCTGTTTCAAAAACGTGTTTTTTCAAGAAATGGTTTCATTTAAAGCCATTCTTCAAAATTCGATGTAGCTTTTCCATATCAGAACGGTTTTGTCGACACTATGATCAGTGCTGGATGACCTTTGAAAAATAAGGCCAGTAAATAAACTTTATCTTCATGTCTTTTTGAACAGTACCGTATTTGGTGAAAAAATCAGTTCAAATTTTTGGCCCGATCGGCGGGCAAAAACTAATTCTCAAAATTCAGAGAGTGATCAGATAATGTTTTGAAGACGTGATTTTATCTAGATAGACGCTAGCGCTTCATTTAGCGCGGGCGCTTAATTTTCGGAATTTTTTTTCATTACCGTATAGGTTACAAGAGCGCAATTATTTGTTTACATTTTACCGGCAAGTTTTTTACCCCAAGATGGTACTCAGAATAGAATCCTATATGGCTTCTGATTGGATGATACAGGATTGGAATTACATTTAATCGAAAGCTTATCCAATTAGGTTTAAAAATTGCAGAAAATCATATTCACATTTTACGAAGTATAGAAAATATCCTCCATTTCTGCACGTCGGAGCCATTAAAAATATGCCTTTTTCATTAAGCGAAAAAAATAGACGATCTTTTTCAACTGCGTTTTAAGTCAATTTCGGCCGCATGACCCTATATATTTTTTTGGTTGTAATGCAACACTGGCATTTCTAGAAACAGGAACTGCAATCCGTTTTTCCCTAGTTTGTGTAGTCTTCGAGAAAAAAAATACGGAACACCAGTGGTACCCTATGGAAAATACATTACGAATAATTGCGCTCTTGTAACCTATACATGCTATAGAAAAAAGACATCTTTTTTTAATAAGGCTTTGAAAAATGTTTAAAATAGTCATTTTGCTCGGGAAAAATGTGAAACAGCGAGAAATGGGGTCAAATGGACTTTTCATCAACGTGAATTCAAGCTATAGTCTGTTTCCTATTTGTGTTGATTTCCATATCTAAATCTAGGGTTTGCTCGAATGTCGACAAAGTATGAAGAGAATAGAACGATTTTGTGATATCTACTGTTTTAATGGGATAAAGCATGTGTATATCTTGAATTTGAAGATTCATTTTGGTTTTTAACCATAATGATCGTGACTCAGTTGCTATTCTAGCAAAAAGCTAATTTGGTGAAAATTGACCAAAAGGGTCCCCAAGCAAACACCAATGATTTAGTTAAATTGCAAAGTAGAAAAATTAATCTTGGCATTGGATATTGTAGTCCAAGAATAGTTTTTCTTGCCAAAGTAGTAATATTATCATATTTTCAAAATTTGGAAAAACTATAGTCTGTTTCAAAAACGTGTTTTTTCAAGAAATGGTTTCATTTAAAGCCATTCTTCAAAATTCGATGTAGCTTTTCCATATCAGAACGGTTTTGTCGACACTATGATCAGTGCTGGATGACCTTTGAAAAATAAGGCCAGTAAATAAACTTTATCTTCATGTCTTTTTGAACAGTACCGTATTTGGTGAAAAAATCAGTTCAAATTGTTGGCCCGATCGGCGGGCAAAAACTAATTCTCAAAATTCAGAGAGTGATCAGATAATGTTTTGAAGACGTGATTTTATCTAGATAGACGCTAGCGCTTCATTTAGCGCGGGCGCTTAATTTTCGGAATTTTTTTTCATTACCGTATAGGTTACAAGAGCGCAATTATTTGTTTACATTTTACCGGCAAGTTTTTTACCCCAAGATGGTACTCAGAATAGAATCCTATATGGCTTCTGATTGGATGATACAGGATTGGAATTACATTTAATCGAAAGCTTATCCAATTAGGTTTAAAAATTGCAGAAAATCATATTCACATTTTACGAAGTATAGAAAATATCCTCCATTTCTGCACGTCGGAGCCATTAAAAATATGCCTTTTTCATTAAGCGAAAAAAATAGACGATCTTTTTCAACTGCGTTTTAAGTCAATTTCTGCCGCATGACCCTATATATTTTTTTGGTTGTAATGCAACACTGGCATTTCTAGAAACAGGAACTGCAATCCGTTTTTCCCTAGTTTGTGTAGTCTTCGAGAAAAAAAATACGGAACACCAGTGGTACCCTATGGAAAATACATTACGAATAATTGCGCTCTTGTAACCTATACATGCTATAGAAAAAAGACATCTTTTTTTAATAAGGCTTTGAAAAATGTTTAAAATAGTCATTTTGCTCGGGAAAAATGTGAAACAGCGAGAAATGGGGTCAAATGGACTTTTCATCAACGTGAATTCAAGCTATAGTCTGTTTCCTTTTTGTGTTGATTTCCATATCTAAATCTAGGGTTTGCTCGAATGTCGACAAAGTATGAAGAGAATAGAACGATTTTGTGATATCTACTGTTTTAATGGGATAAAGCATGTGTATATCTTGAATTTGAAGATTCATTTTGGTTTTTAACCATAATGATCGTGACTCAGTTGCTATTCTAGCAAAAAGCTAATTTGGTGAAAATTGACCAAAAGGGTCCCCAAGCAAACACCAACGATTTAGTTAAATTGCAAAGTAGAAAAATTAATCTTGGCATTGGATATTGTAGTCCAAGAATAGTTTTTCTTGCCAAAGTAGTAATATTATCATATTTTCAAAATTTGGAAAAACTATAGTCTGTTTCAAAAACGTGTTTTTTCAAGAAATGGTTTCATTTAAAGCCATTCTTCAAAATTCGATGTAGCTTTTCCATATCAGAACGGTTTTGTCGACACTATGATCAGTGCTGGATGACCTTTGAAAAATAAGGCCAGTAAATAAACTTTATCTTCATGTCTTTTTGAACAGTACCGTATTTGGTGAAAAAATCAGTTCAAATTTTTGGCCCGATCGGCGGGCAAAAACTAATTCTCAAAATTCAGAGAGTGATCAGATAATGTTTTGAAGATGTGATTTTATCTAAATAGACGCTAGCGATTCATTTAGCGCGGGCGCTTAATTTTCGGAATTTTTTTTCATTACCGTATACATGCTATAGAAAAAAGACATCTTTTTTTAATAAGGCTTTGAAAAATGTTTAAAATAGTCATTTTGCTTGGGAAAAATGTGAAACACCGAGAAATGGGGTCAAATGGACTTTTCATCAACGTGAATTCAAGCTATAGTCTGTTTCCTATTTGTGTTGATTTCCATATCTAAATCTAGGGTTTGCTCGAATGTCGACAAAGTATGAAGAAAATAGAACGATTTTGTGATATCTACTGTTTTAATGGGATAAAGCATGTGTATATCTTGAATTTGAAGATTCATTTTGGTTTTTAACCATAATGATCGTGACTCAGTTGCTATTCTAGCAAAAAGCTAATTTGGTGAAAATTGACCAAAAGGGTCCCCAAGCAAACACCAACGATTTAGTTAAATTGCAAAGTAGAAAAATTAATCTTGGCATTGGATATTGTAGTCCAAGAATAGTTTTTCTTGCCAAAGTAGTAATATTATCATATTTTCAAAATTTGGAAAAACTATAGTCTGTTTCAAAAACGTGTTTTTTCAAGAAATGGTTTCATTTAAAGCCATTCTTCAAAATTCGATGTAGCTTTTCCATATCAGAACGGTTTTGTCGACACTATGATCAGTGCTGGATGACCTTTGAAAAATAAGGCCAGTAAATAAACTTTATCTTCATGTCTTTTTGAACAGTACCGTATTTGGTGAAAAAATCAGTTCAAATTTTTGGCCCGATCGGCGGGCAAAAACTAATTCTCAAAATTCAGAGAGTGATCAGATAATGTTTTGAAGATGTGATTTTATCTAAATAGACGCTAGCGATTCATTTAGCGCGGGCGCTTAATTTTCGGAATTTTTTTTCATTACCGTATACATGCTATAGAAAAAAGACATCTTTTTTTAATAAGGCTTTGAAAAATGTTTAAAATAGTCATTTTGCTTGGGAAAAATGTGAAACACCGAGAAATGGGGTCAAATGGACTTTTCATCAACGTGAATTCAAGCTATAGTCTGTTTCCTATTTGTGTTGATTTCCATATCTAAATCTAGGGTTTGCTCGAATGTCGACAAAGTATGAAGAAAATAGAACGATTTTGTGATATCTACTGTTTTAATGGGATAAAGCATGTGTATATCTTGAATTTGAAGATTCATTTTGGTTTTTAACCATAATGATCGTGACTCAGTTGCTATTCTAGCAAAAAGCTAATTTGGTGAAAATTGACCAAAAGGGTCCCCAAGCAAACACCAACGATTTAGTTAAATTGCAAAGTAGAAAAATTAATCTTGGCATTGGATATTGTAGTCCAAGAATAGTTTTTCTTGCCAAAGTAGTAATATTATCATATTTTCAAAATTTGGAAAAACTATAGTCTGTTTCAAAAACGTGTTTTTTCAAGAAATGGTTTCATTTAAAGCCATTCTTCAAAATTCGATGTAGCTTTTCCATATCAGAACGGTTTTGTCGACACTATGATCAGTGCTGGATGACCTTTGAAAAATAAGGCCAGTAAATAAACTTTATCTTCATGTCTTTTTGAACAGTACCGTATTTGGTGAAAAAATCAGTTCAAATTTTTGGCCCGATCGGCGGGCAAAAACTAATTCTCAAAATTCAGAGAGTGATCAGATAATGTTTTGAAGACGTGATTTTATCTAGATAGACGCTAGCGCTTCATTTAGCGCGGGCGCTTAATTTTCGGATTTTTTTTTCATTACCGTATAGGTTACAAGAGCGCAATTATTTGTTTACATTTTACCGGCAAGTTTTTTACCCCAAGATGGTACTCAGAATAGAATCCTATATGGCTTCTGATTGGATGATACAGGATTGGAATTACATTTAATCGAAAGCTTATCCAATTAGGTTTAAAAATTGCAGAAAATCATATTCACATTTTACGAAGTATAGAAAATATCCTCCATTTCTGCACGTCGGAGCCATTAAAAATATGCCTTTTTCATTAAGCGAAAAAAATAGACGATCTTTTTCAACTGCGTTTTAAGTCAATTTCTGCCGCATGACCCTATATATTTTTTTGGTTGTAATGCAACACTGGCATTTCTAGAAACAGGAACTGCAATCCGTTTTTCCCTAGTTTGTGTAGTCTTCGAGAAAAAAAATACGGAACACCAGTGGTACCCTATGGAAAATACATTACGAATAATTGCGCTCTTGTAACCTATACATGCTATAGAAAAAAGACATCTTTTTTTAATAAGGCTTTGAAAAATGTTTAAAATAGTCATTTTGCTCGGGAAAAATGTGAAACAGCGAGAAATGGGGTCAAATGGACTTTTCATCAACGTGAATTCAAGCTATAGTCTGTTTCCTATTTGTGTTGATTTCCATATCTAAATCTAGGGTTTGCTCGAATGTCGACAAAGTATGAAGAGAATAGAACGATTTTGTGATATCTACTGTTTTAATGGGATAAAGCATGTGTATATCTTGAATTTGAAGATTCATTTTGGTTTTTAACCATAATGATCGTGACTCAGTTGCTATTCTAGCAAAAAGCTAATTTGGTGAAAATTGACCAAAAGGGTCCCCAAGCAAACACCAACGATTTAGTTAAATTGCAAAGTAGAAAAATTAATCTTGGCATTGGATATTGTAGTCCAAGAATAGTTTTTCTTGCCAAAGTAGTAATATTATCATATTTTCAAAATTTGTAAAACTATAGTCTGTTTCAAAAACGTGTTTTTTCAAGAAATGGTTTCATTTAAAGCCATTCTTCAAAATTCGATGTAGCTTTTCCATATCAGAACGGTTTTGTCGACACTATGATCAGTGCTGGATGACCTTTGAAAAATAAGGCCAGTAAATAAACTTTATCTTCATGTCTTTTTGAACAGTACCGTATTTGGTGAAAAAATCAGTTCAAATTTTTGGCCCGATCGGCGGGCAAAAACTAATTCTCAAAATTCAGAGAGTGATCAGATAATGTTTTGAAGATGTGATTTTATCTAGATAGACGCTAGCGATTCATTTAGCGCGGGCGCTTAATTTTCGGAATTTTTTTTCATTACCGTATACATGCTATAGAAAAAAGACATCTTTTTTTAATAAGGCTTTGAAAAATGTTTAAAATAGTCATTTTGCTTGGGAAAAATGTGAAACACCGAGAAATGGGGTCAAATGGACTTTTCATCAACGTGAATTCAAGCTATAGTCTGTTTCCTATTTGTGTTGATTTCCATATCTAAATCTAGGGTTTGCTCGAATGTCGACAAAGTATGAAGAAAATAGAACGATTTTGTGATATCTACTGTTTTAATGGGATAAAGCATGTGTATATCTTGAATTTGAAGATTCATTTTGGTTTTTAACCATAATGATCGTGACTCAGTTGCTATTCTAGCAAAAAGCTAATTTGGTGAAAATTGACCAAAAGGGTCCCCAAGCAAACACCAACGATTTAGTTAAATTGCAAAGTAGAAAAATTAATCTTGGCATTGGATATTGTAGTCCAAGAATAGTTTTTCTTGCCAAAGTAGTAATATTATCATATTTTCAAAATTTGGAAAAACTATAGTCTGTTTCAAAAACGTGTTTTTTCAAGAAATGGTTTCATTTAAAGCCATTCTTCAAAATTCGATGTAGCTTTTCCATATCAGAACGGTTTTGTCGACACTATGATCAGTGCTGGATGACCTTTGAAAAATAAGGCCAGTAAATAAACTTTATCTTCATGTCTTTTTGAACAGTACCGTATTTGGTGAAAAAATCAGTTCAAATTTTTGGCCCGATCGGCGGGCAAAAACTAATTCTCAAAATTCAGAGAGTGATCAGATAATGTTTTGAAGACGTGATTTTATCTAGATAGACGCTAGCGCTTCATTTAGCGCGGGCGCTTAATTTTCGGAATTTTTTTTCATTACCGTATAGGTTACAAGAGCGCAATTATTTGTTTACATTTTACCGGCAAGTTTTTTACCCCAAGATGGTACTCAGAATAGAATCCTATATGGCTTCTGATTGGATGATACAGGATTGGAATTACATTTAATCGAAAGCTTATCCAATTAGGTTTAAAAATTGCAGAAAATCATATTCACATTTTACGAAGTATAGAAAATATCCTCCATTTCTGCACGTCGGAGCCATTAAAAATATGCCTTTTTCATTAAGCGAAAAAAATAGACGATCTTTTTCAACTGCGTTTTAAGTCAATTTCTGCCGCATGACCCTTTATATTTTTTTGGTTGTAATGCAACACTGGCATTTCTAGAAACAGGAACTGCAATCCGTTTTTCCCTAGTTTGTGTAGTCTTCGAGAAAAAAAATACGGAACACCAGTGGTACCCTATGGAAAATACATTACGAATAATTGCGCTCTTGTAACCTATACATGCTATAGAAAAAAGACATCTTTTTTAATAAGGCTTTGAAAAATGTTTAAAATAGTCATTTTGCTCGGGAAAAATGTGAAACAGCGAGAAATGGGGTCAAATGGACTTTTCATCAACGTGAATTCAAGCTATAGTCTGTTTCCTATTTGTGTTGATTTCCATATCTAAATCTAGGGTTTGCTCGAATGTCGACAAAGTATGAAGAGAATAGAACGATTTTGTGATATCTACTGTTTTAATGGGATAAAGCATGTGTATATCTTGAATTTGAAGATTCATTTTGGTTTTTAACCATAATGATCGTGACTCAGTTGCTATTCTAGCAAAAAGCTAATTTGGTGAAAATTGACCAAAAGGGTCCCCAAGCAAACACCAACGATTTAGTTAAATTGCAAAGTAGAAAAATTAATCTTGGCATTGGATATTGTAGTCCAAGAATAGTTTTTCTTGCCAAAGTAGTAATATTATCATATTTTCAAAATTTGGAAAAACTATAGTCTGTTTCAAAAACGTGTTTTTTCAAGAAATGGTTTCATTTAAAGCCATTCTTCAAAATTCGATGTAGCTTTTCCATATCAGAACGGTTTTGTCGACACTATGATCAGTGCTGGATGACCTTTGAAAAATAAGGCCAGTAAATAAACTTTATCTTCATGTCTTTTTGAACAGTACCGTATTTGGTGAAAAAATCAGTTCAAATTTTTGGCCCGATCGGCGGGCAAAAACTAATTCTCAAAATTCAGAGAGTGATCAGATAATGTTTTGAAGACGTGATTTTATCTAGATAGACGCTAGCGCTTCATTTAGCGCGGGCGCTTAATTTTCGGAATTTTTTTTCATTACCGTATAGGTTACAAGAGCGCAATTATTTGTTTACATTTTACCGGCAAGTTTTTTACCCCAAGATGGTACTCAGAATAGAATCCTATATGGCTTCTGATTGGATGATACAGGATTGGAATTACATTTAATCGAAAGCTTATCCAATTAGGTTTAAAAATTGCAGAAAATCATATTCACATTTTACGAAGTATAGAAAATATCCTCCATTTCTGCACGTCGGAGCCATTAAAAATATGCCTTTTTCATTAAGCGAAAAAAATAGACGAGCTTTTTCAACTGCGTTTTAAGTCAATTTCTGCCGCATGACCCTATATATTTTTTTGGTTGTAATGCAACACTGGCATTTCTAGAAACAGGAACTGCAATCCGTTTTTCCCTAGTTTGTGTAGTCTTCGAGAAAAAAAATACGGAACACCAGTGGTACCCTATGGAAAATACATTACGAATAATTGCGCTCTTGTAACCTATACATGCTATAGAAAAAAGACATATTTTTTTAATAAGGCTTTGAAAAATGTTTAAAATAGTCATTTTGCTCGGGAAAAATGTGAAACAGCGAGAAATGGGGTCAAATGGACTTTTCATCAACGTGAATTCAAGCTATAGTCTGTTTCCTATTTGTGTTGATTTCCATATCTAAATCTAGGGTTTGCTCGAATGTCGACAAAGTATGAAGAAAATAGAACGATTTTGTGATATCTACTGTTTTAATGGGATAAAGCATGTGTATATCTTGAATTTGAAGATTCATTTTGGTTTTTAACCATAATGATCGTGACTCAGTTGCTATTCTAGCAAAAAGCTAATTTGGTGAAAATTGACCAAAAGGGTCCCCAAGCAAACACCAACGATTTAGTTAAATTGCAAAGTAGAAAAATTAATCTTGGCATTGGATATTGTAGTCCAAGAATAGTTTTTCTTGCCAAAGTAGTAATATTATCATATTTTCAAAATTTGGAAAAACTATAGTCTGTTTCAAAAACGTGTTTTTTCAAGAAATGGTTTCATTTAAAGCCATTCTTCAAAATTCGATGTAGCTTTTCCATATCAGAACGGTTTTGTCGACACTATGATCAGTGCTGGATGACCTTTGAAAAATAAGGCCAGTAAATAAACTTTATCTTCATGTCTTTTTGAACAGTACCGTATTTGGTGAAAAAATCAGTTCAAATTTTTGGCCCGATCGGCGGGCAAAAACTAATTCTCAAAATTCAGAGAGTGATCAGATAATGTTTTGAAGACGTGATTTTATCTAGATAGACGCTAGCGCTTCATTTAGCGCGGGCGCTTAATTTTCGGAATTTTTTTTCATTACCGTATAGGTTACAAGAGCGCAATTATTTGTTTACATTTTACCGGCAAGTTTTTTACCCCAAGATGGTACTCAGAATAGAATCCTATATGGCTTCTGATTGAATGATACAGGATTGGAATTACATTTAATCGAAAGCTTATCCAATTAGGTTTAAAAATTGCAGAAAATCATATTCACATTTTACGAAGTATAGAAAATATCCTCCATTTCTGCACGTCGGAGCCATTAAAAATATGCCTTTTTCATTAAGCGAAAAAAATAGACGAGCTTTTTCAACTGCGTTTTAAGTCAATTTCTGCCGCATGACCCTATATATTTTTTTGGTTGTAATGCAACACTGGCATTTCTAGAAACAGGAACTGCAATCCGTTTTTCCCTAGTTTGTGTAGTCTTCGAGAAAAAAAATACGGAACACCAGTGGTACCCTATGGAAAATACATTACGAATAATTGCGCTCTTGTAACCTATACATGCTATAGAAAAAAGACATCTTTTTTTAATAAGGCTTTGAAAAATGTTTAAAATAGTCATTTTGCTCGGGAAAAATGTGAAACAGCGAGAAATGGGGTCAAATGGACTTTTCATCAACGTGAATTCAAGCTATAGTCTGTTTCCTATTTGTGTTGATTTCCATATCTAAATCTAGGGTTTGCTCGAATGTCGACAAAGTATGAAGAGAATAGAACGATTTTGTGATATCTACTGTTTTAATGGGATAAAGCATGTGTATATCTTGAATTTGAAGATTCATTTTGGTTTTTAACCATAATGATCGTGACTCAGTTGCTATTCTAGCAAAAAGCTAATTTGGTGAAAATTGACCAAAAGGGTCCCCAAGCAAACACCAACGATTTAGTTAAATTGCAAAGTAGAAAAATTAATCTTGGCATTGGATATTGTAGTCCAAGAATAGTTTGTCTTGCCAAAGTAGTAATATTATCATATTTTCAAAATTTGGAAAAACTATAGTCTGTTTCAAAAACGTGTTTTTTCAAGAAATGGTTTCATTTAAAGCCATTCTTCAAAATTCGATGTAGCTTTTCTATATCAGAACGGTTTTGTCGACACTATGATCAGTGCTGGATGACCTTTGAAAAATAAGGCCAGTAAATAAACTTTATCTTCATGTCTTTTTGAACAGTACCGTATTAGGTGAAAAAATCAGTTCAAATTTTTGGCCCGATCGGCGGGCAAAAACTAATTCTCAAAATTCAGAGAGTGATCAGATAATGTTTTGAAGACGTGATTTTATCTAGATAGACGCTAGCGCTTCATTTAGCGCGGGCGCTTAATTTTCGGATTTTTTTTTCATTACCGTATAGGTTACAAGAGCGCAATTATTTGTTTACATTTTACCGGCAAGTTTTTTACCCCAAGATGGTACTCAGAATAGAATCCTATATGGCTTCTGATTGGATGATACAGGATTGGAATTACATTTAATCGAAAGCTTATCCAATTAGGTTTAAAAATTGCAGAAAATCATATTCACATTTTACGAGGTATAGAAAATATCCTCCATTTCTGCACGTCGGAGCCATTAAAAATATGCCTTTTTCATTAAGCGAAAAAAATAGACGATCTTTTTCAACTGCGTTTTAAGTCAATTTCTGCCGCATGACCCTATATATTTTTTTGGTTGTAATGCAACACTGGCATTTCTAGAAACAGGAACTGCAATCCGTTTTTCCCTAGTTTGTGTAGTCTTCGAGAAGAAAATACGGAACACCAGTGGTACCCTATGGAAAATACATTACGAATAATTGCGCTCTTGTAACCTATACATGCTATAGAAAAAAGACATCTTTTTTTAATAAGGCTTTGAAAAATGTTTAAAATAGTCATTTTGCTCGGGAAAAATGTGAAACAGCGAGAAATGGGGTCAAATGGACTTTTCATCAACGTGAATTCAAGCTATAGTCTGTTTCCTATTTGTGTTGATTTCCATATCTAAATCTAGGGTTTGCTCGAATGTCGACAAAGTATGAAGAGAATAGAACGATTTTGTGATATCTACTGTTTTAATGGGATAAAACATGTGTATATCTTGAATTTGAAGATTCATTTTGGTTTTTAACCATAATGATCGTGACTCAGTTGCTATTCTAGCAAAAAGCTAATTTGGCGAAAATTCACCAAAAGGGTCCCCAAGCAAACACCAACGATTTAGTTAAATTGCAAAGTAGAAAAATTAATCTTGGCATTGGATATTGTAGTCCAAGAATAGTTTTTCTTGCCAAAGTAGTAATATTATCATATTTTCAAAATTTGGAAAAACTATAGTCTGTTTCAAAAACGTGTTTTTTTCAAGAAATGGTTTCATTTAAAGCCATTCTTCAAAATTCGATGTAGCTTTTCCATATCAGAACGGTTTTGTCGACACTATGATCAGTGCTGGATGACCTTTGAAAAATAAGGCCAGTGAATAAACTTTATCTTCATGTCTTTTTGAACAGTACCGTATTTGGTGAAAAAATCAGTTCAAATTTTTGGCCCGATCGAAGGGCAAAAACTAATTCTCAAAATTCAGAGAGTGATCAGATAATGTTTTGAAGACGTGATTTTATCTAGATAGACGCTAGCGCTTCATTTAGCGCGGGCGCTTAATTTTCGGAATTTTTTTTCATTACCGTATAGGTTACAAGAGCGCAATTATTTGTTTACATTTTACCGGCAAGTTTTTTACCCCAAGATGGTACTCAGAATAGAATCCTATATGGCTTCTGATTGGATGATACAGGATTGGAATTACATTTAATCGAAAGCTTATCCAATTAGGTTTAAAAATTGCAGAAAATCATATTCACATTTTACGAAGTATAGAAAATATCCTCCATTTCTGCACGTCGGAGCCATTAAAAATATGCCTTTTTCATTAAGCGAAAAAAATAGACGATCTTTTTCAACTGCGTTTTAAGTCAATTTCTGCCGCATGACCCTATATATTTTTTTGGTTGTAATGCAACACTGGCATTTCTAGAAACAGGAACTGCAATCCGTTTTTCCGTAGTTTGTGTAGTCTTTGAGAAAAAAAATACGGAACACCAGTGGTACCCTATGGAAAATACATTACGAATAATTGCGCTCTTGTAACCTATACATGCTATAGAAAAAAGACATCTTTTTTTAATAAGGCTTTGAAAAATGTTTAAAATAGTCATTTTGCTCGGGAAAAATGTGAAACAGCGAGAAATGGGGTCAAATGGACTTTTCATCAACGTGAATTCAAGCTATAGTCTGTTTCCTATTTGTGTTGATTTCCATATCTAAATCTAGGGTTTGCTCGAATGTCGACAAAGTATGAAGAGAATAGAACGATTTTGTGATATCTACTGTTTTAATGGGATAAAGCATGTGTATATCTTGAATTTGAAGATTAATTTTGGTTTTTAACCATAATGATCGTGACTCAGTTGCTATTCTAGCAAAAAGCTAATTTGGTGAAAATTGACCAAAAGGGTCCCCAAGCAAACACCAACGATTTAGTTAAATTGCAAAGTAGAAAAATTAATCTTGGCATTGGATATTGTAGTCCAAGAATAGTTTTTCTTGCCAAAGTAGTAATATTATCATATTTTCAAAATTTGGAAAAACTATAGTCTGTTTCAAAAACGTGTTTTTTCAAGAAATGGTTTCATTTAAAGCCATTCTTCAAAATTCGATGTAGCTTTTCCATATCAGAACGGTTTTGTCGACACTATGATCAGTGGTGGATGACCTTTGAAAAATAAGGCCAGTAAATAAACTTTATCTTCATGTCTTTTTGAACAGTACCGTATTTGGTGAAAAAATCAGTTCAAATTTTTTGGCCCGATCGGCGGGCAAAAACTAATTCTCAAAATTCAGAGAGTGATCAGATAATGTTTTAAAGACGTGATTTTATCTAGATAGACGCTAGCGCTTCATTTAGCGCGGGCGCTTAATTTTCGGAATTTTTTTTCATTACCGTATAGGTTACAAGAGCGCAATTATTTGTTTACATTTTACCGGCAAGTTTTTTACCCCAAGACGGTACTCAGAATAGAATCCTATATGGCTTCTGATTGGATGATACAGGATTGGAATTACATTTAATCGAAAGCTTATCCAATTAGGTTTAAAAATTGCAGAAAATCATATTCACATTTTACGAAGTATAGAAAATATCCTCCATTTCTGCACGTCGGAGCCATTAAAAATATGCCTTTTTCATTAAGCGAAAAAAATAGACGATCTTTTTCAACTGCGTTTTAAGTCAATTTCTGCCGCATGACCCTATATATTTTTTTGGTTGTAATGCAACACTGGCATTTCTAGAAACAGGAACTGCAATCGGTTTTTCCCTAGTTTGTGTAGTCTTCGAGAAAAAAAATACGGAACACCAGTGGTACCCTATGGAAAATACATTACGAATAATTGCGCTCTTGTAACCTATACATGCTATAGAAAAAAGACATCTTTTTTTAATAAGGCTTTGAAAAATGTTAAAAATAGTCATTTTGCTCGGGAAAATGTGAAACACCGAGAAATGGGGTCAAATGGACTTTTCATCAACGTGAATTCAAGCTATAGTCTGTTTCCTATTTGTGTTGATTTCCATATCTAAATCTAGGGTTTGCTCGAATGTCGACAAAGTATGAAGAGAATAGAACGATTTTGTGATATCTACTGTTTTAATGGGATAAAGCATGTGTATATCTTGAATTTGAAGATTCATTTTGGTTTTTAACCATAATGATCGTGACTCAGTTGCTATTCTAGCAAAAAGCTAATTTGGTGAAAATTGACCAAAAGGGTCCCCAAGCAAACACCAACGATTTAGTTAAATTGCAAAGTAGAAAAATTAATCTTGGCATTGGATATTGTAGTCCAAGAATAGTTTTTCTTGCCAAAGTAGTAATATTATCATATTTTCAAAATTTGGAAAAACTATAGTATGTTTCAAAAACGTGTTTTTTCAAGAAATGGTTTCATTTAAAGCCATTCTTCAAAATTCGATGTAGCTTTTCCATATCAGAACGGTTTTGTCGACACTATGATCAGTGCTGGATGACCTTTGAAAAATAAGGCCAGTAAATAAACTTTATCTTCATGTCTTTTTGAACAGTACCGTATTTGGTGAAAAAATCAGTTCAAATTTTTGGCCCGATCGGCGGGCAAAAACTAATTCTCAAAATTCAGAGAGTGATCAGATAATGTTTTGAAGACGTGATTTTATCTAGATAGACGCTAGCGCTTCATTTAGCGCGGGCGCTTAATTTTCGGAATTTTTTTTCATTACCGTATAGGTTACAAGAGCGCAATTATTTGTTTACATTTTACCGGCAAGTTTTTTACCCCAAGATGGTACTCAGAATAGAATCCTATATGGCTTCTGATTGAATGATACAGGATTGGAATTACATTTAATAGAAAGTTTATCCAATTAGGTTTAAAAATTGCAGAAAATCATATTCACATTTTACGAAGTATAGAAAATATCCTCCATTTCTGCACGTCGGAGCCATTAAAAATATGCCTTTTTCATTAAGCGAAAAAAATAGACGATCTTTTTCAACTGCGTTTTAAGTCAATTTCTGCCGCATGACCCTATATATTTTTTTGATTGTAATGCAACACTGGCATTTCTAGAAACAGGAACTGCAATCCGTTTTTCCCTAGTTTGTGTAGTCTTTGAGAGAAAAAATACGGAACACCAGTGGTACCCTATGGAAAATACATTACGAATAATTGCGCTCTTGTAACCTATACATGCTATAGAAAAAAGACATCTTTTTTTAATAAGGCTTTGAAAAATGTTTAAAATAGTCATTTTGCTCGGGAAAAATGTGAAACAGCGAGAAATAGGGTCAAATGGACTTTTCATCAACGTGAATTCAAGCTATAGTCTGTTTCCTATTTGTGTTGATTTCCATATCTAAATCTAGGGTTTGCTCGAATGTCGACAAAGTATGAAGAGAATAGAACGATTTTGTGATATCTACTGTTTTAATGGGATAAAGCATGTGTATATCTTGAATTTGAAGATTCATTTTGGTTTTTAACCATAATGATCGTGACTCAGTTGCTATTCTAGCAAAAAGCTAATTTGGTGAAAATTGACCAAAAGGGTCCCCAAGCAAACACCAACGATTTAGTTAAATTGCAAAGTAGAAAAATTAATCTTGGCATTGGATATTGTAGTCCAAGAATAGTTTTTCTTGCCAAAGTAGTAATATTATCATATTTTCAAAATTTGGAAAAACTATAGTCTGTTTCAAAAACGTGTTTTTTCAAGAAATGGTTTCATTTAAAGCCATTCTTCAAAATTCGATGTAGCTTTTCCATATCAGAACGGTTTTGTCGACACTATGATCAGTGCTGGATGACCTTTGAAAAATAAGGCCAGTAAATAAACTTTATCTTCATGTCTTTTTGAACAGTACCGTATTTGGTGAAAAAATCAGTTCAAATTTTTGGCCCGATCGGCGGGCAAAAACTAATTCTCAAAATTCAGAGAGTGATCAGATAATGTTTTGAAGACGTGATTTTATCTAGATAGACGCTAGCGCTTCATTTAGCGCGGGCGCTTAATTTTCGGAATTTTTTTTCATTACCGTATAGGTTACAAGAGCGCAATTATTTGTTTACATTTTACCGGCAAGTTTTTTACCCCAAGATGGTACTCAGAATAGAATCCTATATGGCTTCTGATTGGATGATACAGGATTGGAATTACATTTAATCGAAAGCTTATCCAATTAGGTTTAAAAATTGCAGAAAATCATATTCACATTTTACGAAGTATAGAAAATATCCTCCATTTCTGCACGTCGGAGCCATTAAAAATATGCCTTTTTCATTAAGCGAAAAAAATAGACGATCTTTTTCAACTGCGTTTTAAGTCAATTTCTGCCGCATGACCCTATATATTTTTTTGGTTGTAATGCAACACTGGCATTTCTAGAAACAGGAACTGCAATCGGTTTTTCCCTAGTTTGTGTAGTCTTCGAGAAAAAAAAATACGGAACACCAGTGGTACCCTATGGAAAATACATTACGAATAATTGCGCTCTTGTAACCTATACATGCTATAGAAAAAAGACATCTTTTTTTAATAAGGCTTTGAAAAATGTTTAAAATAGTCATTTTGCTCGGGAAAAATGTGAAACACCGAGAAATGGGGTCAAATGGACTTTTCATCAACGTGAATTCAAGCTATAGTCTGTTTCCTATTTGTGTTGATTTCCATGTTTGCTCGAATGTCGACAAAGTATGAAGAGAATAGAACGATTTTGTGATATCTACTGTTTTAATGGGATAAAGCATGTGTATATCTTGAATTTGAAGATTCATTTTGGTTTTTAACCATAATGATCGTGACTCAGTTGCTATTCTAGCAAAAAGCTAATTTGGTGAAAATTGACCAAAAGGGTTCCCAAGCAAACACCAACGATTTAGTTAAATTGCAAAGTAGAAAAATTAATCTTGGCATTGGATATTGTAGTCCAAGAATAGTTTTTCTTGCCAAAGTAGTAATATTATCATATTTTCAAAATTTGTAAAAACTATAGTCTGTTTCAAAAACGTGTTTTTTCAAGAAATGGTTTCATTTAAAGCCATTCTTCAAAATTCGATGTAGATTTTCCATATCAGAACGGTTTTGTCGACACTATGATCAGTGCTGGATGACCTTTGAAAAATAAGGCCAGTAAATAAACTTTATCTTCATGTCTTTTTGAACAGTACCGTATTTGGTGAAAAAATCAGTTCAAATTTTTTGGCCCGATCGGCGGGCAAAAACTAATTCTCAAAATTCAGAGAGTGATCAGATAATGTTTTGAAGATGTGATTTTATCTAGATAGACGCTAGCGCTTCATTTAGCGCGGGCGCTTAATTTTCGGAATTTTTTTTCATTACCGTATAGGTTACAAGAGCGCAATTATTTGTTTACATTTTACCGGCAAGTTTTTTACCCCAAGATGGTACTCAGAATAGAATCCTATATGGCTTCTGATTGGATGATACAGGATTGGAATTACATTTAATAGAAAGCTTTTCCAATTAGGTTTAAAAATTGCAGAAAATCATATTCACATTTTACGAAGTATAGAAAATATCCTCCATTTCTGCACGTCGGAGCCATTAAAAATATGCCTTTTTCATTAAGCGAAAAAAATAGACGATCTTTTTCAACTGCGTTTTAAGTCAATTTCTGCCGCATGACCCTATATATTTTTTTGGTTGTAATGCAACACTGGCATTTCTAGAAACAGGAACTGCAATCCGTTTTTCCCTAGTTTGTGTATTCTTCGAGAAAAAAAATACGGAACACCAGTGGTACCCTATGGAAAATACATTACGAATAATTGCGCTCTTGTAACCTATACATGCTATAGAAAAAAGACATCTTTTTTTAATAAGGCTTTGAAAAATGTTTAAAATAGTCATTTTGCTTGGGAAAAATGTGAAACAGCGAGAAATGGGGTCAAATGGACTTTTCATCAACGTGAATTCAAGCTATAGTCTGTTTCCTATTTGTGTTGATTTCCATATCTAAATCTAGGGTTTGCTCGAATGTCGACAAAGTATGAAGAGAATAGAACGATTTTGTGATATCTACTGTTTTAATGGGATAAAGCATGTGTATATCTTGAATTTGAAGATTCATTTTGGTTTTTAACCATAATGATCGTGACTCAGTTGCTATTCTAGCAAAAAGCTAATTTGGTGAAAATTGACCAAAAGGGTCCCCAAGCAAACACCAACGATTTAGTTAAATTGCAAAGTAGAAAAATTAAATCTTGGCATTGGATATTGTAGTCCAAGAATAGTTTTTCTTGCAAAAGTAGTAATATTATCATATTTTCAAAATTTGGAAAAACTATAGTCTGTTTCAAAAACGTGTTTTTTTCAAGAAATGGTTTCATTTAAAGCCATTCTTCAAAATTCGATGTAGCTTTTCCATATCAGAACGGTTTTGTCGACACTATGATCAGTGCTGGATGACCTTTGAAAAATAAGGCCAGTAAATAAACTTTATCTTCATGTCTTTTTGAACAGTACCGTATTTGGTGAAAAAATCAGTTCAAATTTTTGGCCCGATCGGCGGGCAAAAACTAATTCTCAAAATTCAGAGAGTGATCAGATAATGTTTTGAAGACGTGATTTTATCTAGATAGACGCTAGCGCTTCATTTAGCGCGGGCGCTTAATTTTCGGAATTTATTTTCATTACCGTATAGGTTACAAGAGCGCAATTATTTGTTTACATTTTATCGGCAAGTTTTTTACCCCAAGATGGTACTCAGAATAGAATCCTATATGGCTTCTGATTGGATGATACAGGATTGGAATTACATTTAATCGAAAGCTTATCCAATTAGGTTTAAAAATTGCAGAAAATCATATTCACATTTTACGAAGTATAGAAAATATCCTCCATTTCTGCACGTCGGAGCCATTAAAAATATGCCTTTTTCATTAAGCGAAAAAAATAGACGATCTTTTTCAACTGCGTTTTAAGTCAATTTCTGCCGCATGACCCTATATATTTTTTTGGTTGTAATGCAACACTGGCATTTCTAGAAACAGGAACTGCAATCCGTTTTTCCCTAGTTTGTGTAGTCTTCGAGAAAAAAAATACGGAACACCAGTGGTACCCTATGGAAAATACATTACGAATAATTGCGCTCTTGTAACCTATACATGCTATAGAAAAAAGACATCTTTTTTTAATAAGGCTTTGAAAAATGTTTAAAATAGTCATTTTGCTTGGGAAAAATGTGAAACAGCGAGAAATGGGGTCAAATGGACTTTTCATCAACGTGAATTCAAGCTATAGTCTGTTTCCTATTTGTGTTGATTTCCATATCTAAATCTAGGGTTTGCTCGAATGTCGACAAAGTATGAAGAGAATAGAACGATTTTGTGATATCTACTGTTTTAATGGGATAAAGCATGTGTATATCTTGAATTTGAAGATTCATTTTGGTTTTTAACCATAATGATCGTGACTCAGTTGCTATTCTAGCAAAAAGCTAATTTGGTGAAAATTGACCAAAAGGGTCCCCAAGCAAACACCAACGATTTAGTTAAATTGCAAAGTAGAAAAATTAAATCTTGGCATTGGATATTGTAGTCCAAGAATAGTTTTTCTTGCAAAAGTAGTAATATTATCATATTTTCAAAATTTGGAAAAACTATAGTCTGTTTCAAAAACGTGTTTTTTTCAAGAAATGGTTTCATTTAAAGCCATTCTTCAAAATTCGATGTAGCTTTTCCATATCAGAACGGTTTTGTCGACACTATGATCAGTGCTGGATGACCTTTGAAAAATAAGGCCAGTAAATAAACTTTATCTTCATGTCTTTTTGAACAGTACCGTATTTGGTGAAAAAATCAGTTCAAATTTTTGGCCCGATCGGCGGGCAAAAACTAATTCTCAAAATTCAGAGAGTGATCAGATAATGTTTTGAAGACGTGATTTTATCTAGATAGACGCTAGCGCTTCATTTAGCGCGGGCGCTTAATTTTCGGAATTTATTTTCATTACCGTATAGGTTACAAGAGCGCAATTATTTGTTTACATTTTATCGGCAAGTTTTTTACCCCAAGATGGTACTCAGAATAGAATCCTATATGGCTTCTGATTGGATGATACAGGATTGGAATTACATTTAATCGAAAGCTTATCCAATTAGGTTTAAAAATTGCAGAAAATCATATTCACATTTTACGAAGTATAGAAAATATCCTCCATTTCTGCACGTCGGAGCCATTAAAAATATGCCTTTTTCATTAAGCGAAAAAAAATAGACGATCTTTTTCAACTGCGTTTTAAGTCAATTTCTGCCGCATGACCCTATATATTTTTTTGGTTGTAATGCAACACTGGCATTTCTAGAAACAGGAACTGCAATCCGTTTGTGTAGTCTTCGAGAAAAAAATACGGAACACCAGTGGTACCCTATGGAAAATACATTACGAATAATTGCGCTCTTGTAACCTATACATGCTATAGAAAAAAGACATATTTTTTTAATAAGGCTTTGAAAAATGTTTAAAATAGTCATTTTGCTCGGGAAAAATGTGAAACAGCGAGAAATAAGGTCAAATGGACTTTTCATCAACGTGAATTCAAGCTATAGTCTGTTTCCTATTTGTGTTGATTTCCATATCTAAATCTAGGTTTTGCTCGAATGTCGACAAAGTATGAAGAGAATAGAACGATTTTGTGATATCTACTGTTTTAATGGGATAAAGCATGTGTATATCTTGAATTTGAAGATTCATTTTGGTTTTTAACCATAATGATCGTGACTCAGTTGCTATTCTAGCAAAAAGCTAATTTGGTGAAAATTGACCAAAAGGGTCCCCAAGCAAACACCAACGATTTAGTTAAATTGCAAAGTAGAAAAATTAATCTTCGCATTGGATATTGTAGTCCAAGAATAGTTTTTCTTGCCAAAGTAGTAATATTATCATATTTTCAAAATTTGGAAAAACTATAGTCTGTTTCAAAAACGTGTTGTTTCAAGAAATGTTTTCATTTAAAGCCATTCTTCAAAATTCGATGTAGCTTTTCCATATCAGAACGGTTTTGTCGACACTATGATCAGTGCTGGATGACCTTTGAAAAATAAGGCCAGTAAATAAACTTTATCTTCGTGTCTTTTTGAACAGTACCGTATTTGGTGAAAAAATCAGCTCAAATTTTTGGCCCGATCGGCGGGCAAAAACTAATTTTAAAAATTCAGAGAGTGATCAGATAATGTTTTGAAGACGTGATTTTATCTAGATAGACGCTAGCGCTTCATTTAGCGCGGGCGCTTAATTTTCGGAATTTTTTTTCATTACCGTATAGGTTACAAGAACGCAATTATTTGTTTACATTTTACCGGCAAGTTTTTTACCCCAAGATGGTACTCAGAATAGAATCCTATATGGCTTCTGATTGGATGATACAGGATTGGAATTACATTTAATCGAAAGCTTATCCAATTAGGTTTAAAAATTGCAGAAAATCATATTCACATTTTACGAAGTATAGAAAATATCCCCCATTTCTGCACGTCGGAGCCATTAAAAATATGCCTTTTTCATTAAGCGAAAAAAATGGACGATCTTTTTCAACTGCGTTTTAAGTCAATTTCTGCCGCATGACCCTATATATTTTTTTGATTGTAATGCAACACTGGCATTTCTAGAAACAGGAACTGCAATCCGTTTTTCCCTAGTTTGTGTAGTCTTCGAGAAAAAAAATACGGAACACCAGTGGTACCCTATGGAAAATACATTACGAATAATTGCGCTCTTGTAACCTATACATGCTATAGAAAAAAGACATCTTTTTTTAATAAGGCTTTGAAAAATGTTTAAAATAGTCATTTTGCTCGGGAAAAATGTGAAACAGCGAGAAATGGGGTCAAATGGACTTTTCATCAACGTGAATTCAAGCTATAGTCTGTTTCCTATTTGTGTTGATTTCCATATCTAAATCTAGGGTTTGCTCGAATGTCGACAAAGTATGAAGAGAATAGAACGATTTTGTGATATCTACTGTTTTAATGGGATAAAGCATGTGTATATCTTGAATTTAAAGATTCATTTTGGTTTTTAACCATAATGATCGTGACTCAGTTGCTATTCTAGCAAAAAGCTAATTTGGTGAAAATTGACCAAAAGGGTCCCCAAGCAAACACCAACGATTTAGTTAAATTGCAAAGTAGAAAAATTAATCTTGGCATTGGATATTGTAGTCCAAGAATAGTTTTTCTTGCCAAAGTAGTAATATTATCATATTTTCAAAATTTGGAAAAACTATAGTCTGTTTCAAAAACGTGTTTTTTTCAAGAAATGGTTTCATTTAAAGCCATTCTTCAAAATTCGATGTAGCTTTTCCATATCAGAACGGTTTTGTCGACACTATGATCAGTGCTGGATGACCTTTGAAAAATAAGGCCAGTAAATAAACTTTATCTTCATGTCTTTTTGAACAGTACCGTATTTGGTGAAAAAATCAGTTCAAATTTTTGACCCGATCGGCGGGCAAAAACTAATTCTCAAAATTCAGAGAGTGATCAGATAATGTTTTGAAGACGTGATTTTATCTAGATAGACGCTAGCGCTTCATTTAGCGCGGGCGCTTAATTTTCGGAATTTTTTTTCATTACCGTATAGGTTACAAGAGCGCAATTATTTGTTTACATTTTACCGGCAAGTTTTTTACCCCAAGATGGTACTCAGAATAGAATCCTATATGGCTTCTGATTGGATGATACAGGATTGGAATTACATTTAATCGAAAGCTTATACAATTAGGTTTAAAAATTGCAGAAAATCATATTCACATTTTACGAAGTATAGAAAATATCCTCCAATTCTGCACGTCGGAGCCATTAAAAATATGCCTTTTTCATTAAGCGAAAAAAATAGACGATCTTTTTTAACTGCGTTTTAAGTCAATTTCTGCCGCATGACCCTATATATTTTTTTGATTGTAATGCAACACTGGCATTTCTAGAAACAGGAACTGCAATCCGTTTTTCCCTAGTTTGTGTAGTCTTCGAGAAAAAAAATACGGAACACCAGTGGTACCCTATGGAAAATACATTACGAATAATTGCGCTCTTGTAACCTATACATGCTATAGAAAAAAGACATCTTTTTTTAATAAGGCTTTGAAAAATGTTTAAAATAGTCATTTTGCTCGGGAAAAATGTGAAACAGCGAGAAATGGGGTCAAATGGACTTTTCATCAACGTGAATTCAAGCTATAGTCTGTTTCCTATTTGTGTTGATTTCCATATCTAAATCTAGGGTTTGCTCGAATGTCGACAAAGTATGAAGAGAATAGAACGATTTTGTGATATCTACTGTTTTAATGGGATAAAGCATGTGTATATCTTGAATTTGAAGATTCATTTTGGTTTTTAACCATAATGATCGTGACTCAGTTGCTATTCTAGCAAAAAGCTAATTTGGTGAAAATTGACCAAAAGGGTCCCCAAGCAAACACCAACGATTTAGTTAAATTGCAAAGTAGAAAAATTAATCTTGGCATTGGATATTGTAGTCCAAGAATAGTTTTTCTTGCCAAAGTAGTAATATTATCATATTTTCAAAATTTGGAAAAACTATAGTCTGTTTCAAAAACGTGTTTTTTTCAAGAAATGGTTTCATTTAAAGCCATTCTTCAAAATTCGATGTAGCTTTTCCATATCAGAACGGTTTTGTCGACACTATGATCAGTGCTGGATGACCTTTGAAAAATAAGGCCAGTAAATAAACTTTATCTTCATGTCTTTTTGAACAGTACCGTATTTGGTGAAAAAATCAGTTCAAATTTTTGACCCGATCGGCGGGCAAAAACTAATTCTCAGAATTCAGAGAGTGATCAGATAATGTTTTGAAGACGTGATTTTATCTAGATAGACGCTAGCGCTTCATTTAGCGCGGGCGCTTAATTTTCGGAATTTTTTTTCATTACCGTATAGGTTACAAGAGCGCAATTATTTGTTTACATTTTACCGGCAAGTTTTTTACCCCAAGATGGTACTCAGAATAGAATCCTATATGGCTTCTGATTGGATGATACAGGATTGGAATTACATTTAATCGAAAGCTTATACAATTAGGTTTAAAAATTGCAGAAAATCATATTCACATTTTACGAAGTATAGAAAATATCCTCCAATTCTGCACGTCGGAGCCATTAAAAATATGCCTTTTTCATTAAGCGAAAAAAATAGACGATCTTTTTCAACTGCGTTTTAAGTCAATTTCTGCCGCATGACCCTATATATTTTTTTGATTGTAATGCAACACTGGCATTTCTAGAAACAGGAACTGCAATCCGTTTTTCCCTAGTTTGTGTAGTCTTTGAGAAAAAAAATACGGAACACCAGTGGTACCCTATGGAAAATACATTACGAATAATTGCGCTCTTGTAACCTATACATGCTATAGAAAAAAGACATCTTTTTTTAATAAGGCTTTGAAAAATGTTTAAAATAGTCATTTTGCTCGGGAAAAATGTGAAACAGCGAGAAATGGGGTCAAATGGACTTTTCATCAACGTGAATTCAAGCTATAGTCTGTTTCCTATTTGTGTTGATTTCCATATCTAAATCTAGGGTTTGCTCGAATGTCGACAAAGTATGAAGAGAATAGAACGATTTTGTGATATCTACTGTTTTAATGGGATAAAGCATGTGTATATCTTGAATTTGAAGATTCATTTTGGTTTTTAACCATAACGATCGTGACTCAGTTGCTATTCTAGCAAAAAGCTAATTTGGTGAAAATTGATTAAAAGGGTCCCCAAGCAAACACCAACGATTTAGTTAAATTGCAAAGTAGAAAAATTAATCTTGGCATTGGATATTGTAGTCCAAGAATAGTTTTTCTTGCCAAAGTAGTAATATTATCATATTTTCAAAATTTGGAAAAACTATAGTCTGTTTCAAAAACGTGTTTTTTCAAGAAATGGTTTCATTTAAAGCCATTCTTCAAAATTCGATGTAGCTTTTCCATATCAGACGGTTTTGTCGACACTATGATCAGTGCTGGATGACCTTTGAAAAATAAGGCTAGTGAATAAACTTTATCTTCATGTCTTTTTGAACAGTACCGTATTTGGTGAAAAAATCAGTTCATTTTTTTGGCCCGATCGGCGGGCAAAAACTAATTCTCAAAATTCAGAGAGTGATCAGATAATGTTTTGAAGACGTGATTTTATCTAGATAGACGCTAGCGCTTCATTTAGCGCGGGCGCTTAATTTTCGGAATTTATTTTCATTACCGTATAGGTTACAAGAGCGCAATTATTTGTTTACATTTTACCGGCAAGTTTTTTACCCCAAGATGGTACTCAGAATAGAATCCTATATGGCTTCTGATTGGATGATACAGGATTGGAATTACATTTAATCGAAAGCTTATCCAATTAGGTTTAAAAATTGCAGAAAATCATATTCACATTTTACGAAGTATAGAAAATATCCTCCATTTCTGCACGTCGGAGCCATTAAAAATATGCCTTTTTCATTAAGCGAAAAAAAATAGACGATCTTTTTCAACTGCGTTTTAAGTCAATTTCTGCCGCATGACCCTATATATTTTTTTGGTTGTAATGCAACACTGGCATTTCTAGAAACAGGAACTGCAATCCGTTTGTGTAGTCTTCGAGAAAAAAATACGGAACACCAGTGGTACCCTATGGAAAATACATTACGAATAATTGCGCTCTTGTAACCTATACATGCTATAGAAAAAAGACATATTTTTTTAATAAGGCTTTGAAAAATGTTTAAAATAGTCATTTTGCTCGGGAAAAATGTGAAACAGCGAGAAATGGGGTCAAATGGACTTTTCATCAACGTGAATTCAAGCTATAGTCTGTTTCCTATTTGTGTTGATTTCCATATCTAAATCTAGGGTTTGCTCGAATGTCGACAAAGTATGAAGAGAATAGAACGATTCTGTGATATCTACTGTTTTAATGGGATAAAGCATGTGTATATCTTGAATTTGAAGATTCATTTTGGTTTTTAACCATAATGATCGTGACTCAGTTGCTATTCTAGCAAAAAGCTAATTTGGTGAAAATTGACCAAAAGGGTCCCCAAGCAAACACCAACGATTTAGTTAAATTGCAAAGTAGAAAAATTAATCTTGGCATTGGATATTGTAGTCCAAGAATAGTTTTTCTTGCCAAAGTAGTAATATTATCATATTTTCAAAATTTGGAAAAACTATAGTCTGTTTCAAAAACGTGTTTTTTCAAGAAATGGTTTCATTTAAAGCCATTCTTCAAAATTCGATGTAGCTTTTCCATATCAGAACGGTTTTGTCGACACTACGATCAGTGCTGGATGACCTTTGAAAAATAAGGCCAGTAAATAAACTTTATCTTCATGTCTTTTTGAACAGTACCGTATTTGGTGAAAAAATCAGTTCAAATTTTTGGCCCGATCGGCGGGCAAAAACTAATTCTCAAAATTCAGAGAGTGATCAGATAATGTTTTGAAGACGTGATTTTATCTAGATAGACGCTAGCGCTTCATTTAGCGCGGGCGCTTAATTTTCGGAATTTTTTTTCATTACCGTATAGGTTACAAGAGCGCAATTATTTGTTTACATTTTACCGGCAAGTTTTTTACCCCAAGATGGTACTCATAATAGAATCCTATATGGCTTCTGATTGGATGATACACGATTGGAATTACATTTAATCGAAAGCTTATCCAATTAGGTTTAAAAATTGCAGAAAATCATATTCACATTTTACGAAGTATAGAAAATATCCTCCATTTCTGCACGTCGGAGCCATTAAAAATATGCCTTTTTCATTAAGCGAAAAAAATAGACGATCTTTTTCAACTGCGTTTTAAGTCCATTTCTGCCGCATGACCCTATATATTTTTTTGGTTGTAATGCAACACTGGCATTTCTAGAAACAGGAACTGCAATCCGTTTTTCCCTAGTTTGTGTAGTCTTCGAGAAAAAAAATACGGAACACCAGTGGTACCCTATGGAAAATACATTACGAATAATTGCGCTCTTGTAACCTATACATGCTATAGAAAAAAGACATCTTTTTTTAATAAGGCTTTGAAAAATGTTTAAAATAGTCATTTTGCTCGGGAAAAATGTGAAACAGCGAGAAATGGGGTCAAATGGACGTTTCATCAACGTGAATTCAAGCTATAGTCTGTTTCCTATTTGTGTTGATTTCCATATCTTAATCTAGGGTTTGCTCGAATGTCGACAAAGTATGAAGAGAATAGAACGATTTTGTGATATCTACTGTTTTAATGTGATAAAGCATGTGTATATCTTGAATTTGAAGATTCATTTTGGTTTTTAACCATAATGATCGTGACTCAGTTGCTATTCTAGCAAAAAGCTAATTTGGTGAAAATTGACCAAAAGGGTCCCCAAGCAAACACCAACGATTTAGTTAAATTGCAAAGTAGAAAAATTAATCTTGGCATTGGATATTGTAGTCCAAGAATAGTTTTTCTTGCCAAAGTAGTAATATTATCATATTTTCAAAATTTGGAAAAACTATAGTCTGTTTCAAAAACGTGTTTTTTTCAAGAAATGGTTTCATTTAAAGCCATTCTTCAAAATTCGATGTAGCTTTTCCATATCAGAACGGTTTTGTTGACACTATGATCAGTGCTGGATGATCTTTGAAAAATAAGGTCAGTAAATAAACTTTATCTTCATGTCTTTTTGAACAGTACCGTATTTGGTGAAAAAATCAGTTCAAATTTTTGGCCCGATCGGAAGGCAAAAACTAATTCTCAAAATTCAGAGAGTGATCAGATAATGTTTTGAAGACGTGATTTTATCTAGATAGACGCTAGCGCTTCATTTAGCGCGGGCGCTTAATTTTCGGAATTTTTTTCCATTACCGTATAGGTTACAAGAGCGCAATTATTTGTTTACATTTTACCGGCAAGTTTTTTACCCCAAGATGGTACTCAGAATAGAATCCTATATGGCTTCTGATTGGATGATACAGGATTGGAATTACATTTAATCGAAAGCTTATCCAATTAGGTTTAAAAATTGCAGAAAATCATATTCACATTTTACGAAGTATAGAAAATATCCCCCATTTCTGCACGTCGGAGCCATTAAAAATATGCCTTTTTCATTAAGCGAAAAAAATAGACGATCTTTTTCAACTGCGTTTTAAGTCAATTTCTGCCGCATGACCCTATATATTTTTTTGATTGTAATGCAACACTGGCATTTCTAGAAACAGGAACTGCAATCCGTTTTTCCCTAGTTTGTGTAGTCTTCGAGAAAAAAAATACGGAACACCAGTGGTACCCTATGGAAAATACATTACGAATAATTGCGCTCTTGTAACCTATACATGCTATAGAAAAAAGAAATCTTTTTTTAATAAGGCTTTGAAAAATGTTTAAAATAGTCATTTTGCTCGGGAAAAATGTGAAACAGCGAGAAATGGGGTCAAATGGACTTTTCATCAACGTGAATTCAAGCTATAGTCTGTTTCCTATTTGTGTTGATTTCCATATCTAAATCTAAGGTTTGCTCGAATGTCGACAAAGTATGAAGAGAATAGAACGATTTTGTGATATCTACTGTTTTAATGGGATAAAGCATGTGTATATCTTGAATTTGAAGATTCATTTTGGTTTTTAACCATAATGATCGTGACTCAGTTGCTATTCTAGCAAAAAGCTAATTTGGTGAAAATTGACCAAAAGGGTCCCCAAGCAAACACCAACGATTTAGTTAAATTGCAAAGTAGAAAAATTAATCTTGGCATTGGATATTGTAGTCCAAGAATAGTTTTTCTTGCCAAAGTAGTAATATTATCATATTTTCAAAATTTGGAAAAACTATAGTCTGTTTCAAAAACGTGTTTTTTCAAGAAATGGTTTCATTTAAAGCCATTCTTCAAAATTCGATGTAGCTTTTCCATATCAGAACGGTTTTGTCGACACTATGATCAGTGCTGGATGACCTTTGAAAAATAAGGCCAGTAAATAAACTTTATCTTCGTGTCTTTTTGAACAGTACCGTATTTGGTGAAAAAATCAGTTCAAATTTTTGGCCCGATCGGCGGGCAAAAACTAATTCTCAAAATTCAGAGAGTGATCAGATAATGTTTTGAAGACGTGATTTTATCTAGATAGACGCTAGCGCTTCATTTAGCGCGGGCGCTTAATTTTTTGGAATTTTTTTTCATTACCGTATAGGTTACAAGAGCGCAATTATTTGTTTTCATTTTACCGGCATGTTTTTTACCCCAAGATGGTACTCAGAATAGAATCCTATATGGCTTCTGATTGGATGATACAGGATTGGAATTACATTTAATCGAAAGCTTATACAATTAGGTTTAAAAATTGCAGAAAATCATATTCACATTTTACGAAGTATAGAAAATATCCCCCATTTCTGCACGTCGGAGCCATTAAAAATATGCCTTTTTCATTAAGCGAAAAAAATAGACGATCTTTTTCAACTGCGTTTTTAGTCAATTTCTGCCGCATGACCCTATATATTTTTTTGGTTGTAATGCAACACTGGCATTTCTAGAAACAGGAACTGCAATCCGTTTTTCCCTAGTTTGTGTAGTCTTCGAGAAAAAATATACGGAACACCAGTGGTACCCTATGGAAAATACATTACGAATAATTGCGCTCTTGTAACCTATACATGCTATAGAAAAAAGACATCTTTTTCTAATAAGGCTTTGAAAAATGTTTAAAATAGTCATTTTGCTCGGGAAAAATGTGAAACAGCGAGAAATGGGGTCAAATGGACTTTTCATCAACGTGAATTCAAGCTATAGTCTGTTTCCTATTTGTGTTGATTTCCATATCTAAATCTAGGGTTTGCTCGAATGTCGACAAAGTATGAAGAGAATAGAACGATTTTGTGATATCTACTGTTTTAATGGGATAAAGCATGTGTATATCTTTAATTTGAAGATTCCTTTTGGTTTTTAACCATAATGATCGTGACTCAGTTGCTATTCTAGCAAAAAGCTAATTTGGTGAAAATTGACCAAAAGGGTCCCCAAGCAAACACCAACGATTTAGTTAAATTGCAAAGTAGAAAAATTAATCTTGGCATTGGATATTGTAGTCCAAGAATAGTTTTTCTTGCCAAAATAGTAATATTATCATATTTTCAAAATTTGGAAAAACTATAGTCTGTTTCAAAAACGTGTTTTTTCAAGAAATGGTTTCATTTAAAGCCATTCTTCAAAATTCGATGTAGCTTTTCCATATCAGAACGGTTTTGTCGACACTATGATCAGTGCTGGATGACCTTTGAAAAATAAGGCCAGTAAATAAACTTTATCTTCATGTCTTTTTGAACAGTACCGTATTTGGTGAAAAAATCAGTTCAAATTTTTGGCCCGATCGGCGGGCAAAAACTAATTCTCAAAATTCAGAGAGTGATCAGATAATGTTTTGAAGACGTGATTTTATCTAGATAGACGCTAGCGCTTCATTTAGCGCGGGCGCTTAATTTTCGGAATTTTTTTTCATTACCGTATAGGTTACAAGAGCGCAATTATTTGTTTACATTTTACCGGCAAGTTTTTTACCCCAAGATGGTACTCAGAATAGAATCCTATATGGCTTCTGATTGGATGATACAGGATTGGAATTACATTTAATCGAAAGCTTATCCAATTAGGTTTAAAAATTGCAGAAAATCATATTCACATTTTACGAAGTATAGAAAATATCCTCCATTTCTGCACGTCGGAGCCATTAAAAATATGCCTTTTTCATTAAGCGAAAAAAATAGACGATCTTTTTCAACTGCGTTTTAAGTCAATTTCTGCTGCATGACCCTATATATTTTTTTGGTTGTAATGCAACACTGGCATTTCTAGAAACAGGAACTGCAATCCGTTTTTCCCTAGTTTGTGTAGTCTTCGAGAAAAAAAATACGGAACACCAGTGGTACCCTATGGAAAATACATTACGAATAATTGCGCTCTTGTAACCTATACATGCTATAGAAAAAAGACATCTTTTTTTAATAAGGCTTTGAAAAATGTTTAAAATAGTTATTTTGCTCGGGAAAAATGTGAAACAGCGAGAAATAGGGTCAAATGGACTTTTCATCAACGTGAAAACAAGCTATAGTCTGTTTCCTATTTGTGTTGATTTCCATATCTAAATCTAGGGTTTGCTCGAATGTCGACAAAGTATGAAGAGAATAGAACGATTTTGTGATATCTACTGTTTTAATGGGATAAAGCATGTGTATATCTTGAATTTGAAGATTCATTTTGTTTTTAACCATAATGATCGTGACTCAGTTGCTATTCTAGCAAAAAGCTAATTTGGTGAAAATTGACCAAAAGGGTCCCCAAGCAAACACCAACGATTTAGTTAAATTGCAAAGTAGAAAAATTAATCTTGGCATTGGATATTGTAGTCCAAGAATAGTTTTTCTTGCCAAAGTAGTAATATTATCATATTTTCAAAATTTGGAAAAACTATAGTCTGTTTCAAAAACGTGTTTTTTCAAGAAATGGTTTCATTTAAAGCCATTCTTCAAAATTCGATGTAGCTTTTCCATATCAGAACGGTTTTGTTGACACTATGATCAGTGCTGGATGACGTTTGAAAAATAAGGCCAGTAAATAAACTTTATCTTCATGTCTTTTTGAACAGTACCGTATTTGGTGAAAAAATCAGTTCAAATTTTTGGCCCGATCGGCGGGCAAAAACTAATTCTCAAAATTCAGAGAGTGATCAGATAATGTTTTGAAGACGTGATTTTATCTAGATAGACGCTAGCGCTTCATTTAGCGCGGGCGCTTAATTTTCGGATTTTTTTTTCATTACCGTATAGGTTACAAGAGCGCAATTATTTGTTTACATTTTACCGGCAAGTTTTTTACCCCAAGATGGTACTCAGAATAGAATCCTATATGGCTTCTGATTGGATGATACGGGATTGGAATTACATTTAATCGAAAGCTTATCCAATTAGGTTTAAAAATTGCAGAAAATCATATTCACATTTTACGAAGTATAGAAAATATCCTCCATTTCTGCACGTCGGAGCCATTAAAAATATGCCTTTTTCATTAAGCGAAAAAAATAGACGATCTTTTTCAACTGCGTTTTAAGTCAATTTCTGCCGCATGACCCTATATATTTTTTTGGTTGTAATGCAACACTGGCATTTCTAGAAACAGGAACTGCAATTCGTTTTTCCCTAGTTTGTGTAGTCTTTGAGAAAAAAAAATACGGAACACCAGTGGTACCCTATGGAAAATACATTACGAATAATTGCGCTCTTGTAACCTATACATGCTATAGAAAAAAGACATCTTTTTTTAATAAGGCTTTGAAAAATGTTTAAAATAGTCATTTTGCTCGGGAAAAATGTGAAACACCGAGAAATGGGGTCAAATGGACTTTTCATCAACGTGAATTCAAGCTATAGTCTGTTTCCTATTTGTGTTGATTTCCATATCTAAATCTAGGATTTGCTCGAATGTCGACAAAGTATGAAGAGAATAGAACGATTTTGTGATATCTACTGTTTTAATGGGATAAAGCATGTGTATATCTTGAATTTGAAGATTCATTTTGGTTTTTAACCATAATGATCGTGACTCAGTTGCTATTCTAGCAAAAAGCTAATTTGGTGAAAATTGACCAAAAGGGTCCCCAAGCAAACACCAACGATTTAGTTAAATTGCAAAGTAGAAAAATTAATCTTGGCATTGGATATTGTAGTCCAAGAATAGTTTTTCTTGCCAAAGTAGTAATATTATCATATTTTCAAAATTTGGAAAAACTATAGTCTGTTTCAAAAACGTGTTTTTTCAAGAAATGGTTTCATTTAAAGCCATTCTTCAAAATTCGATGTAGCTTTTCCATATCAGAACGGTTTTGTCGACACTATGATCAGTGCTGGATGACCTTTGAAAAATAAGGCCAGTAAATAAACTTTATCTTCATGTCTTTTTGAACAGTACCGTATTTGGTGAAAAAATCAGTTCAAATTTTTGGCCCGATCGGCGGGCAAAAACTAATTCTCAAAATTCAGAGAGTGATCAGATAATGTTTTGAAGACGTGATTTTATCTAGATAGACGCTAGCGCTTCATTTAGCGCGGGCGCTTAATTTTCGGAATTTTTTTTCATTACCGTATAGGTTACAAGAGCGCAATTATTTGTTTACATTTTACCGGCAAGTTTTTTACCCCAAGATGGTACTCAGAATAGAATCCTATATGGCTTCTGATTGGATGATACAGGATTGGAATTACATTTAATCGAAAGCTTATCCAATTAGGTTTAAAAATTGCAGAAAATCATATTCACATTTTACGAAGTATAGAAAATATCCTCCATTTCTGCACGTCGGAGCCATTAAAAATATGCCTTTTTCATTAAGCGAAAAAAATAGACGATCTTTTTCAACTGCGTTTTAAGTCAATTTCTGCCGCATGACCCTATATATTTTTTTGGTTGTAATGCAACACTGGCATTTCTAGAAACAGGAACTGCAATCCGTTTTTCCCTAGTTTGTGTAGTCTTCGAGAAAAAAAATACGGAACACCAGTGGTACCCTATGGAAAATACATTACGAATAATTGCGCTCTTGTAACCTATACATGCTATAGAAAAAAGACATCTTTTTTTAATAAGACTTTGAAAAATGTTTAAAATAGTCATTTTGCTCGGGAAAAATGTGAAACACCGAGAAATGGGGTCAAATGGACTTTTCATCAACGTGAATTCAAGCTATAGTCTGTTTCCTATTTGTGTTGATTTCCATATCTAAATCTAGGGTTTGCTCGAATGTCGACAAAGTATGAAGAGAATAGAACGATTTTGTGATATCTACTGTTTTAATGTGATAAAGCATGTGTATATCTTGAATTTGAAGATTCATTTTGGTTTTTAACCATAATGATCGTGACTCAGTTGCTATTCTAGCAAAAAGCTAATTTGGTGAAAATTGACCAAAAGGGTCCCCAAGCAAACACCAACGATTTAGTTAAATTGCAAAGTAGAAAAATTAATCTTGGCATTGGATATTGTAGTCCAAGAATAGTTTTTCTTGCCAAAGTAGTAATATTATCATATTTTCAAAATTTGGAAAAACTATAGTCTGTTTCAAAAACGTGTTTTTTCAAGAAATGGTTTCATTTAAAGCCATTCTTCAAAATTCGATGTAGCTTTTCCATATCAGAACGGTTTTGTCGACACTATGATCAGTGCTGGATGACCTTTGAAAAATAAGGCCAGTAAATAAACTTTATCTTCATGTCTTTTTGAACAGTACCGTATTTGGTGAAAAAATCAGTTCAAATTTTTGGCCCGATCGGCGGGCAAAAACTAATTCTCAAAATTCAGAGAGTGATCAGATAATGTTTTGAAGACGTGATTTTATCTAGATAGACGCTAGCGCTTCATTTAGCGCGGGCGCTTAATTTTCGGAATTTTTTTTCATTACCGTATAGGTTACAAGAGCGCAATTATTTGTTTACATTTTACCGGCAAGTTTTTTACCCCAAGATGGTACTCAGAATAGAATCCTATATGGCTTCTGATTGGATGATACAGGATTGGAATTACATTTAATCGAAAGCTTATCCAATTAGGTTTAAAAATTGCAGAAAATCATATTCACATTTTACGAAGTATAGAAAATATCCTCCATTTCTGCACGTCGGAGCCATTAAAAATATGCCTTTTTCATTAAGCGAAAAAAATAGACGATCTTTTTCAACTGCGTTTTAAGTCAATTTCTGCCGCATGACCCTATATATTTTTTTGGTTGTAATGCAACACTGGCATTTCTAGAAACAGGAACTGCAATCCGTTTTTCCCTAGTTTGTGTAGTCTTCGAGAAAAAAAATACGGAACACCAGTGGTACCCTATGGAAAATACATTACGAATAATTGCGCTCTTGTAACCTATACATGCTATAGAAAAAAGACATCTTTTTTTAATAAGGCTTTGAAAAATGTTTAAAATAGTCATTTTGCTCGGGAAAAATGTGAAACAGCGAGAAATGGGGTCAAATGGACTTTTCATCAACGTGAATTCAAGCTATAGTCTGTTTCCTATTTGTGTTGATTTCCATATCTAAATCTAGGGTTTGCTCGAATGTCGACAAAGTATGAAGAGAATAGAACGATTTTGTGATATCTACTGTTTTAATGGGATAAAGCATGTGTATATCTTGAATTTGAAGATTCATTTTGGTTTTTAACCATAATGATCGTGACTCAGTTGCTATTCTAGCAAAAAGCTAATTTGGTGAAAATTGACCAAAAGGGTCCCCAAGCAAACACCAACGATTAAGTTAAATTGCAAAGTAGAAAAATTAATCTTGGCATTGGATATTGTAGTCCAAGAATAGTTTTTCTTGCCAAAGTAGTAATATTATCATATTTTCAAAATTTGGAAAAACTATAGTCTGTTTCAAAAACGTGTTTTTTCAAGAAATGGTTTCATTTAAAGCCATTCTTCAAAATTCGATGTAGCTTTTCCATATCAGAACGGTTTTGTCGACACTATGATCAGTGCTGGATGACCTTTGAAAAATAAGGCCAGTAAATAAACTTTATCTTCATGTCTTTTTGAACAGTACCGTATTTGGTGAAAAAATCAGTTCAAATTTTTGGCCCGATCGGCGGGCAAAAACTAATTCTCAAAATTCAGAGAGTGATCAGATAATGTTTTGAAGACGTGATTTTATCTAGATAGACGCTAGCGCTTCATTTAGCGCGGGCGCTTAATTTTCGGAATTTTTTTTCATTACCGTATAGGTTACAAGAGCGCAATTATTTGTTTACATTTTACCGGCAAGTTTTTTACCCCAAGATGGTACTCAGAATAGAATCCTATATGGCTTCTGATTGGATGATACAGGATTGGAATTACATTTAATCGAAAGCTTATCCAATTAGGTTTAAAAATTGCAGAAAATCATATTCACATTTTACGAAGTATAGAAAATATCCTCCATTTCTGCACGTCGGAGCCATTAAAAATATGCCTTTTTCATTAAGCGAAAAAAATAGACGATCTTTTTCAACTGCGTTTTAAGTCAATTTCTGCCGCATGACCCTATATATTTTTTTGGTTGTAATGCAACACTGGCATTTCTAGAAACAGGAACTGCAATCCGTTTTTCCCTAGTTTGTGTAGTCTTCGAGAAAAAAAATACGGAACACCAGTGGTACCCTATGGAAAATACATTACGAATAATTGCGCTCTTGTAACCTATACATGCTATAGAAAAAAGACATCTTTTTTTAATAAGGCTTTGAAAAATGTTTAAAATAGTCATTTTGCTCGGGAAAAATGTGAAACAGCGAGAAATGGGGTCAAATGGACTTTTCATCAACGTGAATTCAAGCTATAGTCTGTTTCCTATTTGTGTTGATTTCCATATCTAAATCTAGGGTTTGCTCGAATGTCGACAAAGTATGAAGAGAATAGAACGATTTTGTGATATCTACTGTTTTAATGGGATAAAGCATGTGTATATCTTGAATTTGAAGATTCATTTTGGTTTTTAACCATAATGATCGTGACTCAGTTGCTATTCTAGCAAAAAGCTAATTTGGTGAAAATTGACCAAAAGGGTCCCCAAGCAAACACCAACGATTAAGTTAAATTGCAAAGTAGAAAAATTAATCTTGGCATTGGATATTGTAGTCCAAGAATAGTTTTTCTTGCCAAAGTAGTAATATTATCATATTTTCAAAATTTGGAAAAACTATAGTCTGTTTCAAAAACGTGTTTTTTCAAGAAATGGTTTCATTTAAAGCCATTCTTCAAAATTCGATGTAGCTTTTCCATATCAGAACGGTTTTGTCGACACTATGCTCAGTGCTGGATGACCTTTGAAAAATAAGGCCAGTAAATAAACTTTATCTTTATGTCTTTTTGAACAGTACCGTATTTGGTGAAAAAATCAGTTCAAATTTTTGGCCCGATCGGCGGGCAAAAACTAATTCTCAAAATTCAGAGAGTGATCAGATAATGTTTTGAAGACGTGATTTTATCTAGATAGACGCTAGCGCTTCATTTAGCGCGGGCGCTTAATTTTCGGAATTTTTTTTCATTACCGTATAGGTTACAAGAGCGCAATTATTTGTTTACATTTTACCGGCAAGTTTTTTACCCCAAGATGGTTCTCAGAATAGAATCCTATATGGCTTCTGATTGGATGATACAGGATTGGAATTACATTTAATCGAAAGCTTATCCAATTAGGTTTAAAAATTGCAGAAAATCATATTCACATTTTACGAAGTATAGAACATATCCTCCATTTCTGCACGTCGGAGCCATTAAAAATATGCCTTTTTCATTAAGCGAAAAAAATAGACGATCTTTTTCAACTGCGTTTTAAGTCAATTTCTGCCGCATGACCCTATATATTTTTTTGGTTGTAATGCAACACTGGCATTTCTAGAAACAGGAACTGCAATCCGTTTTTCCCTAGTTTGTGTAGTCTTCGAGAAAAAAAATACGGAACACCAGTGGTACCCTATGGAAAATACATTACGAATAATTGCGCTCTTGTAACCTATACATGCTATAGAAAAAAAGACATCTTTTTTTAATAAGGCTTTGAAAAATGTTTAAAATAGTCATTTTGCTCGGGGAAAATGTGAAACAGCGAGAAATGGGGTCAAATGGACTTTTCATCAACATGAATTCAAGCTATAGTCTGTTTCCTATTTGTGTTGATTTCCATTTCTAAATCTAGGGTTTGCTCGAATGTCGACAAAGTATGAAGAGAATAGAACGATTTTGTGATATCTACTGTTTTAATGGGATAAAGCATGTGTATATCTTGAATTTGAAGATTCATTTTGGTTTTTAACCATAATGATCGTGACTCAGTTGCTTTTCTAGCAAAAAGCTAATTTGGTGAAAATTGACCAAAAGGGTCCCAAAGCAAACACCAACGATTTAGTTAAATTGCAAAGTAGAAAAAATAATCTTGGCATTGGATATTGTAGTCCAAGAATAGTTTTTCTTGCCAAAGTAGTAATATTATCATATTTTCAAAATTTGGAAAAACTATAGTCTGTTTCAAAAACGTGTTTTTTCAAGAAATGGTTTCATTTAAAGCCATTCTTCAAAATTCGATGTAGCTTTTCCATATCAGAACGGTTTTGTCGACACTATGATCATTGCTGGATGACCTTTGAAAAATAAGGCCAGTAAATAAACTTTATCTTCATGTCTTTTTGAACAGTACCGTATTTGGTAAAAAAATCAGTTCAAATTTTTGACCCGATCGGCGGGCAAAAACTAATTCTCAAAATTCAGAGAGTGATCAGATAATGTTTTGAAGACGTGATTTTATCTAGATAGACGCTAGCGCTTCATTTAGCGCGGGCGCTTAATTCTCGGAATTTTTTTTCATTACCGTATAGAAAAAAGACATTTTTTTTAATAAGGCTTTGGAAAATGTTAAAAATAGTCATTTTGCTCGGGAAAAATGTGAAACAGCGAGAAATGGGGTCAAATGGACTTTTCATCAACGTGAATTCAAGCTATAGTCTGTTTCCTATTTGTGTTGATTTCCATATCTAAATCTAGGGTTTGCTCGAATGTCGACAAAGTATGAAGAGAATAGAACGATTTTGTGATATCTACTGTTTTAATGGGATAAAGCATGTGTATATCTTGAATTTGAAGATTCATTTTGGTTTTTAACCATAATGATCGTGACTCAGTTGCTATTCTAGCAAAAAGCTAATTTGGTGAAAATTGACCAAAAGGGTCCCCAAGCAAACACCAACGATTTAGTTAAATTGCAAAGTAGAAAAATTAATCTTGGCATTGGATATTGTAGTCCAAGAATAGTTTTTCTTGCCAAAGTAGTAATATTATCATATTTTCAAAATTTGGAAAAACTATAGTCTGTTTCAAAAACGTGTTTTTTCAAGAAATGGTTTCATTTAAAGCCATTCTTCAAAATTCGATGTAGCTTTTCCATATCAGAACGGTTTTGTCGACACTATGATCAGTGCTGGATGACCTTTGAAAAATAAGGCCAGTAAATAAACTTTATCTTCATGTCTTTTTGAACAGTACCGTATTTGGTGAAAAAATCAGTTCAAATTTTTGGCCCGATCGGCGGGCAAAAACTAATTCTCAAAATTCAGAGAGTGATCAGATAATGTTTTGAAGACGTGATTTTATCTAGATAGACGCTAGCGCTTCATTTAGCGCGGGCGCTTAATTTTCGGAATTTTTTTTCATTACCATGTAGGTTACAAGAGCGCAATTATTTGTTTACATTTTACCGGCAAGTTTTTTACCCCAAGATGGTACTCAGAATAGAATCCTATACGGCTTCTGATTGGATGATACAGGATTGGAATAACATTTAATCGAAAGTTTATCCAATTAGGTTTAAAAATTGCAGAAAATCATATTTACATTTTACGCAGTATAGAAAATATCCTCCATTTCTGCACGTCGGAGCCATTAAAAATATGCCTTTTTCATTAAGCGAAAAAAATAGACGATCGTTTTAACTGCGTTTTAAGTCAATTTCTGCCGCATGATCCTATATATTTTTTTGGTTGTAATACAAAAATGGCATTTCTAGTAACAGGAACTGCAATCCGTTTTTCCCTAGTTTGTGTAGTCTTCGAGAAAAAAAATACGGAACACCAGTGGTACCCTATGGAAAATGCATTACGAATAATTGCGCTCTTGTAACCTATAGAAAAAAGACATTTTTTTTTAGTAAGGCTTTGAAAAATGTTTAAAAAAGTCATTTTGCTCGGGAAAAATGTGAAACAGCGAGAAATGGGGTCAAATGGACTTTTCATCAACGTGAATTCAAGCTATAGTCTGTTTCCTATTTGTGTTGATTTCCATATCTAAATCTAGGGTTTGCTCGAATGTCGACAAAGTATGAAGAGAATAGAACGATTTTGTGATATCTACTGTTTTAATGGGATAAAGCATGTGTATATCTTGAATTTGAAGATTCATTTTGGTCTTTAACCATAATGATCGTGACTCAGTTGCTATTCTAGCAAAAAGCTAATTTGGTGAAAATTGACCAAAAGGGTCCCTAAGCAAACACTAACGATTTAGTTAAATTGCAAAGTAGAAAAATTAATCTTGGCATTAGATATTGTAGTCCAAGAATAGTTTTTCTTGCCAAAGTAGTAATATTATCATATTTTCAAAATTTGGAAAAACTATAGTCTGTTTCAAAAACGTGTTTTTTCAAGAAATGGTTTCATTTAAAGCCATTCTTCAAAATTCGATGTAGCTTTTCCATATCAGAACGGTTTTGTCGACACTATGATCAGTGCTGGATGACCTTTGAAAAATAAGGCCAGTAAATAAACTTTATCTTCATGTCTTTTTGAACAGTACCGTATTTGGTGAAAAAATCAGTTCAAATTTTTGGCCCGATCGGCGGGCAAAAACTAATTCTCAAAATTCAGAGAGTGATCAGATAATGTTTTGAAGACGTGATTTTATCTAGATAGACGCAAGCGCTTCATTTAGCGCGGGCGCTTAATTTTCGGAATTTTTTTTCATTACCGTATAGGTTACAAGAGCGCAATTATTTGTTTACATTTTACCGGCAAGTTTTTTACCCCAAGATGGTACTCAGAATAGAATCCTATATGGCTTCTGATTGGATGATACAGGATTGGAATTACATTTAATCGAAAGCTTATCCAATTAGGTTTAAAAATTGCAGAAAATCATATTCGCATTTTACGAAGTATAGAAAATATCCTCCATTTCTGCACGTCGGAGCCATTAAAAATATGCCTTTTTCATTAAGCGAAAAAAATAGACGATCTTTTTCAACTGCGTTTTAGGTCAATGTCTGCCGCATGACCCTATATATTTTTTTGGTTGTAATGCAACACTGGCATTTCTAGTAACAGGAACTGCAATCCGTTTTTCCCTAGTTTGTGTAGTCTTCGAGAAAAAAAATACGGAACACCAGTGGTTCCCTATGGAAAATGCATTACGAATAATTGCGCTCTTGTAACCGTATCATATCTCTATAGCAACTTTAAGATGCTAATGCTTATTCAACAGGTCAATTAATAAGCTATTGCGCATGTATATGAAAGGTGGTCATAGAAAGAACAGATGTATTCCGAATAACATCCGGTGTTCCGAAAGACTACGGACATCGTCCAATATATACTGCGTAAACCCTTAGGGGTTTACGCAATTACAAACAAAGAACCAATGAGTGACGTGTCATAATTGACACACAATTTACCAATGAAATTAAACAAAATCGATAGAAAATATTATTCCATCGACGAGATGTCGCCCTTCCTCCGACCAACGGGGTTTATCAACAGTTAAGTGTGACAATTATCACCTTTTACAGAAAGATCTGGTCCGAAAAGATCAATAGAAGACCACCGCTAGTCTCAATATTCATCAATATAATCAGAGACATATAATACAAGAGATTCGCAACTCTAGTAGAGTCTATATAACAGCCAATGAAATGACGTGGCCACCGGAAAGCCGATTAATCCGATGGATTTATGGGTAATAACCCGTATTGTTGTGTAAAAGGTTCTACGCCTCACGATTTTTCTAATGGATAATGCCGATACCTTTCACAGCTAAAGCATGCAAGTATATTTAAAAGTTACAAAAAACTAATTCTAATAATTTGTTATTGATAAAATGTGTTCTAATGATGAGATTAATCAAATACAAACAAAGTTAAAACTCGACCCATTTTACTTCACCTATTGCCGTAGAAACCATTTGATCTCCCAATTTTTTTCTTAAAACTAGAAAATATGCTAATAAATATATAATTTTATGGGCCAATAGTACTCCCAAATGTTGTTTCGTGAAAATAAGACTATTTTCGTAAAATTTGATCCAATAATGTGGCAATTTTTTCTGATTGATACCCGAATTTTTTTATTAAACTGGCTAAATATTGAAATTGTTCATGGACAAATTTCCTTAAATCAGTCCTTCTTTTTTGTGCGCTATGAAATTTATAGCCTGCATTTTGTTAGACATTTTATTCATTTTTCATTCTGTTTATAGCAAAGTTGTTAATTTTCTCCTATTCTGAAGTCATTGTTTTTTTCTTCTTTTTAGGGTGCCAAAGATGAACGAATGCAGTAAATTTACAAAAGGAGAAAAATTTTCCTAGTAAAGGAAACCTTCTGCTGGTCGTAATATTATGAATGAGCTTCATATGCATCTGTTGTCGTTTCAGACTACGCTTCTCGTTCAAAACATGAACCTAATTCATTTTTAAATTAAAATCGTATTGAGGACATTTCAATGGTGACTGCAAAAGATATATATATATATATATATATATATATATATATAAGTGCCTATAAATAGCAGCAGATGACGTACAAATCTATGGGAGTGTGGATTAATCAGTACAGAGATTAATTCAATTACACAAATAAAATTATAGATTGCCTAACAATGTAATTTTAACACACTATTTAGTATGTAAATATAAGAATGTTTAAAATATTTACAAAATGATGAAAATAAACGCAATATTTCGTTAGACTAACTAGCTTTATCAAGCGTGCATCTATCCAGGTGAAATCGGATGTAGATGATAAGAAACTTTTGCAGCTCAATGTATATGTTGCACTTGAATTTAGCTGCCTTGAAAATAATACATAATTTGGATGAAGTTCAAGATTTTTACAAAATTGGTAGTTGAAGTTAGCAACGTCCATTGGCCAATATTACAGGATAAAAAGGACGATGCTGTGTACTAAATTATTCTTTATCTTTCCTGTATCTTTTCTCATCTTATTCGTTAAGACCATCAGGTTCTAAAGTGTGGAGTTGGTGGATCCAAAAATTTTCTCTTCTCCTTCTCGCCGTGGTGTCCCACTCGGTGTTGACTTCTATGATTTGGAAAGTAACATTATCAAAAGAATGTTTCGTTGAACGAAGATGTCTTGTGAGAGGACAGTTTTTGTTGGTTTTGTACCATGAACGATGGTTATTGAGCCGAATATTAAATTTGTCCATTGTTTCTCCCACATACTGAATGCCACAAGTGTCACATGTTAATATATAAATTGAGTTCTCCGTTTTACAGTTGGAATTTGAGTAGATGGTATAATTTTGTTTAGTAACGGAGCTGATGAAAGAACTGCTTGTATTGGCAGCTTTACAAAGCAAGCAGTTCCTTCGACCACATTGTTTGTAGCAACCGGGAGATGGAGTAGGCTGCTTTGCTAATACAGATGTCACTAATTTGTCACGGATGTTTTAGGTCTTCTGAAGGCCATGACTGGTGGTGAGGAAAATACTTTTTTAAGATTTGAATCATTTTCTTTAATTTTCCAATGCTTCTGAACAATGGAAGACACATTTTTAAAATCAGGATGGTAAGTGAGTACAAGGGGTGTTCTGTTAGCTGCTTTATTCTTATCTTTGTACTCTAGAAGTTCTTGGCGACTAGTTTTGTTTGCTCTTTCGAAAGCGCTATCAATGATGTTGTTATTGTATCCTCGAACAACTAGATGTTTACGTAGTTGTCTAAGTCTAGCATTTTGCGTATTTTCAGTAGAGCATATTCTCTTGATTCGCAATGCCTGGCTGAATGGGATGCCACGGGAGCAGTGTTTAGGATGGCAACTTTTAGGAGAAAGGAATTGATGTTTGTCCGTTTGTTTGGTATGAAGGTCCGTTATAATGGTTCCGTTCTTGATGTAACTCGTAGTGTCGAGGAAGTTTATTTTCTCCATAGATGATTCATATGTAAATTTTATTGAATGGTGGAAAGAGTTACAGTGTCCTAGAAATTATATGTATATATATATATATATATATATATATATATATATATTTGATAATAAAAGATTTTATTTACACTAATGATTTGTATATGTATACACATAAACAATCTTACTTTTAAATTGCCATCTCTTTACCCCAGAATAAAAAGACAAAAACCGCTACAAATGATTAAAAGACAAAAACCACTACAAATGATTGTCTCGTGGAAACAAGGTTATAAAATAATTTTTAAATAGTGTCTTCCGTGTTGCTTTGATGTATGACCTGTGTCTTTTTTTTAGATTTTTTGTTGCTTCGAGGACACACATATCCATCTATGTATGCAGTATTGTCAATTGTTTTTGTTGGTGGGTCTCTCGCTTATGTTTTCGTCCTTTTCACTATCAACAAAGAGTTCGTTATCAGTTTATTCAACTAGGAGTATATCTAAGTCGTAACTATTAAGATTGTCATCCCACGAAATAAAATCGGAATTTTCCATATTGCGTGCACATGAATGAAGCTTTATTCAAATGAGAAATTAATTGTAATTTTCTTAAATATTAATTCTCAATACACACTTCGAACATGAAGAAACCATAAATTTACAGACAGTCATTTAAAAAAAAAACTCAATGCAAGCCTATATGATAAAACTGTCAAACAACACTTAGAAATCAAACATTTACCGACAACCCTACAGAAAAAAACTCAATGAAAGCCCTATAAATGAGGAATATAAAAATAAATAAAATTTTAATAATTTATAAATATCAAGAACAAAAAACAAAGCCTATCATGATTAACAATTAATTAACAAATAAATTAAGTTTTTTTCCATATTAATTAATTATACATTTTGTGACTTGTATTTTTGGAAAGAGTGCGGATACCTGTGGTGTGACAACTTCTTGTTTACAAGGTGTCAATTAAAACTCATTATTTATAACATGTTCGTGATTTACCTGGTCATCGAATAATTCAAACCTAATATACATGTCACACTGTGAAATTATGTCTCCGAGACAGGTGTATATTCAATAGAAACCCATTATGTAACTATCAAATAAAAAGAACTCTGACACAATTTATCAAGTGTTAATTATTCAATATCAGTTTTTTTTTATACAATATCAAATTATGTCTCTTTTTCAATAATACAAATCTAAAATCAAAATTACATTAAAATAAATAATTATAAATGTACTCAAATTATATTTAATTAATTATGATAAATTTAACACTGAAACAGTTTATGTTATGCTTAAACATTCGTCTTTACTTCGAGTACTTTTAATACTTTTATTAATGACTTTATTACCTAAGGAGATCTCGCGAGGTTTAACTAGTGGCCGCGTGTTATTACGGGATTTCGCCGAGTTGCGAATCTCTTGTATTATATGTCTCTGATATAATAAGGCACAAATCATTATCATTTCTTTATGATTTATAAATTGTCTTCAAACAATGCTCCCGTTGTCATTTGATTGTGTTGTTTTTAAATACGCAAAACTAAAATAAGTTATCGAACTATCAGTCATTCGATATCTCATTTACCGCCTATTTTATCCTAAAATTTTACAGCTTTCATTTGTACTTTGACAGGAATCGTTTTTTTATATCATGATTAAATAAGTTTTTTTTTGGTTTTTTTTTTGCAATAGTTGCATTTAACATATACGTTGCACATATGTCAATTGAAATAACATTGAAACAAGATTGAAGGTCATATAAGTCACAAAATTGATGTGACGAAGTAAATTTGTTTTAACATAATTCAAGAAGATTTGTATACGACAAATACATATTACACTAATGTTGATAGGAGCTCGTATCATGGAAAACCTATCTTTAAAAAATATAAGGCAATTGTACCCTGTACAACAAGACGAAGTCTAGACATACAGTTTTAGCGGAAATTTATATGATTCGTGTTTGAATAATGGAACATCTTGCACTTCTTTCTTATACATATTTTACGCAAAGTCTTTTACATGTATCATGTGTCCTTTAACAGCCGAGTCTAAAACATGTATCATTGTACTTGCTTTCCACACAGACGGAAAATAAGGAAAGAGGGGCAACATACATAAACTACCGTTATTGTTAAATCGCATTGATAAGTGTTTAAAACTCTAAATATGTTGAAATATTAAAGAATATTTTCCAATAAAAAAATAAAACAAAAAAGGTGACAAGCCCCCGTGTCTTTATATATATCTAGGCACATTTCTGATTTTACAATCTTTAACTCGCATCATGCTTATCGTTGAAGCTGTTAATATCAATTCCTTAGGTCCCTGGCGGATAAAAGTATTCGTCCCATTGGCTATCATATGACATCTTTTATTTTGCATACAACTCCCCCGTTCACTATGTTGTAATACCTATGCAGGTTGAACTTCATTTTTAAGGTTTATCTATTGAAGTTTTAGTTCTTTGGGTACCAAACGTGACCTTAATAATTTAATTAATTTGTAATTAATTAATTATGCAAGTTGCAAATCTGCAAGAATCTATCAATGCAAATGCCTATATATTCAAATGACTATTCAAAATGTGAGGTTATAATATAGTTCATAAATTAATACTCATTGTAAAAAATGCTTCAAAATAAAAAATCACAGGTGGATCAAATGTAAAAAGAAATGTTAAAGTGAATTGCTTTTGGCAAGAGACGCACACTCATTTCATGATTGTATCTACTAATCAATGCACATAAGTTTTGGACTAGTACTGCACCCGTATTAACTAGCATTGGTGGTCGCAGGTCATCTCCAGGTACTAAAAACAGTGATTTTTGTCGAGCCTGCGACTTTTGTCGCAGAAAGCTCGACATAGGGATAGTGATCCGGCGACGGCGGCGGCGGCGTTAGCTAACTTCTTAAAAGCTTTATATTTTAGAAGGTGGAAGGTCTGGATGCTTCATACTTTGTATATGGATGCCTCATGTTACGAAGTTTCCGTCAGTCACATGTCCAATGTCCTTGACCTCATTTTCATGGTTCAGTGACTACTTGAAAAAAAAGGTTAAGATTTTTTGTAATGTTAGATTCTCTCTTATTATAAGTAATAGGATAACTATATTTGGTATGTGCGTACCTTGCAAGGTCCTCATGCCCGACAGACAGTTTTCACTTGACCTCGACCTCATTTCATGGATCAGTGAACAAGGTTAAGATTTGGTGGTCAAGTCCATATCTCAGATACTATAAGCAATAGGTCTAGTATATTCGGTGTATGGAAGGACTGTAAGGTGTACATGTCCAACTGGCAGGTGTCATCTGACCTTGACCTCATTTTCATGGTTCAGTGGTTATAGTTAAGTTTTTGTGTTTTGGTCTGTTTTTCTTATACTGTATGCCATAGGTCTACTATATTTGGTGTATGGAATGATTGTAAGGTGTACATGTCTAACGAGCAGGTGTCATCTGACCTTGACCTCATTTTCATGGTTCAGTGGTCTAAGTTAAGTTTTTGAGTTTTGGTATTTTTTTCTAATACAATATGCAATAGTTCAACTATATTTGGTATGTGCGTACCTTGCAAGGTCCTCATGCCCGTCAGACAGTTTTCACTTGACCTCGACCTCATTTCATGGATCAATGAACAAGGTTAAGTTTTGGTGGTGAAGTCCATATCTCAGATACTATAAGCAATAGGTCTAGTATATTCGGTGTATGGAAGGACTGTAAGATGTTCATGTCCAACTGGCAGGTGTCATCTGACCTTGACCTCATTTTCATGGTTCAGTGGTTATAGTTAAGTTTTTGTGTTTTGGTCTGTATTTCTTATACTGTATGCCATAGGTCTACTATATTTGGTGTATGGAATGATTGTAAGGTGTACATGTCTAGCGGGCAGGTGTCATCTGACCTTGACCTCATTTTCATGGTTCAGTGGTCAAAGTTAAGTTTTTTGAGTTTTGGTCTTTTTTTCTAATACTATATGCAATAGTTCAACTATATTTGGTGCATGGAAATATTTTATGATCTTTTTGTCAGTCACGCAGGTTTTATTTGACCTTGACCTCATTTTCAAGGTTCATTGCTCAGTGTTAAGTTTTTGTGTTTTGGTCTGTTTTTCTTAAACTATAAGCAATAGGTCAACTATATTTGTTGTATGGAAGAATTGTTAGCTGTACATGCCTGCCCAGCATGGTTCATCTGACCTTGACCTCATTTTCATGGTTCATTGGTCAATGTTTAGTTTACTTGGTTAATGTTAAGTTTATGTGACAGTTGTAATAAAGCTTTATATTTAGGACTATCAACATAATATCAATGATTAGTAAAGAAGGCGAGACATTTCAGCGTCTGCAATCTTGTTTCTTATTGTATTTTTTTGTTGGGGGGGGGGGGGGGGGGGGGGGGGGTATGTAAAATACTGCTTTCATGTGATGCATCTACTTTTTAAGTTTGATGAACTTAGGTTCTAGTCTAGTTTGTTATGACAACAGTTATGCGCTGGAAAAAACTGCAGTTGCTATTTTCATTAACTAAGATAAAGATTGGGGTGCCCCTGCATGACCACTCTTACAATTTTCTGTAAATTTTTCAGTAAAAAAAGAATGTTGACACATATCATATGCTATGAGAATTCAAAGACGATTCAAGTAGATCAAATAAAAAATTAACCGAGCGTTCCGAGAAGGGTAAAGAGTACTCTAAGGGTTGCAAGCGCAACATGAGTTTAAAGGCTGTCAATCCTTCTAAATTTGCTACTAGATACACTCTTAGCAGATGAGATTAATCTTTAGCACTAAGATTGTGCCAAAACTAATTTAGGAGGGAGGTGGGTGTTCTTCAATTCTTAATATTATTTACGCCATTTGTTCTCTATTCTATATAAATTTTGCCCACCATTCTCTATTCTTTATATTCTAGAAGCCCACTATTCTCTATTCTTAACTTTTTGGCCTATCCTTTTCTTTTCTTTTCTATTCTTTATTTTTTTAACCCATTTTTCTCTATTCTGTAAACTCCATCCACACCCTCATAGAAGATGTCATTCTAGTTATCTACGTCTTTTTTATTTGCACTAAATTATTATGATTTTATTTCTTAATGTTATTTTTTTTCATTTCTTTTTTAAAAGTAGTGTCTTTTTCTAACCTAGGTTTGAATGTTTGATCTTGCTCCAGATTTTTTTCTTTTTCAATGCAGTTTCGTGTTCCATGCAAGTGGGCAATTTTTCTTCATAATCCAAAACTGTGTACTTATATATCAAGATAACACGATACCGAATGGCATATCTCCCGATTTCTAAAATTTTCGGCACACTTGTACTTTGAATCGAGTTACATCGGAATATGTAATAAAAAAAATGAGGGTCACCATTTTTGTTTTTTCGTAAATTTGATTAGAAAACGTCAATTTTGACGACAAATTTACATAGGGAAAATGTCTTGTTTTAACTTTTTTTTTATTTTTCAATACATTGATTTGTTCTTATATACGGAGAAAGGTTATCTCATTGGCACTCATACCACATCTTCTTATATCTAAAGACTAATAAACAGCTGCGCCATGTGCGCATGATACGCCCGTCGTCTTGTGTGTGAATTTTTATGCAATAAGCATAAATAGTTTCTGACATACGGCGTGACATGCGAAACCCCCCCCCCCCTTTTTTTTTACAAAAAACTCAATATCTCTAAAATAAAATGTTGAATCAAAACCAAAAAGTATACAGATCTTCAGATTAATATAACTAAGAAGTGTGTAAAATTTCAAGCAATAATCATAAATCGTTTTTGAGATACGGCGCGACATGTGAAACCCCCCCCCCCCCCACCTTTAAAAAAAAAATCAATATCTCAAAAATAAAATTTTGAATCAAAACCAAAAAGTATACAGATCTTTAGATTAATATAACTAAGAAGTGTGTAAGATTTTAAGCAATAATCATAAATCGTTTTAGAGATACGGCGCGACATGTGAAAAACCCCTCCCCCTTTTTTTACAAAATACTCAATAACTCAAAAATAAAATATTGAATCATCACCAAAAAGTATACAGATCTTAAGGTTAATATAACTAAGAAGTGTGTAAAGTTTTAAGCAATAATCATAAACTGTTTTTGAGATACGGCGCGACATGTGAAAAACCCCTCCCCCTTTTTTAACAAAATACTCAATATCTCTAAAATAAAATTTTGAATCATCACCAAAAAGTATACAGATCTTAAGATTAATATAACTAAGAAGTGTGTAAAGTTTTAAGCAATAATCATAAATTGTTTTTGAGATACGGCGCGACATGTGAAAAAAAACACACACCTGTTTTAGTTACTAAGTCCCGTAACTCAAAAAGTTTTAATCTTATTTTCACCAAAAAGTATACAGATCGTTTGACCATCATAAGAAACAACTATTTAAGTTTCATGAAATTTGGATAAGTCATTCTCAAGTTACGTTGCGACATGTTTACGCCGGACAGACAGACGGACAGACAGACAGACGGACAGACAGACGGACAGACAGACAGACGGACGGACGCCGGACATTTGTATAACATAATACGTCCCGTCAAAAATTTGACGGGCGTATAAAAACTAAAATAATATCCAGGATTGTATACTGAATCCATGCATCTAAGATGCATGAGTTTTGTATTAGTTGTTATTAGCTTTCAACTAGCTGTCAGTAACTGCGAGTACTCTAAGATATGTATAAGTACCCTTCCACGTCCACTCTGTTTTTGTTATATGTATTCTATTTATATCGATCTGATGAGTTAAGCCTTTTTTAACTGATTTCTACAGTTTATTCTTATGTTATACTATTACACCACTGTCCCAGGTTAAACTGGTCCGCCATTCCATCTTAAGCTTAGCACCGTTAGTGTAGCGATAAGTGAACACAACAGGGGTCCAGTTTACGTCTTAGGTTAGGGGGAGGGTTGGCGCCTTTAAACGAGTTTAACCTCGCCACATTCTGTATGTTCCTGTCCCGAGTCAAGTAGCCTGTAACTCAGTTTGTTGCTATGTAACATATTTGTTTTTCGTTCATTATTTTGTACATAAATTAGGTCGTTAGTTTTCTCGTTTGATTTGTTTTACCTATGTAATTTTGGGGCCTTTTATAGCTGCTTATGCGGTATGGGCTTTGCTCATTGTTGAAGGCAGTACAGTGACCTATAGATGTAAATTTCAGTGTCATTTGGTCTCTTGTGGAGAGTTGTATCATTGGCAATCATACCACATCCTCTTTTTTTTTATATATATATAGAAACACATATGTCATCATCCTTGTTTTTTTATATACATTGCTTCAAAGTTGACCGATACACTTCGAATTTGACAGAAAACGTGTGACGTTACAGAATAACGTAATTTGGTAAACAGTGATATTGAGGTACAATTTGAATTGATTGATTGATGGTTGCTCAAGGTCCGGTGGGAAATATTTCATGCATTTACAGGACGATAAAGTGCAATTTGAATTGTTGTGTCTGAAAAACCCATTTGGTGCAGCAGTCAAGAAAGGTTAAATATTCTGTTAGTTGTGAAAATTAAAAAGAAAATCAACACCCTGATACAATACACAATCTAAATATAGGATACTCTGTATGATGTAAACGTGTGGGTTGTGTGCTTAGTTAGTCGGACAAACCTTGCAAACTGTATGCAAAATTTCACTCAAATACACCAAGTTCAACAATCTGTTGTTCATGAAAAATTATTAAAGAAAAAATTATCCTGAGAATATATATGCACCCTCAATATAGGTAAAAAAATAAATCGGCGCAATATATTTCAAAATGCCAAATTAGGCAACCTGTCATAAAAAAAAAAGAAAAAAATTGACAAGATGCGAATCTTTAGTGTATGTACTAACACCAGGTACATCATTTAAAAGTTTAAGCTTAAAATCTGTACATAATCCTACGGAATCAGCCGTATAAACCTATACTAGTATACCAAGTGCGGGATGGACTGTCGAAAGGATACTGGTAAAACAATATGATCCCATTTAGCTAAGGGAACACAATTTATATTAGCATATATAATGATGTTCTATTTTATAAATTATTATAAATCATTTGGTGACAAAATATCTTTTTGTATAAGCAGTTCATAGTGGGATGGTAATTGGGAGATCTCAAATATAGCAAGCTAACATGTTCGTCATTTGGTCTTTGATGGAAAGTTGTTTAATTGGCAATCATACCACATCTCCTTATGTCATAATGGTTTGAGTTTTTTCAAGACTAACAAATACGTACTAGGAGACTGAACTATGTTGCTGTTATAGCTTAAATTTGACTATTGTTGTGAACATGTGATGTTATAATTTGATAGATTTAATACTTGCTATACTAAATATACTTATTAACTTTCATATTCAAGAGACCAACGAATCTTTACTAAAACTACTGTAACAGATTAGCAGTAAAAAAATACTTGTCCATCCTGCATTAGTCACGTGTTATCTTTGTCTTTGGTTTTGATTGTCGTTAATTGGCTGGTTGCTGTGTATATCCCACATTTCCATTTATGCAAATAAAGAAATAGCAACCCTTTTAATTTGCATAAGCACTTGTATACTTGTTAGAAAAACTCCTTATAAGACTGTGAATACTCTCGGGCTTTTCCCGACGCCTATGTGACCAATATGCCCCCCACAAAAAGGCACCTTTGCTAATCGTCTGCGAGTCGTTTTGTCTCCCCACTTTGTGAAAAGGTGCATTTTTTACCAGCTGTACCAGGCCTGTTCATCATGTCTAACTCAAACCACCAAAAACACACCCATCCCCGAAGATCAAAGTGCAAATTAATATGAATCTAAATAGACTATTTTCATATTACCGACGTTGGCTTCGGATTATATAATTTGTCGACTGGTTACCTTGGACATCATGGTACTCGGTCAAGTAAGAGCAACCAAAATAAGATAAATCAAACATATGATCGGTGTAATTTGAGGGGAAAGTTTACTGTTTTCCGGTGATTTTGTAGTGAAAAAAAATGTTAAGCAGGTAATTTTCCCCCAAAAGTGTACCGATTGAAAGCTTGGTTTTACTTCTTTAGCTTGCTCTTACCTGACTTGGTACCATGATGTCCAAGTTAACCAGTCGACAAATTATATAATCCGAAGTCAACGTCGGTAATATGAAAATAGTCTATTCAAAATGATTTTAAGATGTCGTTGGATTTTTGTCCCCCGCGCGATGCATTGATGGGGACATAGAAATACCGGGCGTCCGTCCTTCAGTCCGGTCTTGTTAGCTCTCTAACGTGTACAATTCTTGCCAGATTTTTATAAAACTTAAATATCAGGTATATATCAGCCTTGTTGCTGACAAGTTTCAAAAATCAGTGCCGACACACTGCTTATTGCATTGAGTAAAAACAAAAGGCGACTCAAAGACAAACACCAGTTTACAAGTATACGACATAAACATGAGGATGTCCGATGTTGACAGTAAACCGGATTTATTTTACATTTATTAATGACTTGCTATTTTTATTACCGGATTTCCCGTCCCGTTATTGATTTATTGTTATACTGTTATACTGCGGACGAGCGGGCGGGCTGCTCCAGTTGTTTCCGTGCGATGACTTATGAACCTTTCATCCAAAGGTTTTCAAATTATAATATGTTGTCACTGCTGACAAAATGGAGGTAGAGTTTGATATTGACGATTTACTTTACACCATTCAGCAACAACATTATTTTGATTTGAAATGAAATGCTAATCTTGATAAGAAATGTTTTAAAAATTTTGAGCCTTCGATTGGAACAAATACATGTTCTGGGAATTTTGTTTTATATCATTATACCTTTAAATAGGATAAAGTCAAGATCGGGAAACCAAAGGGCACCAATATTTTTTATTAAAATTTTGAATTGATTAAATACTTGCATATATCATTAGAATAAAACTGATACAGGATCAGGAATATTATTGAAATTGATGTAGTTTTTTTCATTAATGTTGGTCATTTTTTTTATTCTTGTTAAAACACGAAATACAGAGATTATACCTGATTCAAAAATTAAATTACTTGCTTTGCATCGAATCTATTATATCTGCTATGAGAAGCGGGGAAACTAGAATGTTTTTATATACAAAAGATAATTGTTTAAAAAACAGTTTTACTGTATATAATTTAAACATATTTTTAGATACAATGTTACAGTAACTGTTCTTATTTCTTCTTTAATTTTCTAGCATGTAAACTTTTAAATTATTTGCGTTTTTCAAAGTATTAACACGTTTTCACGAATACAAACTGCATGTTTAATTACAGAATGATACCGATGTCTTTATCTGGCATATTCTTGGCTTGCGTAGTTGGTATATTTGTATATCATCAATCTCTTTACAACATCTGGATTTTATTATACACAATTAGCGTTATTAGATCAATTTTGGTAATTAACACATACGGTTTTCCTTTTAAGGTACCCTGTAGTGCTAAATGATGAACCTTTTCACAGTCAGGGAAATCCCTTCATTTACCTACAAGTGACACATTTGTCACCTATTAAGGGATAGTTAATTCATACTCCTTCTTTATTGTATTATTAGACATTTGCAATTGTAAACATAAACATTCTGATAAAGTACATGTACGTGTATGTGCATACTCGTGTATTTTCAAATTATATAGGATCATGCAAAACACACGCCTTGGCTCAAGTTATATTGAAATAATTAATTTGTATTCTCTTGTTTAAAATGAAAAAGATCACAAATAAGCAGAAGCTAAACTAACTTTTTTCCAAGTCCACACCAAGATTGATAGACTTAAGCTTGGGTTGAGAAAACGAACCGTGTTTATCGATTTGATATTATTTATTCTAGTTTAGATTTCATTCCTGAATGACATCGTTGTTTTCATATTTTGAAGTACAAAAGGTAAAGGTGCTTACAATTTAGTACAGCGTTATTATAATAGTGCATTTCTTCCTACACCTGAGATTCTCACTGGACGTTTACACAAATCAATCCATCAAACCATTTATTATGTGTCTATAAGATGTAAAAAAAATATCAGTTTTACTGTTACAATTCATCGTCTCAGTTAAAGTTTCCGTTCTGATACAAGCATATCGAATTGTAAACTCTGTTGTAAAGAAAGTTATGAACATTTTAAAGCATTTGTGTTTTGCAAGCAAGATCTTAAAAAAAATCCCTTTTACTGTTTTAATACTTTCCATGGTTCTGGAGTAAAGCTTTGGAGATTTTCTTATTTATTCAAATAGAAAAAAAAATATCATCGGTCCGACATTTAAAAAGCACCCTGCCATTTTTTAATATCATTAATTATATCTTCAATCAGTTCTGTTTTGAATCGGGAAGAACAATATCGTCTTTGATTCAATTATTCGCTCGGTGTGCCTCTCTGAAACCATCAATACGTGAACTTTGCTGCAAAAATTACTATACAATATATGGATTTATTTTTTCCATAAATGCGAAATAATCGACACATCTTACAGCATTTACTAGGGTCTGGATGGGGTCTTTCATATCTGTATTCTATGATAATTTAGGTAATATTTCTCTATTTTTTTATATTTTATGTCCATTGTCATGATTATTTTCTATTCTGTATACATTAGACCCTTTTTATCTAATTTTTTGGGAGTAAATTATTTTCTTTCTTTTTCTTCTTTTAGCTCTAATCACGACCCTCATTTACGTTTGTTGTGCATGCGAGATATAAACTGCAGTCTCGCAAAGCTATATCTCTGTAAAGACCACTTAACAGTATCAATGTTTAATATGATAACTATGAAGTAAATAAAATGCATTTCTTTACGTACATGAATACATCCGACAAATGTTTGCAAAAATAAGCAAATATTTGTCAGCATTTACTTAGGTTGTAAATGTTTTATAAACCGCGGTCTCTCAAAACGTTGCATACCTGTGTAAAGATATGTTGCAAATATCAATATTTAGCAAAATAACCATAATACTGGAAAGTATTAGTAAATAAAATACATTTCTTTACAAACATGAACGATATCGACAAACGTTTGCAAATATAACACAAACATTTGACAGCATTTACATTGGTTGTAAATGTTTTATAAACCGCGGTCTCTCAAAACTTTGCATACGTCTGTAAAGATATGTTGTAAATATCGATATTTATCAAAATATTTATAATAATGGAAAGTATTTATTTAGTAAATAAAATACACTTCTTTACATACATAAACGATATCGAGAAACGTTTGCAAATATAACACAAACATTTGTGCCAATTAAAATTATATAATTAATACAAGTAAGACTTGCATTTGCCTTAAAAGATATAGCAGTACGTGATTATTTGTTTTCAAACACACCTTCTCTGTTTTGAAACTTATAAAGGTATGGATCTCGGCCTATCTGTTTGGTTGAATATAAATGTGAATTCATAGAGTTTCAAAATCAACAGTAAGCCCTATTTTTGTGTGTGTGTAAATAGTCTAATCTTTATAGATAGATGCTAAAATTAAAATCATTTTTCTTAATAAGAAGAAAAAAATGCAACTTAAGCACGCCTGAATGTAAAAAGGTGTACCCGACTTATTCGTTCACGATAAGAATTTACCGATTTCGGTATTTTAACAAAACTGTTTACGAGGGCAAATAAATAAATGAACGCTATCAAATCAACATTTAAATTACGTGGATTTTTCCAAAAGAATTTATGAGTATGCACCATCAGGATTCAAAAATATTTCAACCTGTCCTTATTAGATGTTATTTCATTATAATTCTTTAAACTTATAAGTCGAAGATGCTAGCTTTTGTGAATTGTATTAATAAGTATATAATATTAAGATGACAACCAAAAAAAAAAACTTCATACAAGGTCATCTTTATTCTCAAGTAGAAAGTTTATATAAATAGTTTATGCCGTAGCCACAGCCGGATTTGTATCCCTTGTATTGGATTCTTCTTTCATTCTTTCCAAAAATGATTAATCTAAGGTTAATATTTTTTTTTAATTTAAGCCACCGAGCTTGTTCATTTCTTACTATATAGAGATGAAGTTTTTTTTTTAGAAAATTAATGTTCTTTATTCTAATATATTGGCTGTATCTGCCTTTTACAAATAAGACAATAACATTAATTGAAAAAGGAGACGTGGAATGGTTTTCACTGAGAGGACTTTCAAACAAAGTCCAAATGAAATAGATTTGACCAACTATTGGTTACTATACACTTCACAATGAACAAAACCCATACCGTATCAAAATTGCCTGATTTATGACAAAATCATAAACAAATATGTCAGGCAGCAACTTACGATAGCCGCTATATTACATGTTCCTGACCAGGGACAGACACATATATATTGAGGCGGGCTTAAACATTTTTGTGAGCACTCAAACCTCCCTTAACATGGTGCCGTGGTGTAGCAATACAACATTTTTTTGGCAGAGAATGATAATTCATTTATATTTCATTTTATCTGAAAGTTGAAAGAGAATTCATTAATTCACTTAATGGTTCTAAATATTTAATGCGGAAAAATTCTCCTGCCATTACCTCCTTCAATCCCTCCACCCACAACCCATCCCCGAAATGTTCATCACTTTTATGCAAATGCTGACTAATGTTGTATGGTTAAAACATTTGGTTGAGGCAATCTAAAGTTTGAGAACAGAAACGACAGCTTTAGCTTTTTTTCATTTATAAAAGGGCATAACTCAAGAACGGTAACAGTGACGCTACCCAATTTATAACTTGATCTGTGTTTTGTGGTGATAAGCATTTCGTGTAAGTTTTAAAACATTTGGTTAAGGTATACTAAAGTTAGAGAACGGAAACCAATTATTGGGACTTTCTGGACGGACGGGAGAGACGGGTCGGACGGACATGGGTAACATTTAACGCTACGTCAGGGCAGAACAACAGGTCAGTAAAACAGTGACATGCCTTTCCGAAAGTTACAACATTTGCCAGCTTTTGTATATGCCGTATTCATATTGTATACATCAGGTATGTAAAAGATGTAATAGGACTGTGTTCAAGCCTTAATATTGTGTATACATCTTAAATGGTGTCAAGCGAATTGTATTTTTATCAAATGCATAATTAGATATTTGAACCTAATACTTTATTTTCTTTAAAAAGACGGCAAATAAATATAAATAATTTTGAAATTAGCAAGTTGCCATACAGTAAATTTGTCAACATGAGCAAGTTGCCGTACCCTAGACTTTATTTTTTATGGTCTATATTCTTTAAAAACGTTCATTTTGACAACTAACAATGACTAATTTCAGTAAATATGATGCCACACTATAATAATCTAAAAAAGTGTCTGGAAAAATAATGAAAAACAGTTGAATATCTTGCCAATGGGGCGACAGAGGACGATCGACCTCGAACTTTTCAGGTACTAAATGGCAAGTTCTTGTCTTAATTTTGTACTTATCGGCCTAATAATTTAAAGAATTATATATCAGAAAATCATTTCTTAAGCGGTACCCTCGTCAAATCAGTAGAAATGCTTTAAATTGAATGAATTCTTACCTTGTTTACTTTTTTCCTTTTCTCTCAGCTTCGTTAGTACCCAATTTCCGGTGGCGATGATACACAGTGATTACGCATTAAAAATATTTCATTCAACATATCCCGAATTTTTATTCATGAAACTATAAATATTTTGATATATATACATCTAAAAAAAACATCAAATAATTCAACCGGTATTTAAATATAAAAATAGGGTCCAAACAGAACCAGGGGCAAACCACAGGCGCTTGGGTATACACACTAAGAAACAAATGGGGGTTTGTCTCAGAGTTAGTAAAATCACTCGAAACTAGGTGAGACATGCGCAGTAGTGATAGATATGTAGTATAAATATAGAAAATTGAATATTTTAATCAACAAAAAAAAAATATTTAAAAAAAAATTTCTGTATCATATACCCAAGCGCCTGTGGGAACCACAGGCGCTTGGGTATATGATACAGCAATTTTTACTATCCACACTAAATGACTAAGTTAGTTGCCTTTTTGTTTCTTAGTGTGGATAGTAAAATGGGGGTTTGTCTCAGAGTTAGTAAAATAACTCGAAACTAGGTGAGACATGCGCAGTAGTGATAGATATGTAGTGAAAATATAGAAAATTGAATATTTTAAAAAACAAAAAAAAATATTAAAAAAAAATTTCTGTATCATATACCCAAGCGCCTGTGGGGCAAACGTGTAGGGTGCGAACGTGTATTGGGAGCGAACGGGCCCGATACCCCAAAACCCTAAAAGTCTAAACTGAAACTAGAACACATATATACAGTCTATTTATATCTATTTACGGACAAAGTATAAATTTTACAAACACGGCGAATAGTGCTTAACTTGAACAACCAATCAAATCATCAAATGTCGCTGTATCATGCTCCTTTCACATGTTTCTTACCATTCTAACCAGTGGAAAAAAACGATGAGTTCCGGAAAGACCGTTTAGTTGGTGAAGGAAAATTTCTCATTTAATACAATTTTGAGAAGAAGACAGTAACTATTTTTACGACAGCTACAAGATCACAGACAGAAAAGTTTGGTAAATATTTTTAGTATTCTTATTTTAATGACCGCGCACCTGCGAATTAACATGATTAATATTTTACAGAACATGATGCAGCGTCTGGTGTTTATGCAAATTATGTGTGCATTTGACATTTATGATCATTTATATGATTTTCGACCTGCAGATGACGGAGAACAATTGTTGTTTAACTGAATTATTATATTTGATTCAATAACTGTTATTTGAGATCTTGCAAATAAAATAATAAACACTTTTCCTTATTTGCAGACGTATTCCTAATAAGGGAGATAACTTATGAATTTGTCTATTAAAAAGAGTTACACTAATGTCCTGACAATGTCCTGACAAAGTCCTGACGGATATGAAAATGCTAATTACGTTTTCATTATTCAAAGGATTTACTTTAAATTTGGAACCAAGTAAGATGACAACATTTGTTTAATAAATAAAAGAAAAAAAAAGAAAAACAATATTTTTAAGAGTTAGAAAACTTGACCTGACCAACTTCGACTTTGAAATCACTAATGTCCTGACCGATATGAAACGGCTAAATACTTTTTTATTATTAACAGGATAGATTAATCAAAATCGTATTGGTCAGGTCAAGTTTTCTAACTCTAAAAATTTTTTTTTTTTCATTTTTTTCTTATATTTTTGTATTAAATGTTTTAATCTTCCTTGATATCGAATTTGAAGTCTATCCTGTTAATAATAAAAAAGTATTTAGCCCTTTCATATCGGTCAGGACATTAGTGATTTCAAAGTCGAAGTTGGTCAAGTCAAGTTTTCTAACTCTTAAAAATATTTTTTTAAATTTATTTTCTTTTATTTATTAAATAAATGTTGTCATCTTGCTTGGTTCCAAATTTAAAGTAAATCCTTTAAATAATGAAAACGTAATTAGCATTTTCATATCCGTCAGGACTTTGTCAGGACATTAGTGTTACCCTATTAAAAATGAACTGCTGCTTTAGTGCTTATTTTTATCAAGGTCGTATAACTAACATATATATTTATATATCAAAAACATAGAAAAGTATTAGGAATCATAACATATAAATATAAGTAGATGTGCAGTATATCGCGACTGTACTGTTACAACACAAATTGAAATACCCAAAAGACTATTATATGTCACATTTACTGTAGAATGACGGCTGTGTTCAGTCATGAGTTCAACCATACTGGTGTAACCGGAGAGCATGATTCTCATTACAAATCACTTTGTCTCCTCTAGGACTCGAACCCGGAACATGTGTTACAAGGCAGTGCTTTAACCCACTGAGCTAAAGAAGTACTTCCCTAGCTCAACTGCTTACGGTTGGCTACAAATGTATGTGCAATATATCTACTACATGTACTAAGGGAAGCAATTCCATCACATATCCCCCACCACAAGAGTCATCATACCATTGTGACTCTCCATCACATACCCTGGCTAGATATTTTCTCTATCGACCATGTTTTTTTTAGTTGGGCGCCAAATGTAACCAGATAGCATGAGGCTCTTAATCACAGGGTTGTGGTTTTGAGTCCTGGAGGAGACATGTGTTTTTGACATTAGAATCTTGAACTCTAAATTGTCATCAGTCTATTCAAGTTGCAAATAAATTAAAGCAAAAAGTATCAAAACTACTAAAACATATTTAGACCCAATCTATGAAGTTTATTGAAATAGATAATCTAAATAAATTGAAATACTCGTTCAAATGAACATTGAATATATTGTTGAAACTTGAATGTATTTGGCAGTCTAAATGTTTTTGGTTGCTGTAAAGGGTGAAATTTTCACAATTTTGTGGTTAATCGATATCAATAACCCTTGTGTAAAGTTGATTTTAAATGAAGATCAGAATCTTAAGACAAGAAAAACGTGAAAAAAACAGCATTGTGAACAGGTTTGGGGTTTCAAAATCAATCTCTTAATTTGAAACTCAGCAATGATAAAACACTTTGTTATTTTCATTTTTGTTGAGCCTGCAACATTTATATCAAGAAAGCGGGACACAGCGATCTTAGATTCCGTCAGTGGCTTCAAAATTTAGGTTTAGTCTGTGTATAAAGTTTTTTCAGACATCAATAACTTTGTCAAACCTTCATGGAATTTTATTTTCATTTTTCCATATTTAACTGATAAGTGGACTTATTTTTTTTACCGTTAACATTCAGGTTTAGTCTGAGGTTAAAGTTTTTCAGTCATCAATAGCTTTGTCAAACCTGTAATTTTATAAAATATGGACAGAAGCTTGTTTGTGACCAAAACCAGACAGAACCCCATACAAATTTTTTACTGTATAAATTTTGTTTCTTTGGGTTACTGTCTCATAAACATATACACTAATACACCTTTTATTTATAAGTATAAGCATTGTAAAATATAAATGAATAAAGTAAACATGATTTAAATTTTTTGATGCATAATTAATTAAAAAGTGTGTCATCAAATGAAATTGGCTGATTATTACCTTTTTTCGATACATATTTACGTTGGGGATTCACTAACCAACTGAAAAGAAAGAGGGGTACCCTGCCATGTCCTCTCTTTTTTATACGACAGCAAAAAATTTTAGGATTGGCTTTGGGGGGTTATGGCTCAAACCGTTTAGAAATTAGGGGCAAAAAAGTGAGAAAAGACAAGGGTGTCCTGGTTAATGGACAATTACTTAAGTACAAATTACAGTGTTAGGGAGGTAATTCAAATACAACTTTGAATTACCTCCCTTACACTGCTTTTAAATTATGTATAAAGAATTTTTGTATTGTTTTGAGGTGATTAGGTGTCAATTCATTTTTAGAAGTTACTATTTAATAATTTTAAAAATGCTGATTAGGCCAAGTAAATTTAATTAGTAGATTTTCATCCAAATTTTTGAAAAAAATGGGGTGGGTGGGAGGATTTTATTTTTTATTTTTTATTAGATATGAAACGCTCTTGTGACGTGTTCTTCATATATGCAAGTGTAATAATAAGGTTCTATCACATATATACATGTATAACGAATCAAACATACAAAGAAATGCAAAAACCATAATTTGAAACAGGAAGTTATTAAGCTTTTTGATAGCTTGTAAACGGTCAAGATTCCCACCCAAAAACCATATATATTCTTGTATGGGACAATATATCAAATCAAATGAAATATAGATGAAGTCCACGGGGCTAAATCCCAACCCCTTCTTTTTGAAAACTTCTAAACGGTTGAGATCCCCACCCCTAAACCATATATATTTTTGTATGGGACAATAAAACAAATCAAATGAAATTTAACGGAAGTCCACGGTGATAAACCCCACCCCCTTCTTTTTTAAAACTTGTAAACGGTTGAGATCCCCACCCCTAAACCATATATATTCTTGTATGGGACAATAAAACAAATCAATTGAAATTCAGGGGAAGTCCCCTGGGGTAACCCCCATCCCCTTCTTTTTGATAACTTGTAAACGGTCGAGATCCCCACCCCTGAACCATATATATTCTTGAATGGGACATTAAAACAAATCAAATGAAATTGAGGGGAAGTCCCCTGGGGTAATCCCCACCCCCTTCTTTTTGAAAACTTGTCAATGGTCAAGATCCCCACCCTGAAACCATATATATTCTTGTATGGGACAATAAAACTAATCAAATGAAGTAAAAGGCGAGTCCCCTGGGGTCACCCCAACCCCCTTTTTGAGAACTTGTAAACCGTCAAGATCCCCACCCCGAACCCATATATATTCTTGTAAGGGACAATAAATCAAATCAGATGAAATATAGAAGAAGTTCATTGGGGTAACCCCCACCCCCTTCTTTTTGATAACTTGTAAACGGTCGAGATCCCCACCCCTAAACCATATATATCCTTGAATGGGACAATAAAACAAATCAAATGAAATTGAGGGGAAGTCCCCTGGGGAAACCCCCACCCCCTTTTTTTTTAAAACTTGTTAACGGTCAAGATCCCCACCTCGAAACCATATATATTCTTGTATGGGACAATAAAACAAATCAAATGAAATATAAGGCGAGTCCCCTTGGGTCACCCCCACCCCCCTCCTGTTTGAGAACTTGTAAACAGTCGAGATCCTTACCCCTAAACCATATATACTCTTGTATGGGACAATAAAACAAATCAAATAAAATATAGGGGAAGTCCAGGGGGGTCACCCCCACCCCCCTTTTTTTTGAAAACTTGTAAACATCAAGATCCCCACCCCGAAACCATAAATATTCTTGTATGGGACAATAAAACAAATCAAATGAAATAAAAGGCGAGTCCCCTTGGGTCACCCCCACCACCCCTCCTGTTTGAGAACTTGTAAACAGTCGAGATCCTTACCCCTAAACCATATATATTCTTGTATGGGACAATAAAACTAATCAAATGAAATATAGGGGAAGTCCATTGGGGTAAACCCTACCCCCCTTTTTTTTTGATAACTTGTAAACGGTCAAGATTCCCACCCTGAAACCATATATATTCTTGTATGGGACAATATATCAAATCAAATGAAATATGGGGGAAGTCCACGGGGGTAAACACTACCCTCTTCTTTTTATACGACCGCAAAAATTGAAAATTTTTTGGTCGTATATTGGTATGACGTTGGCATCGTCGTCGTCGTTGTCTGGCGTCGTCCGGCGTCGTCTGAAGACACATTGGTTTTCGCACTCTAACTTTAGTTTAAGTGAATGGATCTCCATGAAATTTTACCATAAGGTTCAATACCACGAAAGGAAGGTGGGGATTGATTTTGGGGGTTATGGTACCAACAGTTAAGGAATTAGGGGCCAAAAAGGGGCCAAAAATAAGCATTTTTGTAACTTCCAGACAATAACTTGTGTGTAAGTGTATGGATCTCTCTGACATTGTACCACAAGGTTCCATATCACAAAGGGAAGGCTGTAATTGATTTTGGGGGTAATTGCCTCAAAATTTTAGGAATTAGGGGCCAAAAAAGGGGCAAAAAACAAGCATTTTTCTAGTTTCATGACAATAACTTGTGTGTAAGTGTTTGGATATTTCTGAAATTGTACTACAAGGTTCCATATCACAAAGGGAAAGCTGGAATTGAGTTTGGGGGTAATTGCCCAAAACGTTTAGGAATTGGGGGCCAAAAAGGGGCCAAAAATAAGCATTTTTCTAGTTTCCAGACAATAACTTGTGTTCAAGTGTATGGATCTCTCTGAAATTGTACTGCAAGGTACCATACCACAAAGGGAAGGCTGGGATTGAGTTTGGGGGTGATGAATCATAAGGGGGTTCAAAAAATTTGGGGGGGGGGGATTTTTTTTTTTCTTTTTTTTTCTTTTTTTCCTTTTTTTTTTCTTTTAAAATTTTCCATTTTAAGTTGGTTATTTCTGATTAATATTTAAAAGCAAATAATAATGATATGGTAGGAGATACACACCAAACAGGATGTGTAAATTATTATATAATAAGTATTGTGCAATAGCAAGAAATTTTCAATTGCACAGTATTGCACAATAGCAAGAAATCTTCAATTGCACAGTATTGCGCAATAGCAAGAAATCTTCAATTGCACAGTATTGCGCAATAGCAAGAAATATCCAATAGCACAATATTGCGCAATAGCAAGAAATTGTCAATTGTACAGTATTGCACAATAGCAAGAAATATTCAATTGCACAGTATTGTGCAAAAGAAGATACTTCGTATAAATTGCTTATTTCTTGATCAATTTCAATGGGGTTTTATTCTTGAATTCTTGGGGTTCTTTAATATGCTGAATCTAACCGTGTATTAAGTTTTTGGATTTTGGGCCCCGTTTTTAAATTGGTCCACATTGAGGTCCAAAGGGTCCAAAATTTAACTTTGTTTGATTTCATCAAAAATTGAATTATTGGGGTTCTTTGATATGCCGAATCTAACCGTGTATTTAGATTCTTAATTTTTGGTTCCGTTTTCAAATTGGTCTACATTAAGGTCCAAAGGGTCCAAAATTAAACTTAGTTTGATTTTAACAAAAATTGAATTTTTAGGGTACTTTGATATGCTGAATCTAAACATGTATTTAGATTTTTGATTTTTGGGCCCCGTTATCAACTTTGTCCACATTGAGGTCAAAAGGGTCCAAAATTAAACTTTGTTTGATTTCATCAAAAATTGAATTCTTGGGGTTCTTTGATATGCTGAATCTAACCATGTATTTAGATTTTTTATTTGTGGACCCGCTATCAAATTGGTTCATATTGAGGTCAAAAGGGTCCAAAATTAAACTTTGTTTGATTTCATCAAAAATTGATTTATTGGGGTTCTTTGATATGCCAAATCTTACCGTGTATTTAGATTTTTAATTTTGGGTCCCGTTTTTAAATTGGTCTACATTAAGGTCCAAAGGGTCCAAAATTAAACTTAGTTTGATTTTAACAAAAATTGAATTCTTGGGGTTCTTTGATATGCTGAATCTAAACATGTGTTTAGATTTTTGATTATGGGCCCAGTTTTCAAGTTGGTCCAAGTTGGGGTCCAAAATTAAACTTTGTTTGATTTCAACAAAAATTGAATATATGGGGTTCTTTGATATGCTGAATCTAAACATGTATTTAGATTTTAGATTTTTGGCCCAGTTTTCAAGTTGGTCCAAATTGGGGTCCAAAATTAAACTTTGTTTGATTTCAACAAAAATTGAATATATGGGGTTCTTTGATATGCTGAATCTTACCATGTATTTAGATTTTTTATTTGTGGGCCCGCTATCAAATTGGTTCATATTGAGGTCAAAAGGGTCCAAAATTAAACTTTGTTTGATTTCATCAAAAATTTAATTATTGGGGTTCTTTGATATGCCAAATCTAACAGTGTATTTAGATTTTTAATTTTGGGTCCCGTTTTTTAAATTGGTCTACATTAAGGTCCAAAGGGTCCAAAATTAAACTTAGTTTGATTTTAACAAAAATTGAATTTTTGGGGTTCTTTGATATGCTGAATCTAAACATGTGTTTAGATTTTTGATTATGGGACCAGTTTTCAAGTTGGTCCAAGTTGGGGTCCAAAATTAAACTTTGTTTGATTTCAACAAAAATTGAATATATGGGGTTCTTTGATATGCTGAATCTAAACCTGTATTTAGATTTTAGATTTTTGGCTTAGTTTTCAAGTTGGTCCAAATTGGGGTCCAAAATTAAACTTTGTTTGATTTCAACAAAAATTGAATATATGGGGTTCTTTGATATGCTGAATCTTACCATGTATTTAGATTTTTTATTGTGTGGGCCTGCTATCAAATTGGTTCATATTGAGGTCAAAAGGGTCCAAAATTAAACTTTGTTTGATTTATCAAAAATTGAATTATTGGGGTTCTTTGATATGCCAAATCTAACCGTGTTTTTAGATTTTTAATTTTGGGTCCCGTTTTTTAAATTGGTCTACATTAAGGTCCAAAGGGTCCAAAATTAAACTTAGTTTGATTTTAACAAAAATTGAATTCTTGGGGTACTTTGATATGCTGAATCTAAACATGTGTTTAGATTTTTGATTATGGGACCAGTTTTCAAGTTTGTCCAAGTTGGGGTCCAAAATTAAACTTTGTTTGATTTCAACTAAAATTGAATATATGGGGTTCTTTGATATGCTGAATCTAACCATGTATTTTGATTTTGGACATTGGACCATAATAGGTAAATTAAAAAAATTGAAGTTCTTAGACCACATTCTTTCTGTGTCAGAAACCTATGCTGTGTCAAATATTTAATCACAATCCAAATTCAGAGCTGTATCAAGCTTGAATGTTGTGTCCATACTTGCCCCAACTGTTCAGGGTTCGACCTCTGCGGTCGTATCAAGCTGCGCCCAGCGAAGCATTTTATTGAAAACTTGTAAACGGTTAAGATCCCCACCCCTAAACCATATGTATTCTTGTATGGGACAATAAAATAAAGCAAATTAAATTTAGGGGAAGTCCACTGGGGTAACCCCTACTCTCCTTTTTTTTTAAAACTTGTAAACAGTGAAGATCCCCGCCGTGAAACCATATATATTCTTGTATGTTACAATAGGAAGTACACCACTAATTCATGGCCCCATTGCTTTCTATGTTAAATTCCTCAATTTCAAGCAGGCACAGCTCTTTTATTTTAAGTTCAAATACAGTGACAATCATTGCATGTCACAGCAACACTTTATGGTGTCTTGTACTGAAAAAATCAACATACCTTTAATGGCATATACGAAAGAACTGGTTCCCGGAACTTCAGATGTTCCAAAACAGGTACTTCAGATTTGACAAACAGGCAAAATGTACCCTCTTTTTAAAATTTGGTGCAGTTTTTTAAATATTCAAATTTATAAGTCAAAAAGTGTTCTACAATGATCACTAGTCATTCAGCTTTCATTTGATACCAACAATACCTAAATATTTTACATATTTTGAAAGTTACACTCATGCGTAGGAACTATTTTGTGTTAAATATGTACTACTTTCTGGTATGTGCTTTCTGGCCGGGCCCGAATTAGTGGTGTTACACCTATAACAGAACCAAACTTGCTATATTGACTTCAGCTTTACTTTATATCATTCTATGATCTATTTCAACCAATAAAAAACATATAAAGCTTTAGTCCAAACACTATTTTATTAATTGTAAGCTCAAATTGGACTGGTAGTAACATATGGGTTATTCATAGAAAACTGCATATGGATATTACCAATGGCCAATAAACTTTTTTTATTCTCAATATCATTGTTCTATTTATTAAATTCTATTAGGAAAGCAATGTGCTTACCAATAGTCATATTTTTACCAGAGTTGTTCATTTAATAAAAATATATTAGTCCAAACCTAAGACATAATTGAGAATATTGTCCCCCCTTTTTTCTTCAAATTGGAAAAGGGGCATTTTTGGTATAAATCATACTTCTGTGGTACAATATAGATTATTAAGAGCAATTTATATATCCCTCAGCTGGATAACTTGCTAAACTGGTTCAAAATTGCATGTACAGTGAGATTTTGGAATTCTTACATGAGTATATACCAATTGCCTAGATTGTAAAAGGCTACCATAAGAAAACCAATAAAACTTGAAAAATCATTGGATTATTTGACAAGAGCTATTTTTTTACCATAAACAAGTCATAATATACATGTTTTATTGATTTCTATCCCAAATAATGCAAAAATAAGAACTTGGAGTCAAGTCTTAACTGCATGCATATTGTATGACCATAAAAGGTTAAAATACCTTATTATGTCAATTTATGAGCTGAAATTTCACTTAAACAGAATTGTTCATCCAAAAAAGATGATTAAACATGATTACTGACATCAAATATGACTAATTTTCATTGGAATAGGTACAACTTCTAAAAAATGAATTCCTGATGATTCTCTGTAATAGGAAGTACACCACTAATTCATGGCCCCATTGCTTTCTATGTTAAATTCCTCAATTTCAAGCAGGCACAGCTCTTTTATTTTAAGTTCAAATACAGTGACAATCATTGCATGTCACAGCAACACTTTATGGTGTCTTGTACTGAAAAAATCAACATACCTTTAATGGCATATACGAAAGAAATGGTTCCCGGAACTTCAGATGTTCCAAAACAGGTACTTCAGATTTGACAAACAGGCAAAATGTACCCTCTTTTTAAAATTTGGTGCAGTTTTTTAAATATTCAAATTTATAAGTCAAAAAGTGTTCTACAATGATCACTAGTCATTCAGCTTTCATTTGATACCAACAATACCTAAATATTTTACATATTTTGAAAGTTACACTCATGCGTAGGAACTATTTTGTGTTAAATATGTACTACTTTCTGGTATGTGCTTTCTGGCCGGGCCCGAATTAGTGGTGTTACACCAATAAAACAAATGAAATGAAATAAAAGGTGAGTTCCTTGGGGTCATTCCCACCTTCTTCCTGTTTAAGAACATGTAAATGGTCGAGATCCCTGCCCCTAAACCATATATATCCTTGTATGGGACAAAAAAACATATCATATGAAATAAAGGGCAGGTCCCCTGGGAAAATTAATCAGTTTGTGTGTGTTATATTTGAACATAAATTAAATATATATAGGGTTCTTTCAAGTGCTGAATCTGAACTTGTTTTTAATTAGATAATAATATTTTTATTATGAGATAACAAGTTTTTGACATTGATAGATAAGTTGCAGATCTGTATTATTTTTTGACACATGAAAGAAACAATATTAGCAACTATTAATTAAATTTGATTATAATATGGAAATAGATATAACATCATATCTGATTTTAGAGAAGTATTTTGCTGGTTTTTTACTGGTTTATGGAAATAAGTTTGAGTTATTTGTTTAGAAAAGTGATGTGTTTAATTGATAGATATAAAATCATATCTAATTTTAGAGATTTATGAGTAGTTAAGTCATATCTAATTTTAGAGAATTATTTTGGTGTTTTGTTACTGGTTCATGGAAATAAATTTGAGTTTTATCTTGTAAACGGTCGAGATCCCCACCCCTAAACCATATATATTCTTGTATGGGACAATAAAACAAATCAAACGAAATATTGGGGGAGTCCCTGGGACCACCCCCATCCCCCTTCTTTTTGGAAACTTGTAAACGGTCAAGATCCCCACCCTGAAACCATATATATTCTTGTATGGGACAATAAAACAAATCAAATGAAATATAAGGCGAGTCCCCTGGGGTCATCCCCACCCCATCCTGTTTGAGAACTTGTAAACGATTGAGATCCCCACCCCTAAACCATATATATTCTTGTATGGGACAATAACACTAATCAAATGAAATATAGGGGAAGTCCATGGGGTTAACCCCATCCCCTTCTTTTTGATAACTTGTAAACGGTCGAGATCCCCACCTCTGAACCATATATATTCTTGAATGGGACATTAAAACAAATCAAATGAAATTGAGGGGAAGTCCCCCGGGGTAATCCCCATCCCCTTCTTTTTGAAAACTTGTCAATGGTCAAGATCCCCACCCTGAAACCATATATATTCTTGTATGGGACAATAAAACTAATCAAATGAAGTAAAAGGCGAGTCCCCTGGGGTCACCCCAACCCCCTTTTTGAGAACTTGTAAACCGTCAAGATCCCCACCCCGAAACCATATATATTCTTGTAAGGGACAATAAATCAAATCAAATGAAATATAGAAGAAGTTCATTGGGGTAACCCCCACCCCCTTCTTTTTGATAACTTGTAAACGGTCGAGATCCCCACCCCTAAACCATATATATCCTTGAATGGGACAATAAAACAAATCAAATGAAATTGAGGGGAAGTCCCCTGGGGAAACCCCCACCCCCTTTTTTTTTGAAAACTTGTTAACGGTCAAGATCCCCACCCCGAAACCATATATATTCTTGTATGGGACAATAAAACAAATCAAATGAAATATAAGGCGAGTCCCCTTGGGTCACCCCCACCCCCCTCCTGTTTGAGAACTTGTAAACAGTCGAGATCTTTACCCCTAAACCATATATACTCTTGTATGGGACAATAAAACAAATCAAATAAAATATAGGGGAAGTCCAGGGGGGTCACCCCCACCCCCCTTTTTTTTGAAAACTTGTAAACGTCAAGATCCCCACCCCGAAACCATAAATATTCTTGTATGGGACAATAAAACAAATCAAATGAAATAAAAGGCGAGTCCCCTTGGGTCACCCCCACCACCCCTCCTGTTTGAGAACTTGTAAACAGTCGAGATCCTTACCGTTAAACCATATATATTCTTGTATGGGACAATAAAACTAATCAAATGAAATATAGGGGAAGTCCATTGGGGTAAACCCTACCCCCCTTTTTTTTGATAACTTGTAAACGGTCAAGATTCCCACCCTGAAACCATATATATTCTTGTATGGGACAATATATCAAATCAAATGAAATATGGGGGAAGTCCACGGGGGTAAACACTACCCTCTTCTTTTTGAAAACTTGTAAACGGTTAAGATCCCCACCCCTAAACCATATGTATTCTTGTATGGGATAATAAAATAAAGCAAATTAAATTGAGGGGAAGTCCACTGGGGTAACCCCCTACTCTCCTTTTTTTTTAAAACTTGTAAACAGTGAAGATCCCCGCCGTGAAACCATATATATTCTTGTATGTTACAATAAAACAAATGAAATGAAATAAAAGGTGAGTTCCTTGGGGTCATTCCCACCTTCTTCCTGTTTAAGAACATGTAAATGGTCGAGATCCCTGCCCCTAAACCATATATATCCTTGTATGGGACAAAAAAACATATCATATGAAATAAAGGGCAGGTCCCCTGGGAAAATTAATCAGTTTGTGTGTGTTATATTTGAACATAAATTAAATATATATAGGGTTCTTTCAAGTGCTGAATCTGAACTTGTTTTTAATTAGATAATAATCTATTTTTATTATGAGATAACAAGTTTTTGACATTGATAGATAAGTTGCAGATCTGTATTATTTTTTGACACATGAAAGAAACAATATTAGCAACTATTAATTAAATTTGATTATAATATGGAAATAGATATAACATCATATCTGATTTTAGAGAAGTATTTTGCTGGTTTTTTACTGGTTTATGGAAATAAGTTTGAGTTATTTGTTTAGAAAAGTGATGTGTTTAATTGATAGATATAAAATCATATCTAATTTTAGAGATTTATGAGTAGTTAAGTCATATCTAATTTTAGAGAATTATTTTGGTGTTTTGTTACTGGTTCATGGAAATAAATTTGAGTTTTATCTTGTAAACAGACGAGATCCCCACCCCTAAACCATATATATTCTTGTATGGGACAATAAAACAAATCAAACGAAATATTGGGGGAGTTCCTGGGACCACCCCCATCCCCCTTCTTTTTGAAAACTTGTAAACGGTCAAGATCCCCACCCTGAAACCATATATATTCTTGTATGGGACAATAAAACAAATCAAATGAAATATAAGGCGAGTCCCCTGGGGTCATCCCCACCCCATCCTGTTTGAGAACTTGTAAACGATCGAGATCCCCACCCCTAAACCATATATATTCTTGTATGGGACAATAACACTAATCAAATGAAATATAGGGGAAGTCCAGGGGGTCACCCCCAACCCCTTCTTTTTGATAACTTGTAAACGGTCGAGATCCCCACCCCTGAACCATATATATTCTTGTATGGGTCAATAAAACAAATCAAATGAAATATTGGGGAAGTCCATGGGGTTAACCCCCATCCCCTTCTTTTTGATAACTTGTAAACGGTCGAGATCCCCACCCCTGAACCATATATATTCTTGAATGGGACATTAAAACAAATCAAATGAAATTGAGGGGAAGTCCCCTGGGGTAATCCCCATCCCCTTCTTTTTGAAAACTTGTCAATGGTCAAGATCCCCACCCTGAAACCATATATATTCTTGTATGGGACAATAAAACTAATCAAATGAAGTAAAAGGTGAGTCCCCTGGGGTCACCCCAACCCCCTTTTTGAGAACTTGTAAACCGTCAAGATCCCCACCCCGAAACCATATATATTCTTGTAAGGGACAATAAATCAAATGAAATGAAATATAGAAGAAGTTCATTGGGGTAACCCCCACCCCCTTCTTTTTGATAACTTGTAAACGGTCGAGATCCCCACCCCTAAACCATATATATCCTTGAATGGGACAATAAAACAAATCAAATGAAATTGAGGGGAAGTCCCCTGGGGAAACCCCCACCCCCTTTTTTTTTGAAAACTTGTTAACGGTCAAGATCCCCACCCCGAAACCATATATATTCTTGTATGGGACAATAAAACAAATCAAATGAAATATAAGGCGAGTCCCCTTGGGTCACCCCCACCCCCCTCCTGTTTGAGAACTTGTAAACAGTCGAGATCTTTACCCCTAAACCATATATACTCTTGTATGGGACAATAAAACAAATCAAATAAAATATAGGGGAAGTCCAGGGGGGTCACCCCCACCCCCCTTTTTTTTGAAAACTTGTAAACGTCAAGATCCCCACCCCGAAACCATAAATATTCTTGTATGGGACAATAAAACAAATCAAATGAAATAAAAGGCGAGTCCCCTTGGGTCACCCCCACCACCCCTCCTGTTTGAGAACTTGTAAACAGTCGAGATCCTTACCGTTAAACCATATATATTCTTGTATGGGACAATAAAACTAATCAAATGAAATATAGGGGAAGTCCATTGGGGTAAACCCTACCCCCCTTTTTTTTGATAACTTGTAAACGGTCAAGATTCCCACCCTGAAACCATATATATTCTTGTATGGGACAATATATCAAATCAAATGAAATATGGGGGAAGTCCACGGGGGTAAACACTACCCTCTTCTTTTTGAAAACTTGTAAACGGTTAAGATCCCCACCCCTAAACCATATGTATTCTTGTATGGGATAATAAAATAAAGCAAATTAAATTGAGGGGAAGTCCACTGGGGTAACCCCCTACTCTCCTTTTTTTTTAAAACTTGTAAACAGTGAAGATCCCCGCCGTGAAACCATATATATTCTTGTATGTTACAATAAAACAAATGAAATGAAATAAAAGGTGAGTTCCTTGGGGTCATTCCCACCTTCTTCCTGTTTAAGAACATGTAAATGGTCGAGATCCCTGCCCCTAAACCATATATATCCTTGTATGGGACAAAAAAACATATCATATGAAATAAAGGGCAGGTCCCCTGGGAAAATTAATCAGTTTAAATTTGTGTGTGTTATATTTGAACATAAATTAAATATATATAGGGTTCTTTCAAGTGCTGAATCTGAACTTGTTTTTAATTAGATAATAATCTATTTTTATTATGAGATAACAAGTTTTTGACATTGATAGATAAGTTGCAGATCTGTATTATTTTTTGACACATGAAAGAAACAATATTAGCAACTATTAATTAAATTTGATTATAATATGGAAATAGATATAACATCATATCTGATTTTAGAGAAGTATTTTGCTGGTTTTTTACTGGTTTATGGAAATAAGTTTGAGTTATTTGTTTAGAAAAGTGATGTGTTTAATTGATAGATATAAAATCATATCTAATTTTAGAGATTTATGAGTAGTTAAGTCATATCTAATTTTAGAGAATTATTTTGGTGTTTTGTTACTGGTTCATGGAAATAAATTTGAGTTTTATCTTGTAAACAGACGAGATCCCCACCCCTAAACCATATATATTCTTGTATGGGACAATAAAACAAATCAAACGAAATATTGGGGGAGTTCCTGGGACCACCCCCATCCCCCTTCTTTTTGAAAACTTGTAAACGGTCAAGATCCCCACCCTGAAACCATATATATTCTTGTATGGGACAATAAAACAAATCAAATGAAATATAAGGCGAGTCCCCTGGGGTCATCCCCACCCCATCCTGTTTGAGAACTTGTAAACGATCGAGATCCCCACCCCTAAACCATATATATTCTTGTATGGGACAATAACACTAATCAAATGAAATATAGGGGAAGTCCAGGGGGTCACCCCCAACCCCTTCTTTTTGATAACTTGTAAACGGTCGAGATCCCCACCCCTGAACCATATATATTCTTGTATGGGTCAATAAAACAAATCAAATGAAATATTGGGGAAGTCCATGGGGTTAACCCCCATCCCCTTCTTTTTGATAACTTGTAAACGGTCGAGATCCCCACCCCTGAACCATATATATTCTTGAATGGGACATTAAAACAAATCAAATGAAATTGAGGGGAAGTCCCCTGGGGTAATCCCCATCCCCTTCTTTTTGAAAACTTGTCAATGGTCAAGATCCCCACCCTGAAACCATATATATTCTTGTATGGGACAATAAAACTAATCAAATGAAGTAAAAGGTGAGTCCCCTGGGGTCACCCCAACCCCCTTTTTGAGAACTTGTAAACCGTCAAGATCCCCACCCCGAAACCATATATATTCTTGTAAGGGACAATAAATCAAATCAAATGAAATATAGAAGAAGTTCATTGGGGTAACCCCCACCCCCTTCTTTTTGATAACTTGTAAACGGTCGAGATCCCCACCCCTAAACCATATATATCCTTGAATGGGACAATAAAACAAATCAAATGAAATTGAGGGGAAGTCCCCTGGGGAAACCCCCACCCCCTTTTTTTTTGAAAACTTGTTAACGGTCAAGATCCCCAAACAGAAACCATATATATTATTGTATGGGACAATAAAACAAATCAAATGAAATATAAGGCGAGTCCCCTTGGGTCACCCCCACCCCCCTCCTGTTTGAGAACTTGTAAACAGTCGAGATCCTTACCCCTAAACCATATATACTCTTGTATGGGACAATAAAACAAATCAAATAAAATATAGGGGAAGTCCAGGGGGGTCACCCCCACACCCCTTTTTTTTGAAAACTTGTAAACGTCAAGATCCCCACCCCGAAACCATATATATTCTTGTATGGGACAATAACACTAATCAAATGAAATATAGGGGAAGTCCAGGGGGTCACCCCCAACCCCTTCTTTTTGATAACTTGTAAACGGTCGAGATCCCCACCCCTGAACCATATATATTCTTGTATGGGTCAATAAAACAAATCAAATGAAATATTGGGGAAGTCCATGGGGTTAACCCCCATCCCCTTCTTTTTGATAACTTGTAAACGGTCGAGATCCCCACCCCTGAACCATATATATTCTTGAATGGGACATTAAAACAAATCAAATGAAATTGAGGGGAAGTCCCCTGGGGTAATCCCCATCCCCTTCTTTTTGAAAACTTGTCAATGGTCAAGATCCCCACCCTGAAACCATATATATTCTTGTATGGGACAATAAAACTAATCAAATGAAGTAAAAGGCGAGTCCCCTGGGGTCACCCCAACCCCCTTTTTGAGAACTTGTAAACCGTCAAGATCCCCACCCCGAAACCATATATATTCTTGTAAGGGACAATAAATCAAATCAAATGAAATATAGAAGAAGTTCATTGGGGTAACCCCCACCCCCTTCTTTTTGATAACTTGTAAACGGTCGAGATCCCCACCCCTAAACCATATATATCCTTGAATGGGACAATAAAACAAATCAAATGAAATTGAGGGGAAGTCCCCTGGGGAAACCCCCACCCCCTTTTTTTTTGAAAACTTGTTAACGGTCAAGATCCCCAAACCGAAACCATATATATTATTGTATGGGACAATAAAACAAATCAAATGAAATATAAGGCGAGTCCCCTTGGGTCACCCCCACCCCCCTCCTGTTTGAGAACTTGTAAACAGTCGAGATCCTTACCCCTAAACCATATATACTCTTGTATGGGACAATAAAACAAATCAAATAAAATATAGGGGAAGTCCAGGGGGGTCACCCCCACCCCCCTTTTTTTTGAAAACTTGTAAACGTCAAGATCCCCACCCCGAAACCATATATATTCTTGTATGGGACAATAAAACAAATCAAATGAAATAAAAGGCGAGTCCCCTTGGGTCACCCCCACCCCCCTCCTGTTTGAGAACTTGTAAACAGTCGAGATCCTTACCCCTAAACCATATATATTCTTGTATGGGACAATAAAACTAATCAAATGAAATATAGGGGAAGTCCATTGGGGTAACCCCTACCCCCCTTTTTTTTGATAACTTGTAAACGGTCAAGATTCCCACCCTGAAACCATATATATTCTTGTATGGGACAATATATCAAATCAAATGAAATATGGGGGAAGTCCACGGGGGTAAACATTACCCCCTTCTTTTTGAAAAACTTGTAAACGGTTAAGATTCCCACCCCTAAACCATATGTATTCTTGTATGGGACAATAAAATAAAGCAAATTAAATTGAGGGGAAGTCCACTGGGGTAACCCCTACTCTCTTTTTTTTTTAAAACTTGTAAACAGTCAAGATCCCCACCGTGAAACCATATATATTCTTGTATGTTACAATAAAACAAATGAAATGAAATAAAAGGTGAGTTCCTTGGGGTCATTCCCACCTTCTTCCTGTTTAAGAACATGTAAATGGTCGAGATCCCTGCCCCTAAACCATATATATCCTTGTATGGGACAAAAAAACATATCATATGAAATAAAGGGCAGGTCCCCTGGGAAAATTTATCAGTTTGTGTGTGTTATATTTGAACATAAATTAAATATACAGTACTACCTGTGACATTATCTTATTAATGGTGGCCATAAAAAATATGGTCACCATGATGGCCCTAAATGTCCATCATTATACCTCCTGTTGCTTAATTAATACACAAGGTATTTATCAAAAACTAGTCAAGGATAAAGGGAAATCATGACTGCATTGAAGTGTTAAAATTATATAACTTACAGGTAAAGTGTCTCAGGTAAAATATATGTGTGTGTCAAATTTAATAACTGTGATTATGACAAGAAAATTCTAAAATAAAATGAAATAATAAAACTAGTTGAACATATAGCTTCCTAACTTTTTTTTTGTAAAAATTTTCTCATGATTGTTTTGATGTTATACCTTTTAAATAATTCTATCAATTTAAGTTATTTTTTTACATGTATTTTTTGGCAAGTGAATAATAAATGAATATCATCTTCTAATATAATGCAAACTTTCACAATGCCTGCCTTTTTCAATTGAAAAGGTGTTTCTCAAATTAATTTTCTAAAATCAAAATTGTTTATACTTACTGCATTTAACATGGTTTAACAAATGTTTAAGATGATCTTAAGGACTTATTCTAAATAAAATTTAGGCAATTCATTATTTCTCTATTGAATAAATACATGTATATTCAAAATATTCATTACAGAAAAATTTGATAATATTTTTGTTGTCATATAAACATATTACAATTTAATCATGTTAATCAAATTTCTGACCAAAAAAAACCAAAAACAATCATTATAATGCAAAGAAATAACAATTTTATAAGAAATCAAAACACATCGAAAAAAAAATTATTAGGTTTTGCCCTCAGTTCTAATGAATTTTTTTTATAAAGGAGCCAATATTTTAAACGTGTTCCATGTTATAGAGGTTTAGCATTTCTTTTACTTTTTGTTCTTGGTTAAAATTGTATTCATAAGATTCCAGATTTTATGATAAACTGGTCAGAGACATAATTATGAGAAGGTAAACAATTTTCAAATAGATTATCTCTAAGTTGTTATGTTAATTTTACAAACAATTCTATCCTTTATAGAAGTTTTTATCCACCATTTTCTATTTCTAAATTATGACCACTAATTCTTTACTGAGTGAAGCATTTGAGTTTACTGTTTTCATCATAAGTTTTTATTTTATTTTCAAAAATTTTCTTATTTTTTTTCTTCAAATTCATTTTTAATCAAGGGCTTTAAAGAATCTAATTCATTCAAGTCCCTGCAATTATTAACTTTATCTAAAAGGCCTGAGTTGAGTGAAATGTTCTTTGCAAATGTATACCAAGAATATGTATCATGCATATGCCAGTCCTGCAGTTTGACAATATAATACACAGAACAAAAAGTGATTTAATTAATAGACCATAAAAATGTCACAATCTATATAGAAGTGTACTTTATTTTTTATGGAGACAAATTTTGCCTGTTAACTGACAAAATTAGCCAAACTGAATATAACATATTTGATAAGTTTACAATACACCTTTCCACTCTCCTGTCAATCATCAGTTAATTGACCAATCACATGTGGTAAATTTACCACATGTGTAAACATTTGGTAGCAGCACGTGTTGTCGGCCATAACCTCGGTCAAACATTCTTATCTAAACAGTTAATTTGATCTAACATTTCTTAAAATTTTCACAATTAAATCGTCCAGAATTTGTTTTTGGGAAAGGAATCAATGTTAGAGGGTAGAGGAAGGTCAATTTGTCAACTTGAAACAATAAAAAATTTGTTTCAATGTATGAAAGTTATTAATAAATCTGAATGAATGAGATATAACGAGTCCAGAACCAATCCTATATATACCAATACATATTCTTAGTATTAGATTTTATTTCATAATCTATTTTGTTCAATTCAATATTTTATCATAAATATTTGTTGTTTTTTAAGGTGTTTCGGTTAAGGTTTAACTACCAAGGCTTTTCCTCATCAGGTATCCCAAGCCTCTAACTAATAAAATAATCAGTTTCAAAAGGAAAGTTCAAAGCATCCATACGCATAGAATTTAAATATTCTGCATACAGGGATACGACACCTGGTAACTTTGTATTGTATATTTTCAAATATTCTGAAACACAATATTTCAATTGGTGTACAAACTGAGTTGAAATAGATATTTTTTGCATTAATTTAAAAGTTTAAACAATAAAACATGCAAGTTAGTACATGTATGCAAAATTTCTGGAAATTACAATTATAAGATAGTAAAGATTCAGCAACAAAATAATTGACACCTTTCCAATTTCAATTACATAGAACAATTCATCCCTAACTTTATTCAAATGTTAAAATATTTGTACTTGGAAGCAGTTTAAACTGAAAACTTCAGGGTATTGATCATCTTTTGGATTGACAGATTTTATACAAAATTTTAATTTTCCAATATAATATTTATACAAGAACTATTCCATGTTCTTTAACAATCAAATTGTTTTAGAGATAATGTAAGTTTTCCCACCTTAAAATTAATCTGGATGAAAAATTATATACAACATCATTGGAATGAGATGGAAATAAGAATTACTGATCTGAAAGTCTGCATGGAATGATGTAGTGAATCAGATATTTGTAGTCTTTTTGTGTACAAAATGTATAAAAATGAAAGTATTTACGTTTGTAATGCCCTCATCGCTAGCATTTTGTTATAAGACAGAGGGGAAACTGAAATAATAATAAAAAAATATATTTCAATAGATGCTTCATAACAAGTAAGATAATGTTTAATTTTGATATGACTTTGGTCTACTGTGAGAGTATTTGCTGATTGTACTTGACCTTTTTCAAATTTTGTGTATGAATTAAAAAAAAATGAAAGGAAGTTAGAAGTATCGGATATATTTTATTTTCTTTATTTGAAAAAAAGGTGAGTACATTGTGCAAAGATTCCTGTTAAGGACAAGAGGTGTAGAGTGGGGCTCACATATTCGCCGTTTTATGATTTTGAGGTGTAGAAACTTCAAAGAGTTGCTGAAATGGAAGAAATATGCCGGTAAATTATATTTTTATAACAAATATGATTATTTTTTAAACTTAGAAAAAATTTCGGCACTTACCGCAAAGGACCGAAAAACGGACAACGATTTTCGGCCAATTTCCTGAATGATAAAAAAGATTTCAAAGAAGTATTTCTTGGTAATTCTTTGACTGATTGCCCTAAATTTCAGTTCTTTACACCTTTGAAATGTCTGATATTCATCTATAAAGAAATTGATTTGATAAATATTGTTTAAAGCTGCAGTTATTTGGTTTTAAATAGATTTGTAAAAACGGCGAATATGTGTCCCCCTATGACAAAACATCAGGAAATTTCAAATAGCCTTTAATCTAACTTTTCAGATGAATTTTTTCCGAGAAACACGTTTTCAAGCTGAAAATATTTTGCTTTTGATGTTATCTTCACATAAAAATATCAGTATACTTCAAAAACTTAAAGGTCTGAACATAAACTGCAGAAAACATGGAAAATTATGGCGAAAATGAGCACTCCGCTCTATATAAATTTAAAACAAAGACGAACTACAATGACCAAATATTCATGTAAGCAAATAATAAATTAATTTTCTTTCCTTCTTTATTTTTTACTTAGTGATAGAATTTTAATTATCATAAGTTATCTATGGATATTAAAAAAGAAAACCGGTTAAATGTTATATGATAAATAATCTAATAGCTACTGGAGCAAGGATGCTTGTTTTACAAGTTGACCCATGCTGTGTTTTTCTACACAGTAAACACACTTATCAGCATTCATTAGCCATGCTTAATTAAATCTGTAATTTATCTTATCAATCATGCAATATTATATTCTATATCTAGTTGTTAGATTATATTTTTGGGGAATGAGGGTAATTTAATAGCTTGAAATTTGCAAAAGTATTTTAATTGTTTTTTTAATAAATCTTTTTATTCAGTATAAATAGACATAATTTCTTCAAAATGTCATAAATTTATCTCTCAACTCTTCAGGAGTAACTATTTCATCATACTTTAACACAAAAACAAATATATGAACAATATATTGCTCTTATTTCATATCTGTTATAACAAATTCTTCACTTTGTTATTATTCAATGTTCATAATAACCGCCATTTTGTTGATTAGCTTGACCTAGGATGCTGGGTTGCCATGTGTTGCTAAGGGGGGCGGGGCATACCAGTAGAAAATGGAAAGGTGTATTGTTTCAAAAAGCAAGACAATTTTTTCTTTTAATAATTTCTTTTCATAAGATTTACTTTATTCATATCAATATAGAGATAAGAACATTTTTCATTATGATTAGCATATATCAAAATTTGATGATAACTAGGTAGCCATTTGGAAAATTTAAGTCTCTAGTGATTCTTCATGCACAACTCCAGTTTTGAGATTTGCAAAAATATAAAAGATAAACAAAAATAGTTTATTCCTATACCATATAATGATATTTTTAGTTTTCCTGAATAATAATCATGAAAATAGATTGTACAACTTTGTTAACAATTTATTGTAAAAGGATTGATATTCATGATATTGATAATTTTAATTAGTTAAGAAACAGGCTTTTTAAATTACTTGCTTCATGGTTCCTTTAAACATATCATTTGCATGATTATAAGTTATAATTAATAATAATCCATTTAAAAATGCAAACAAACAATTGAATACCATGTACATCATGTACAATAACTTTTTTTACTGTAAAAATATTTTTTTTAAACATGTTAAAGGATTCTCTGTTTTGTTTTCAAATGCTAGTCAATAACTTTACTTATCTTTGAATTTTTGTCATTTCTACTCAAGATTCGTTCCAAGAAGAAATTAAAAGAATAAGAAGCAAAAAAAAAACATATAAAAAATAACATTATAAAAAAAAGGAAAATATGTAAATTTAAAGAGAGAAAAATCAACAAATGATATGAATTAACAAAGACTAAAACAACATTCTATTCTACATTTTAAAGAAAAGGTGATATGTCAATTTGAGAAGAAACCTGAGTTACCTGTACAGGTAAATTTTAATGAAACATACAAGCTGAAAACTTCAACCCTGATTGATTTCAACTTGTAACATAATTAGATAAAACATTAACCTATGTTTTATGACCCCAATAAATGTCCAACATCTCAAGATTGAATACCCCAATAAATGGCCACCATTAGATGGTGACCATACAAGAGGGTGGATATAACTAAGAGGAAGTCACAGGTTGTACTGTATATAGGGTTCTTTCAAGTGCTGAATCTGAACTTGTTTTTAATTAGATAATAATCTATTTTTATTATGAGATAACAAGTTTTTGACATTGATAGATAAGTTGCAGATCTGTATTATTTTTTGACACATGAAAGAAACAATATTAGCAACTATTAATTAAATTTGATTATGATATGGAAATAGATATAACATCATATCTGATTTTAGAGAAGTATTTTGCTGGTTTTTTACTGGTTTATGGAAATAAGTTTGAGTTATTTGTTTAGAAAAGAGATGTGTTTAATTGAACAATATAAAATCATATCTAATTTTAGAGATTTATGAGTAGTTAAGTCATATCTAATTTTAGAGAATTATTTTGGTGTTTTGTTACTGGTTCATGGAAATAAATTTGAGTTTTATCTTGTAAACGGTCGAGATCCCCACCCCTAAACCATATATATTCTTGTATGGGACAATAAAACAAATCAAACAAAATATTGGGGGAGTCCCTGGGACCACCCTCATCCCCCTTCTTTTTGAAAACTTGTAAACGGTCAAGATCCCCACCCTGAAACCATATATATTCTTGTATGGGACAATAAAACAAATCAAATGAAATATAAGGCGAGTCCCCTGGGGTCATCCCCACCCCATCCTGTTTGAGAACTTGTAAACGATCGAGATCCCCACCCCTAAACCATATATATTCTTGTATGGGACAATAACACTAATCAAATGAAATATAGGGGAAGTCCAGGGGGTCACCCCCACCCACCTTCTTTTTGATAACTTGTAAACGGTCGAGATCCCCACCCCTGAACCATATATATTCTTGTATGGGTCAATAAAACAAATCAAATGAAATATTGGGGAAGTCCATGGGGTTAACCCCCATCCCCTTCTTTTTGATAACTTGTAAACGGTCGAGATCCCCACCCCTGAACCATATATATTCTTGAATGGGACATTAAAACAAATCAAATGAAATTGAGGGGAAGTCCCCTGGGGTAACCCCCGTCCTCTTCTTTTTGAAAACTTGTAAATGGTCAAGATCCCCACCCTGAAACCATATATATTCTTGTATGGGACAATAAAACTAATCAAATGAAGTAAAAGGCGAGTCCCCTGGGGTCACCCCAACCCCCTTCTTTTTCAGAACTTGTAAACGGTCAAGATCCCCATCCCGAAACCATAAATATTCTTGTAAGGGACAATAAATCAAATCAAATGAAATATAGAAGAAGTCCATTGGGGTAACCCCCACCCCCTTCTTTTTGATAACTTGTAAACGGTCGAGATCTCCACCCCTAAACCATATATATCCTTGAATGGGACAATAAAACAAATCAAATGAAATTGAGGGGAAGTCCCCTGGGGAAACCCCCACCCCCTTTTTTTTTGAAAACTTGTTAACGGTCAAGATCCCCACCCCGAAATCATATATATTCTTGTATGGGACAATAAAACAAATCAAATGAAATATAAGGCGAGTCCCCTTGGGTCACCCCCACCCCCCTCCTGTTTGAGAACTTGTAAACAGTCGAGATCCTTACCCCTAAACCATATATACTCTTGTATGGGACAATAAAACAAATCAAATAAAATATAGGGAAAGTCCAGGGGGGTCACCTCCACCCCCCTTTTTTTTGAAAACTTGTAAATGTCAAGATCCCTACCCCGAAACCATATATATTCTTGTATGGGACAATAAAACAAATCAAATGAAATAAAAGGCGAGTCCCCTTGGGTCACCCCCACCCCCCTCCTGTTTGAGAACTTGTAAACAGACGAGATCCTTACCCCTAAACCATATATATTCTTGTATGGGACAATAAAACAAATCAAATGAAATATAGGTCACCCCCACCCCCCTTTTTTTTGAAAACTTGTAAACAGTCAAGATCCCCACCCCGAAACCATATATATTCTTGTAAGGGACAATAAATCAAATCAAATGAAATATAGAAGAAGTCCATTGGGGTAACCCCCACCCCCTTCTTTTTGATAACTTGTAAACGGTCGAGATCCCCACCCCTAAACCATATATATCCTTGAATGAGACAATAAAACAAATCAAATGAAATATAGGGGAAGTCCAGGGGGTCACCCCCACCCCCCTTTTTTTGAAAACTTGTAAACAGTCAAGATCCCCACGCCTAAACCATATATATTCTTGTATGGGACAATAAAACAAATCAAATGAAATATAAGGCGAGTCCCCTGGGGTCATCCCCACCCCATCCTGTTTGAGAACTTGTAAACGATCGAGATCCCCACCCCTAAACCATATATATTCTTGTATGGGACAATAAGACTAATCAAATGAAATATAGGGGAAGTCCAGGGGGTCACCCCCACCCACCTTCTTTTTGATAACTTGTAAACGGTCGAGATCCCCACCCCTGAACCATATATATTCTTGTATGGGTCAATAAAACAAATCAAATGAAATATTGGGGAAGTCCATGGGGGTAACCCCCATCCCCTTCTTTTTGATAACTTGTAAACGGTCGAGATCCCCACCCCTGAACCATATATATTCTTGAATGGGACATTAAAACAAATCAAATGAAATTGAGGGGAAGTCCCCTGGGGTAACCCCCACCCCCTTCTTTTTGAAAACTTGTAAATGGTCAAGATCCCCACCCTGAAACCATATATATTCTTGTATGGGACAATAAAACTAATCAAATGAAGTAAAAGGCGAGTCCCCTGGGGTCACCCCAACCCCCTTCTTTTTGAGAACTTGTAAACGGTCAAGATCCCCATCCCGAAACCATAAATATTCTTGTAAGGGACAATAAATCAAATCAAATGAAATATAGAAGAAGACCATTGGGGTAACCCCCACCCCCTTCTTTTTGATAACTTGTAAACGGTCGAGATCTCCACCCCTAAACCATATATATCCTTGAATGGGGCAATAAAACAAATCAAATGAAATTGAGGGGAAGTCCCCTGGGGAAACCCCCACCCCCTTTTTTTTTGAAAACTTGTTAACGGTCAAGATCCCCACCCCGAAATCATATATATTCTTGTATGGGACAATAAAACAAATCAAATGAAAAATAAGGCGAGTCCCCTTGGGTCACCCCCACCCCCCTCCTGATTGAGAACTTGTAAACAGTCGAGATCCTTACCCCTAAACCATATATACTCTTGTATGGGACAATAAAACAAATCAAATAAAATATAGGGGAAGTCCAGGGGGGTCACCCCCACCCCCCTTTTTTTTGAAAACTTGTAAACGTCAAGATCCCTACCCCAAAACCATATATATTCTTGTATGGGACAATAAAACAAATCAAATGAAATAAAAGGCGAGTCCCCTTGGGTCACCCCCAGCCCCCTCCCGTTTGAGAACTTGTAAACAGTCGAGATCCTTACCCCTAAACCATATATATTCTTGTATGGGACAATAAAACAAATCAAATGAAATATAGGTCACCCCCACCCCCTTTTTTTTTGAAAACTTGTAAACAGTCAAGATCCCCACCCCGAAACCATATATATTCTTGTAAGGGACAATAAATCAAATCAAATGAAATATAGAAGAAGTCCATTGGGGTAACCCCCACCCCCTTCTTTTTGATAACTTTTAAACGGTCGAGATCCCCACCCCTAAACCATATATATCCTTGAATGGGACAATAAAATTAATCAAATGAAATATAGGGGAAGTCCAGGGGGTAACCCCCACCCCCCTTTTTTTGAAAACTTGTAAACAGTCAAGATCCCCACCCCTAAACCATATATTTTTTGTATGGGACAATAAAACAAATCAAATGAAATAAAAGGCGAGTCCCCTGGGGTCACCCCACCCCCTCCTGTTTGAGAACTTGTAAACGGTCGAGATCCCCAACCCTAATCCATATATATTCTTGTATGGGACAATAAAACAAATCAAATGAAATATAGGGAAAGTCCATGGGGGTTACCCCCACCCCCTTTCTTTTTGATAACTTGTAAACGGTCGAGATCCGCACCCCTAAACCATATATATTCTTGAATGGGACAAGAAAACAAATCAAATGAAATTGAGGGAAAGTCCCCTGGGGTAACCCCCACCCCCTTTCTTTTTGAAAACTTGTAAATGGTCAAGATCCCCACCCCAAAACCATATATATTCTTGTATGGGACAATAAAACAAATCAAATGAAAGATAAGGTGAGTCCCCTTGGGTCACCCCACCCCCCTCCTGTTTAAGAATTTGTAAACGGTTGAGCTTTTCATTATTAATAAGATAATACCACATTGAGGTCCAAAGGGTCCTAAATTAAACTTTTGTTTAATTTCATCAAATATTGAATTGTTTGGTTCTTTGATATGCTGATTCTAACAATGTTTGAGTGTTAAATCATATCTAATTTTAGAGAACTTAGTCATCACTGGTTGTTGTTATTATATTATTGATTATAATTTTAAAAATTGCATCATATCTTATTTTAGAGAACTATTTATCCAGTTTGAGTTATTTCCATTTGCACAGAAAATACTATGGATAAAATTAACCTGTGTTTCATTTCAACATAAATTAAATATATATATATATAGGGTTCTTTCAAATGCTGAATCTAAACTCTATTTAAATATTAGATTTTTAGGCCCAGTTTTCAAGTTGGTCCAAATCAGGGTCCAAAATTAAACTTTGTTTGATTCAACAAAAATTGAATTTATGGGGTTCTTTGAAATGCTGAATCTAACCATGTATTGAGAGATTTGGATTGTGGGCTCCTTTATCAAATTGGTCCACATTGAGGTCCAAAGGGTCCTAGATTAAACTTTTGTCTGATTTCATCAAAAATTGAATTCTTGGGGTTCTTTGATATGCTGATTCTAACAGTCAGGGATATAACTCTATAGGGTTATTACAGAAAATAACTTGCATGTGTTATTGCAGATACTTTTATGAGTTGTCTACTCTTTAATCCTTAAATTTACTAAATCTGTAATAACATATGTTTGTTATTTGTAAAATAAATCATAAATATTTTTATTTCTAGTGGGCTCTAGAGAACTCTTGAAACTTTGCGCAGAAACTACCCTACTGAAAATGAGTACGGGATTCCACTGGATTTCCAGTGAAATTACACTGGTATTCAGTGGAAAAAAATATTCCGATGGAATCCCATCAGAATTTCATCCAAAACATCTGGAATATTTTTCACACTGTAATTCCAATGGAAAATCGGTGAAATTTCCAATGAAACTTCCAAAGATTTTCCAATTAATTTCCAGTGGAATATTATTGTTTATATTTCAGTGGAGTTTTGATTTAATGCAAATATTCCAGTGGAATTTTGGACTTAGAAATTTAAAGGAATATATACTTCTAATTTAAATTTTCAAATAATTAAGTGCATGATTATTATATAAAGGATTTAATTTGTAACATATAATTTGCTGGCCTGATAAGAAATTAAATATTATAATCATGATACTGTAATATATGGGATGTAATGAATATTTCATAAACCTACATATATACATGTATATGAAACATTTGTTCAAAAAATGTTACATGGTTAAATGTAATATGAAATCACTTGCCTAGTAACAAATGAAAATAATCATTTGGTCTGAAAGACCCCCCCCCCCCCCCCCCCCCCCCCCCACATATAAAATAAGTAAAATGGTAGCTCCTCAGATGTAGGGTGAATATAATGCATCACCATATAGCCTATGAGTATGACACATTGAAAGGATACATTTTAACTATTAAGAAATAAAATTAAATGTGCAATAATCAGATAATATAAATAAAGAAATGAATATTTTATATTTGGGTTGAGAATAAGATTCTGTTTGATTTAACGAACAAAAACAATTAAGATTCTTTTTGAAAAATGTGCATGGCTCTTAAAAGGGCCGTTTTAAAACAGTTCTGTTGCAGAAATTATCTTCAGACTGTACGAATTGTTAGGATAACTCCGTTTTTTTCTTCAAGTGACTGTACTGCCTACTGGCAACTGCCCTGCACTACAGTCTACATGTATACAATAATATAATTATTTCTCCTTTGACTCCATCATGTTAATTAACTGTTACTGGTCTACTGTTCTTTTGAGAAAAGTAAAGTGAACAACTTTCATTTTCCACATTGTTCTATAAACTGTTTCGGTATCTTAACTTTGTCGGTGTGATGAATTTTTCATCATTTTCATGTCCTGAACTCGGCACTGGAACTCGGGTCATATAAGTTAATCTATAGAAACATTTCACATATAATCCGCTCCAATCAATTGTATGCTAAATGTCAGTGTTTTGGCATAATTTGAGCAGAAAATTCGTGATACTGTAGTCTATAATGTTGTTTTTCAACACACATGTTTACATTCATGGAGGCTGCCATTTTTTTCTACCAGACTATATATATAACCGCTGATTTGATTGGATAACTCTATTTCCGGGATTTCCGATCGGCCAATCAGATAGTCGTTATCATTAATACACGGAATGTGTTCAAATTTGAAACTAAAAATATTGTACGAGTATGTATCCTGTCCAGCATTGTCCAGCTGTGGTTACATTAATCATGTTAATAATAATTAATACTCAACAACCTTCGATAAATAAAGAAATAGACATTAAAGGCAGAACATTTAGATATGACATTAGCTGTTGAATCAAGAATTTACGATGAGACGATGTGCTGATGTAGGGCAGACGTACAGCAGATACAGGTAATTTTTAAGAGATTTTACATTTGATTTTTACATCATGAATATTTTTAATAAAAATTAAAAAAAAAGATATACACCCCCTTTAGTTTCATTCATGGATTCTGTTAGTTCACACTTTGAGGATGACCATTTGGTGTTCTGAAAAGGGGGAGGTGGGAATGTAATAATTTTTATTATTCAATATTGAATTACATTGTGTGCCTTCACAATCAAGGAAAGATGTTTACAGTTTACTACACAATGTCAGGCACATTCAACTTCATTTTGTCATGTTCTGATTTGGATGGACATGCAACACAAAAAATCCCTAAACGTTAATATTGTGTTTTAGAGTCTTTATACTTAACTGAAAGAAGCTTCTTAATTATATATGTACATTGTATGATACATATCAGTAATATATGATGCATACAGGTCATGACCAGAATTAAAAATTATTAATAAAATGTTTTTTACATTTTTTTTTTAGGTTGTCCATATATTAAAAGGGATTGATCATGGTGAAGGTACAAAGCTGCAAAAATGATGACTGTGCATCGATCAATATCCACTCAATAATATGAAAACACGATGAAAACAAACGAACCAGCAGCAGAAAAGAAATTTAAGTATAAGATTATTGAAAGGTACTTATTGAATTATTTTTTCATCCTTCCCACACTTGAAATAAAAATACATTAATCATGTTAATCATTCACATCTATAAGCTGTAAACACATCTCAAAAACATTGATCTGATCATCATGCACAATGGTTAATCATGGCTATTATGTGAACAAAATGAGGTGTCTGGTATGCTTCAACCAGATAGTAAAACATCAACAAACACAACACAAAGGGAAAGATAATATGAGGCTAAATAAAAATATATGCGTTGTTCCAATTACCTTACCTACCTTTTTTTTTAGTCTTAACAATAGCCTACCCTAAAGATGTTTTTGTCATTTTTCAGTAAGTACTGTTTAAGTCAGAATGTTGCTCCCATAGACATGATAGACTCAATGTAAAAAAAAACCCATAAAATAAAAAAAATTCTTACCTACCTACCCTCATTTTTTTTTAAATGTAACTGGAACCACACATACTATTTTATTTGGCTTTGAGAGACACCTGATCCATGAACAATAAAAGTCTATTTTGATAAAAAGAGATGTGTGTTATAAGTCTAAGAGACAGCAACCCAACAACTATAGCCAAAGATATCTAGAGAACACATAGTCTTCAACAATAGACATACATGTGTCTAAATTGCTCTTAGTGTATAAATGTTGTGAATAAATTACACACAAACACAAATAAAATATGCCAGTAACATATATTTTTGAATAATTGCAGAAATGATAGACTCAATGTTAAAAAAAAACCATAAAATAAAAAAAATTCTTACCTACCTACCCTAATTTTTTTTTAAATGTAACTGGAACCACACATACTATTTTATTTGGCTTTGAGAGACACCTGATCCATGAACAATAAAAGTCTATTTTGATAAAAAGAGATGTGTATTATAAGTCTAAGAGACAGCAACCCAACAACTATAGCCAAAGATATCTAGAGAACACATAGTCTTCAACAATAGACATACATGTGTCTAAATTGCTCTTAGTGTATAAATGTTGTGAACAAATTACACACAAACACAAATAAAATATGCCAGTAACATTTTATTTTTGAATAATTGCAGACTGGAGCATGGTATTGTAATGTTATTTTAATTCAAAATTCTATGCATGTTATGATGTATGATTTTTTTTCTTTCAGATTAATCAATGAAGACTTAATGGAACAGGATTGGAATGCAGAAACTTTGGACTTAATTCATGAATAATATCAATGGATGATGAAGAAAGCTGACCAAACTGACGAAGTATTTCGTATGCATGTAAACTGGACATTTTTGTTTGTTTAATGCACAATAAACAAATTTGTAAAATTGAAAATTAAAACCATTTGTGAAAGATTTCAAGAGGACCAAAAGTTACCATGGACCTATGAATGATTTAACCAGAAAAATGATTTACATGTACAATTAAGTAAATAGATCTTTGACTAAAAAATGATAATTTATCAACGCTAATATTTTAAAGAGGTTGATCTTTTTGTTTAAAAGGTCTTCAATGTAGATGATGTATAAACTGTTGTAATTTCTTTAATTGTTGACTTGCATTAAAATGGTTATTGTCTTATTTCAAGTTTTCTTATTAATTCATTCAAAAATAAGCAGTGCATGCAAAATGATATCTAACATTTTAGTGGAATTGTCAATTTCCATTGAAATATCACTGGTTTGCTTTGTCTTCTAAAGAAAAATATGCATGAGAGCCTAAAACAACGGAGATAATGTTTATTTACATTACAATGCAACCATCAGTCAGGGTACTACTTGTACAAGTAATCTTTATTTACTTGAAGAAGTAAATAAAATATACTTATACATGTATAAGCTAATTATCATGATTATAATATTTGAATAATCTTCCCTTAATTTTCTCAAAAATTTACTTGTATAAGTAATGTTTTTTTTACAATCCCACAAAAATTCTCTAGTTTTGAGAAGTAAAAACATGCCTTTAACAATTTTTCTCAGGTAAGCTCATAATTTTTTATTAGAGTTCAATGTTTCATCTCATTAATTCAACAAAGAAACTGATTGAGCAAAGATCTTAAGTATTTGCCAAGGCCTTAAAAAATTGCCCCTTGGGGGCTTGTAAATGAGCAGTGTTCTGAAGATAACAGACAAATGAGATTTTCATTGTCCATGAAATTACACTTAAACGATTAGTAAAGACATCTGCAAAGGACAGAAAATTAAAAAATCTATTAGAGCAAAGAATTCCTAAGAATTCAAGAAGAGATAATAGGATGACTTTTTTACTTGTAAAAAACTCTGAATGACTAAGGGACATAACTAAGCCCAAATTTTTTTGGTTTCGTATAATGGTATGATGTCGTCGTCTGCGTCGTCCGAAGACACATTTGGTTTCCGGATAATAACTTTAGTTTTAGTTAATGGATCTCTATGAAATTTAATAAGAAGGTTCAATACCACAAAAGGAAGTTTGGGATTGATTTTGGAAGTTTTGGTACCAACAGTTTAGGAATTAGGGGCCAAAAACAAGCATTTTTGTAGTTTCCAGACAATAACTTGTGTGTAAGTGTATGGATCTCACTGACATTGTACCACAAGGTTCCATATCACAAAGGGAAGGCTGGGATTAAGTTTGGGGGTAATTGCCCAAACATGCAAGAATAAGGGGCCAAAAACAAGCATTTTTCTTGTTTCCAGACAATAACTTGTGTTTAAGTGTATGGATCTCTCTAAAATTGTACTACAAGGTTCCATACTACAAAGGGAAGGCTGGGATAGAGTTTGGGGGTAATTGCTTCAAAAGGGGGGGGGGGGGGGGGGGGGGGAGGTTCAAAAAGATTGGGGGGATTTTTTTTTCTTCAAAATTTTTCAAATTTCAAATTTTTTGAAAAGTTTCAAGAAGAAATCTTCAATTGCAAAGTATTGCGCAATAGATTTTTAAGATCTATGACCACATTTAATTTATGTAAAAAATTTGATCACAATCCAAATTCAGACAGTATCAAGCTTGAATATTGTGTCCAAATTTGCCCCAACTGTTCAGGGTTCCACCTCTGCGGTCGTATCAGGCTGCGCTCAACGAAGCATTTTATTTTTACCTATACAAGTAAATAAAATACACTTGTATGAGTATCCTACACATTTACTTATATAAGTATATTAGTATTTACTTCTTCAAAAATTACTTGTACAAGTAGTACCCCTGACTGACCATCTATAACCAAACAAAATGAGGAAAATAATCTTATGTTAAGTAAAAATGTTCAATTAGATAATTAAATATAGATATATGTAGCTCAGGTCCTTATGAACTCTCAGACAGGTTTATGATGTCATAGGTGGTGCACATTGATCGTCAATTAAAGTTACCATAAATAGACCTAAACAAGTCTGTCATTTTCTGACTTAATCAAAACACATTTTTATAATAAATACATTTTTGGACTTCTGTTAGTCAAAAACAAAAAACAACTTGTTTATGTCTGAGCTCTGACTGATGATTAAAATGGTCTGAAATATAAAGATGAATGCATTGTTTTAAACCTTTTGCTTATGAAACCAACAGTTTGTATATTGACTATTTTGACTCCAATATCTTTTTTTTATTTTATGGATACAGATATATTCGCTAATGATGAATAAAGTACAAAGCAACAACAATTCTGTAATTGCCGCTGTCTTGACATTATTGGTTTTTCAAGTAAGTATAAACATCTTTTAATATATATCGACCCGACTGAGGTGGATATATAGAAATTCACATGTGTATGTGTCCTACATTTCGTTCGTGTTTCACAATTTCGTTGCCAAGTGACAAAAAGAAAACATCTTCAACATGTTCAAGTTGATCAGATGAAATTGACTGAGCATATTAATTATTTGCATTGAGTGCTTTGAACAACTAACACAGGTATATATCGTGTTAGGCCTGTCATTTTTGTTTTCCTCTTTCAGGAATTATAATGATTATTGTCCTCAATCGGTAGGGAAAATTCCTGGTTTGTAGTAATTTAGTTTCTGGATGATGAATGATCCACCCTAAATGGAATGATTTTACCCCTTATCATATGTTAAGTTCGATTATCGTCATTTAAACAATTACCGCTCCACATTTATGGTCATTCATTGGTTGCTTCATTCCAAATTATAAGGTTGCCTGATGAAAATTATAACTTCGAATTTTATAATTTTAGATTTTTGCGTTCAAGAGTTATGATACTTGATTTGAGGGATATTTAAAAAAAAAATAGTTTCAAATTAGTTTATAAAACTAACATAAATGATCCATAGCACAAGAAAAGGCAGATATATATCTCATTCAAATCAATTGGAATAATACTTTATATTGTATTCAATACTTTTGCGGCTAAAATGTCCTTCAATTGTATCGTTGCCTGTTTAAGAAATGTTTGTGCCTTGGCTGAGGAAAAACAACCTCATATGACATAAAAGGCACGCAAACACGAAAAAGGAAAATTTATCCAGAATAGGACATTTGTAACTCGTCCTTGCAATATTGAATGTATACACGTTTTTTCATTTCAAAAGCATAACACGTCTCCAATAAAAAAAAAAACATTGAGCGAATTTCATTAGACAAAAAACTAATAGTTGTATGCCTTTTGTTATCCGCATTTCAGATTCACCTTTAGAATACTGTCGTATAAAAAAAAATGATAAACAAATTGATTCTTTTGTCCATAGAAAATGTATCTTAAACTACGAGCAGGGGTTAAAAAATCCACTAGCCCGACTCCCCGGACTAGACTATTACACCTCGGGCAATTAAAACTTGTAACCCAATATGCCCGACGGACTAGTCACAAAAAATTCTTGGCATTTCCAAAATAGAAAGTGGAAAATCCCCTCATCACTATTCTATATATATAGCTATCTTAGCCAAACAAATTCAATTACGTCATCCGGGAGTCCAAGAATTTGAACCCATGTTTTAAAAATAGAAGAACTAACTCTGGGTGGACCGGTATCATGTATTGATCGCAATTCACGTACTTTCAATATCAATTTCTCAGTACAGGGGGTATTGTACATTGCTTATGCCGAGATTTTCAATTAATTGTACTTGGGTGTATAATGTAATGATCGATATTGACCTGTCTTGTCGGACAGCTGTTGAGCTTGAAACCATGCACAAATTATTTCTAAATATTTTAGTACGGCCACCACATGAACTTTTTCAGTTTCAAAACGAAAAACGGTAGATGAAGGGGGTAATGAGGCTGAAAATTCATCCCAAAAAATGCCAAATACGACCAGGAAAAGCGGAAAAAAACATTTATAGTGTCATGGACAGAAAGATTCCCATTGGGCAAGGTCGGCTGTTACTGATGATAAACAAGAGATGATTTTTTGTGAATATTGCTGTTATATTTTCCTGATCAAGCAAATAAAAAATCTGCTTTGTATGTGGGAACAACAAATATGGGAATTGAATCACTGGTTTCACATGACAAGACCAATGAACATGTTTTCTGTGCCCGAAAATATATTATTTAACAACCCATAGTACAAGGGAAATCCAAAAAGATGTCTAGAGATCCTTGTTATAATTAATAAAACAAAAATTTATTTAATTTATTTTATTAGATACAGTGTATATTGCCGCCTTCAAAACAAAGGACACCTACTATGTATTATGCAACAAATTCTGAATTTGTAAGGCATACTCGGGCTAGCAGGCCAGTTTTGATTGGCTAGCAGTTCTACTAACAGGGCTAGTAAAATCCTGCTACCAACAAGTCCTGGGCTAGTGAGCTGTAACACAATTTTTTAACACCTGACGAGGTTTAGCAAGCTATAAACCAGATTTAACACCATTTTCAATGGAAAATGCCTGTATCAAGTCAGGAATAAGATAGTTCTTTTCCAATCGTTCAGTTGATTGATACAGTAACATTTGATTTTGTCAGTTTTTATGAACTTCCCATTTTTATATGAGGGAAAAAAATTTTGCGGTCGTATATTGGTGTCACATAGTCGTCTGCGTCGTCCGAAGACATTTGGTTTTCACACAATAACTTTAGTATAAGTAAATAGAAACCTATGAAATTTAAACACAAAGTTTATGACCACAAAAGGAAGGTTGGGATTGATTTTGGGGGTTATGGTCATAACAGTTTAGGAATTAAGGTCCAACAAGGGGCCCAAATAAGCATTTTTCTAGTTTCCAGACAATAACTTGTGGAATGGTTTAGGATCTCTCTGAAATTATACCACAAGTTTCCATACCACAAAGGGATGGACAAAATTGGCTTTGGAGGGTTATGGCTCAAACCGTTTAGGAATTAGGGGCAAAAAAGGGGGAAAAACAAGGGTTTCCTGGTTAATGAACAATTACTTAAGTAGAAAACATAATTTAAAAGCAGTGTAAGGGAAGTAATTCAAACACAACATTTTGAATGACCTCCCTTACACTGCTTTTAATTATGTATAAAGACATGTTGTATTGTATTGAGGTGATTAGCTGTCAATTTATTTTTAGAAGTTACTATTTTAAAATGCTGATGAAGGTAATTTAATTTTAGCCATGATTATGTATGTCATTTTCTATTTTAAGACTTTTATGATGTATTTAAATGGGTTATTATGGTTGCAAACTCCATTGGAAATTTGAATTGAGATTATGACCATATCTTGAGGGAAAGAATATTTTTTTGGAAAAGGGGGTGGGGGAGGTTAAAAAAAAATGGGGGTAGGGACAATTTGTTCTCAAGATTTCAGAAATTAAAAAGAAAATTTCTTCAAATATTTTTTTTTGGGGAGGGGGGGGGGGGGGGGTCAGTTCGCAACAGCATAGTGTATTTCACAAAAACAAAAAAAAATAATATAAATTCAAATCACATAACCAATTCAAGTACTTTGACTACAGTTATTCTGTGTCAGAAACCTATTATGTGTCAAATATTTAATTACAATCCAAATTCAGACCTGTATCAAGTGCGAATATTGTGTCCATTTTTGCCCTAACTGTTCAGGGTTGGACCTCTGCGTTCATATCCAGCGGCGCTCAGCGAAGCAATTTATTCAAATTACCTTGGAGATCTTTATTTTTGTTATACTTTTTCCAACAATTTTTGACTAGAAGACAAAATTAAAAGATCTCAATATCATTGAAGTTACTACAATGTAATCCAACAGTCAACACCAAACGAGAGAATCTCAATAGATAAAAACAAAACGAAAAAAAAACAAAAAAACAAAACTGGAACACAAAAGCATTATTTGACAAAACAAATATACAAAAAGAACACTGATTAGATTAGAAATCAAATTACCTTCACTAATAGATATGTCCATGTCTTACAGATAGTTTCTGTTGAATCGTACAGCTTAGTATGTCCTTCACAAGCCAACTGGAACATTCGGGCAAAATCAAAGTGTAACAGTACCTTGAAATACTTTTGTTTATACAACAATGTGGAAGAAAAGTATGTTGAGGGATGTGAAGGACCAGATTGGGATAGAAAAGGTATAGTAAAATGATATTTTTCAAGTTAACGAATAGTTCTAATTAGGCATGGGATGTTTACGTCCATTAGACAGTGAACAAGCGACCCAATCAAATGATGTCGTCAACAAAAGATTAACACTTGAAAGTCTTTGAGTTTCAAGAAACTATGATCAAGTGAACATGGTGAAGACACTAAAAGTTCTATTTCAAGTATTTGTACTGGAAAATATTAACATGATTAATATTAATATTTGTTTGGTATAAGATAGGTATAAGAAGAAAATGTACTTCAGGTTTTGTAATTATGTCAAAAACATTTTTTCTTAAAACATAGACTAAGTGCTATTGCCATGTGAAACATTGTAATGTCTAATTAGATTAAGTTAAATTAATTGAAATATCACTATTTATAAACCTGATAAAGATAAGATGTATTTTTTGTGTAAAGACGTTGTTGGAATGCTGTTTTGTTATGTACAAGCTGTACAACCCCATGTCTAATTAGTTGGAATGGATCAACTGTAGTAATGATAGGAATAATACACGATATATATTGTATGACCGGTTTGGAGGACTTCAATTCATGGATAAATATCAATTTCCATGATCAATGTCACAAAGTGTAACAGAGTAAACAGATACTAACGAAAATCAGCAGAAACCAAATGTGAAATTTAACAACTACATGTTAACAGGAATTATTGGATTTGAACTTTGTAGCTCCTAAAAGTAGCAATGCTATATGTATCAAGTTAGTTTAACCAAGAGGTAAACAGATGAAGGACCTCCACTTTTTTTACTATAGTATGCTAATGAAAAGAAAAAATGTAATATGACAGTTGTTTTCCATTCGTTTGATGTGTTTTAGCTTTTAAATCTGCCATTTATTAAAGCACTTTCCATTTTAAATTTTCCTTGGAATCCGGTATTTTTTTTTCTTAACTTTTTTATAAATTTCATGCGTCTGAAGCACCTTGCTTCATCAGATATGCTCATAGCCGAATATTTGAAAGCCGAAGATGTATAAGAAACGAAATAGTTGAAAAGCTATAACGAAGCCAGGGGTTAAAAAAATTTGTTACAGCTCACTAGCCCAGGACTTATTGGTAGCAGGATTTTACTAGCCCTGTTGAAAGAGCTGCTAGCCCATCAAAACTGACCTGCTAGCCCGAGTATACCTTTCAAATTTAGAGTGGGTGTCCCTTGTTTTGAATGCGGCATTATACACGGTATTTGATAAAATATATCAAATAAATTTTTGTTTTATTAATTATAACAAGGATCTCTAGACATCTTTTTGGATATCCCTTGTACTATGGGTTGTTAAATATTTTCGGGCACAGAAAACATGTTCATTGATATTGTCATGTTAAACCAGTGGTTCAATTCGTATATTTGTTGTTCCCACATACAAAGCAGACTTTTTATCAGCGTGATCGGGAAAATAACGGCAATATTCACAAAACATCATCTCTTGTTTATCATCAGTAACAGTCGACCTTGCCCATGGGGAATCTTTCTGTCCATGACACTATAAATGTTTTTTTCCGCTTTTCCTGGTCGTATTTGGCATTTTTTGGGATAAATTTTCAGCCTCATTACCCCCTTCATCTACCGTTTTTCGTTTTGAAACTGACAAAGTTCCTGTGGTGGCCGTACTAAAATGTTTAGAAATAATTTGTGCATGGTTTCAAGCTCAAATTAACAGCTGTCCGACAAGACAGGTCAATATCGATCATTACATCATACACCCAAGTACCATTTATTGAAAATCTCGGTATAAGCAATGTACAATACCCCCTGTACTGAGAAATTGATATTGAAAGTACGTGAATTGCGATCAATACATGATACCGGTCCACCCAGAGTTAGTTGTTCTATTTTTAAAACATGTACAAAATCGGTTAAAATTCTTGGAATCCCGGATGACGTACGTAATTGAATCTGATTGGCTAAGATAGAATAGTGATGAGGGGATTTTCCACTTACTATTTTGGAAATGCCAAGAATTGTTTGTTACTAGTCCGTCGGGCATATTCGGTTACAAGTTTTAATTGCCCGAAGTGTAAAAGTCTAGTCCCGGGCGTCGGGCTAGTGGATTTTTTAACCCCTGGAAGCGAAGATATGCTCCGCGTTATAGTTGACAATAATAAATTGTTAGGACATTCATATTTTTATGGTTTAACGGGATATGGTCTAGATCTATCGGCACTGGTTTAGCAATGTTTCATTTATTTTGTTATTTATTGTTCAAGTAGTCTTATGTTTTTTTAACATGTTTAATAATGCAGTGAATTGTGCATGCACATCATTTTAGGTGTACCTTTCTGTATCTTTAAAGTTAGTTGTTTGTGAATACGTTGTATTGTTACGTTATATATATTGTAATAAAAAAAATCCTGCAATCATAATGTAGAAGCGATGAACATGATAAATGTGTATGTATCTTTTATTGGTTTTATTAATTCTTTATTTTGTAACTGATCAGGTTTTAAGATGGTGCTATGCACATTAACATCATTTGTTTAATACATGTTGAATATTAGTATACGAAATATGCTCTTACAAAGTATTATGAAACATTTAACATTTACATGTAGGAATGTAGAGGTCTGATCCCGAACCAGGCCTGTGTTGAAGGCCGTAATTTGACCTATAATTGTTTACTTTTTACATATTGTGACTTGAATGGAGAGTTGTCTCATTGGCACTCATACCACATCTTATTTCTACCTAGATATACGTTTTGTATTATTTGATTTTATCATCTCTTAAACTTTTAAATAAGTTTTGGATTTTCAAATAGTTTGACCTCAAGCTTTACTGAAGGGATATATTTGGTTGAAATGCACATGTGGTGCAGTACAATTGTTACAGTGAACTTTATGAGATTTAGGCAGGGGTTCAAATTAGCAGTGGTTCGAGGTCCGTGACCTTCCACTGTTGCAATCGGACTTTCGTTTTGGTTACTAGTTACGCCCGACAGACCTTCGATCAGAAAGAAAATAAAACTTAATTTTGCCGACCTTTTTAACCACCAGTATTGTCATTTCAAAGCCATATTATCATTGAAATTTAGATTATAAAATTTTTCATTCCTGACCTTGCCGACAAGTGATAAAAGTTATTTTAAACCTTGTATTTCTTGGAAACACAAGGTTAAAAGTAGTTGCGACAAGTCACGTGGCAAATCATTTAGACTTTTTCGAACAAAATGAGTCTGTTTCGCTTTGGTGTCACGACTTCCAAGAGAAAGCCTGAAGATGATGAACGGTCTTCAATGTCTCCCTCGGGAACAAAACAAAAGAAACCAAATGAAGATGATGAACGGTCTTCAGAGTCATCATTGGGAACGAAACAAAAGAAATCAAATGAAGATATAACTAAAGACCAAAAATACGATCGTGAAAAATGGGAACGGCAATTTAAGCTCCACTGGAAGATCCATGAACCGTGGCTAAATTTTAACGAATATACTAGTCTAATGTCGTGTACATACTGTCAGAAGTTCCCCACCCATTCAGAAAAAGAAAGTGCACTTATCAGGGGAACACAAAATCTCAAAATACACCCAATAAAAATACACAAAGTGACACCCCAGCATTTATCTTGTTTAAAACAGTGAATCCACCAAAGTGACCCAAATTTCAAGTCTAAAGATTTATTGTCAGACACTAAACTTGGGCAATGTATTCTTAAGCAGCAATGTAAGCCTGATCAGTTAAATAGATATAAGGTCCTCTTCAACACTGCATACAGTCTTGCAAAAAAAGGGAAACCCTTCAGTAACTACGAATTTATTAATTTAAATGAATTTGAATTTCAAATAAATCATAGATCTAAATCAATTCATAAACATATACAGTGAGAGTCTAGAAATATGACTAAAGATACAAGACACTTTTACATCAATAATAGATTATGGTATAATTTTCAATAATTGAGACACCCTCCCCAATACCAAAAAAAAGATTATTGGAATTCATAATATAAAAGACAATTACAATACTGTCATTACATGTATTATTATACATGTTATACCACTGTAACACTGACAGTTTGTGCTACTATTATATGAAAGTGGTTGCCAGGCAATATATTTGTAAACTTAACAAAACATTACAAGCAGTTCAAATATGATGAAACAAGCTAATCTAACACCAAAAATTTTGTATCTTAATGAGTTATGAAATATTTCATGTAAAAGTGGGACCTGAGATTTAGGTTGTGGACCTTTCAGTTTGGAATGTCAAAGCTCCTGGACCTTCCAGTACCAAATGCTAATTTGAACCCCTGGATTTAGGTATTCTGCTATTTGGTTGCAGGCGATGAGAAAATTTACAATATTGGCTGATGTCATTCGGGAAGCTAACTTCAAATCACATGTGGAGTATAATTGGACAGTATATATATTTATATATATAAACATATAAAAAGTGTACAAAACAACACCAATATTAAAAAAAGGAAACATTAAATGTATCTACAAATATTTTGGATAACATATATCCTTCATCAGTATGATTAAGGGAATAATAGATAAGATTTTGAAGTGAAAGGATGCGTTTCTGTGAGCTCCTGATTGATAATCACCATGGTTTTACTAAACAGTTTTACTGTTGTTAAATCACTGTTTAATTCTTTTAATGCAACTGTACTTTTTAATGAAAGTAGTGAAAGTAGTTAATTAACTGATCAAGTTTTAGAAAATGAAAGTATTTCATTGAATTTATCAGCTGAAAATGTACCAGACTTTTTGCAAATATCTCCAAAGAAACATAGTGTAACTATTCATGTCTCATCACATATGATACAGGATGTTCAAAGAATTTTGGATAATGATTTAAATTTTATAAGGAGTCACTTTCAGTATGGAAATATATACAAAACTGTGAACAATTCAGTGACAGTAACACTATACGTAAGTACTGGTACAATTAATGTGCAAGGTCGCAATGTTTTTACTTGGATTGATACTTTTGTTGTTAAATGTGAATTACTTGAAAAGGAAATTATTTCATCTCAACCAAGGTCATCAACACCAGTTGAATTTATTTAAGACATTTCCAATAGCTCAATAGATTCAAATGTAGAAAACTCACAAATATCTGAAAATGAAAATCAAGAGGAGAGCCTCAATCTCCAAATGATTCAATAACTGAACTGAAATCAAATTATATCAGTACCAACTCTATATATGAAGGAAAAAGTTGGTGGAAATGACATAAGTGGTGGAAAGTCCTTGAAAGATTTTGAAATGGATTATGAAAGTTTGCTTATAGCAGCTCGTACTTGTAGTAACTCTGACTGTAACATTATAGTCTCAGGACTACCTCCCAGGAATGATGTAGATGTTTACAGGGCGAATGTGGTTTTAGAGAGATTATGTCAACACCTTGGACTGGTTTTTATAAGACAGTATGAAATGTATATGAGTGACAGCTTCAATCAAAACAAACATTTCTATGTTCATGATGGTATTCATTTCAATTCAAGAGGAACATCAAGATACATCAGAACAATAGATAACATAATAGGAATAATCAATTCACATGATGACTGTGAGAACTGTGGTGAACCGTTACCATAAAACATCCTTCTGTAGATTTAATATGAAAATTAAATGCTTCAAGTGTAATAGGTATGGCCACAAATTAAAATTTTGTACTGCTTGAAAAAATGGCAAAGAAGAAAATCAGGGGTTCAAATTAACATTTGGTACTGGAAGGTCCAGGACCTTTGACACTCCAAACTGAAAGGTCCACAACCTTAATCCTAGGTCCTACTTTTACATGAAATATTTCATAACTCAGTAACTAAGATACAAAATTAATGTGCTTTTGGTGTTAGGTTATACTGATCTTGTTTCATCATATTTAAAGAACTGCATGTAATGTTTTGTTAGTTTTACAAATAATTTCCAGGCCACCATATACATAAAGCACTACACTGTCAGTGTCACTGTGGTATAACATGTATAATAATAAATGTATTTGTCTTGTATATTATGAATTCCAATAATCTTTTTTTTTGTATTGGGGAGGGTGTCATTGTGGGTGGGTGTGTTGTCTCAATCATTGACAATTATACCATAATTTCAGGGCTCACACTACTTCAGAATCATAGGGAGAAGTGACTTCTCTTTTTGAAACTGATAGGGAGAAGTGGCGAGATTTGAAAGAGGAGTGTTCAAAGTTGCTCGCGGCGCTACAATGTTTGGTTTTAACTATAATACAAAGGGCTATATATGTATCTTTTTTTATATTTTTGTTAAATTTATTCCCGAGTATACAGTTAAAGTAAGAGTTCCAATTCAAAGCTGTTTAAGTTTATCATATCTATTTGCACAATTATTACATTAGTTGTCTTGTCAGAAACAACCAACTAAGTATCTAGCATTGATAAAAAAAGAACTTTTGTTTATACCAAAAAGGAAAAAAAAGTTGTTCAGGGGTTAAAATTTTTTGTTACAGCTCACGAGCCCAGGACTTATTGGTAGCAGGATTTTACTAGCCCTGTTGAAAGAGCTGCTAGCCCATCAAAACTGACCTGTTTGCCCGAGTATACCTTACAAATTCAGAGTGGGTGTCCCTTGTTTTGAATGCGGCATTATACACGGTATTTGATAAAATAAATCAAATAAATTTTTGTTTTATTAATTATATCAAGGATCTCTTAGACATCTTTTTGGATTTCCCTTGTACTATGGATTGTTAAATATTTTCGGGCACAGAAAACATGTTCATTGGTCTTGTCATGTGAAACCAGTGGTTCAATTCGTATATTTGTTGTTCCCACATACAAAGCAAACTTTATTAGCGTGATCAGGAAAATAACGGCAATATTCACAAAACATCATCCCTTGTTTATCATCAGTAACAGTCGACCTTGCCCATAGGGAATCTTTCTGTCCATGACACTATGTTTTTTTTTCCGCTTTTCCTGGTCGTATTTGGCATTTTGTGGGATAAATTTTCAGCCTCATTACCCCCTTCATCTACCGATTTTCGTTTTGAAACTGACAAAGTTTCTGTGGTGGCCGTACTAAAATGTTTAGAAATAATTTGTGCATGGTTTCAAGCTCAAATTAACAGCTGTCCGACAAGACAGGTCAATATCGATCATTACATCATACACCCAAGTACCATTAATTGAAAATCTCGGCATAAGCAATGTACAATACCCCCTGTACTGAGAAATTGATATTGAAAGTACGTGAATTGCGATCAATACATGATACCGGTCCAACCAGAGTTAGTTGTTCTATTTTTAAAACATGTATAAAATCGGTTCAAATTCTTGGAATCCCGGATGACGTAATTGAATCTGATTGGCTAAGAAAGAATAGTGATGAGGGGATTTTCCACTTACTATTTTGGAAATGCCAAGAATTTTTTGTTACTAGTCCGTCGGGCATATTCGGTTACAAGTTTTAATTGCCCGAAGTGTAAAAGTCTAGTCCCGGGCGTCGGGCTAGTGGATTGTTTAACCCCTGGTTGTTATATCAATTAAAATTCAATTAAAAAACTACTCTGTTATCATGTTTATGAAATTCAGTGTTTCTCATTAAAAAAACATATAGATTTAACAAAGTGAAGCTCTGCTGGGACATAATATAATGATATTAGTATAATAATAGTCCCAGAATTGAGCAACTTTAATAAATAAATTGAAACATTGCATATACATGAAAATATATTGACTGATTGTTGGTTGCTTAACGTCCAGTGGCAAATATGTCATGCATAATCAGGACGAGAACAAATTAACAATAAATACAATAGGTAGGTTCTGTAATAGAGGCGTCCGGGAGTAAGGTCGGAGAAATTGAGACTACCACGGGAAATGAGGGAATATTGGAAAGGCACAGAAATTTAGCCTTGCAACAGGCCACCTACGGACCCCTCAAAGAGTTGTTGCAAGGGTTCTTAACGTGCAAAGAGCTTGGCACTCTATTTACACGAGGCATCGGATTTAACGTCCACATTCTGACCTGACGTGGCTGGAAATTTGTACATCCCGCACAGCTAAACAGACGTTCCACTTTAGCAAGGGTTTTACTGCCGGTCGGAGGAAGACCAATGGTGACCATACTTCTATTCCCCTGTCACCCTTGGGGGGAGCATGAAAATTTATACATCATTCAAGTAGATCAAGTATTAAATGCGTGTGGAAAGCGTAATTTTTCCTTTTGCAATCAATATTATATTCTTCTGATGGGGTGGACAGTGGGTACCCTTCTCTCACCTCCCGCCCCTATCTCCCACCTCCCCCCACCTCCCTCAAAAGCTGTTGAACCCCTCTCTTCTGTCAGCTGTGCCATTCGTTCGTAGTCATTATCGTAAGAATCCGGATTTCGTTCATATCTGGTCCGTTTCCGATGAATGCTGTACAAATATTTCAATGGCCGACGAGAAAAATTACAAAAATAAACGATGTTTGAGACGCTATTTGGAAGGGAATATGGCGTTTTTAAAGCAATACATGGATAACAAATTTACTTAATGCATCTTTCATCACGTTCTAATAAATTAACAAACTTATTTTGCCGACAGTTAAAATGATTTGAAGTAAGCTCTCGAGGGGTATACAATAAAAATATGGCTTTGAAATGACGATACTGATAGTTAAAAAAGGTCAGCAAAGTTAATTTTTATTTTTTTCCAAATCGAAGGTCTGTCAAGCGTAGCTAGTAACCAAAACGAAAGTCCGATTGCAAAAGTGGAAGGTCACGGACCTCGGACCACCACTAATTTGAACCCCTGAAAATGCCAATTTTACATCTGTTTCAAACAAATTTGATGTACTGACAATATTATGTTCTGAATGCAATTTATTTCCATGCATGTGTAAATTATTTTCTTTTGTCACAAGGGCTTCAGATTTCTGAGAAAACTAGAAACACTAGAAAATCTATTAAAGAAAAGAATGAGAGTCATTTCTCACTTGACACAACCCAGGAAATGTCTACTGTCAAACTTTATAGTACTAATGATGGGTTGATTAGTTCTGATAATTTTAACACTGATTCTCAGACATCTGAACAGGATACATTACTTGGTATTAAACAGCATGATACAAACTGTGTAATGTTTGATGATGAGTCTAATGTAGATAATTTATTGTTACCTCTCCCTCAGGTCAGTTTAATGATTGATGTGAAATTATTCTATGTTTCTGTATTTACTTTGGCAATTATTGTTTGTATATATTATCTAATCAATTTAGAAAACCATGCATTGACAGGGAAACAAATAGACTTTAATGATAAGATTTTTAATTCTTATGGTTTTAGTAAATCCAAAGGTATAAGGATTTGTTCTCATAATGTTAATAGGATTGAAAGTAAATTTGAAGAAATTAAACATAACCTTATGTTTTCTGATAACCAACCTGATGTATTAGGATTGTGTGAAACATTTTTAACAAAACACACTACTGATAATGAATTACAAGTACCTGGATATGTATTTGAAAGAAAGGACAGAACATCACAAGGTGGGGTAGGTCTGATTGTTTATTTTTCTGAAACAATTAAATTTTAAAGAAAAAACAACATCGAAATAGGGGGTATTGAAACACTGTGGGTTGAAATTAAACCAGATTACAAAAAATCCTTTTTATTATGTTTTGTGTATAGGCCACCAAAGTCACTGATGGATTGGGTTGATGATTTTGAAAAAGAAATAAGAGTGGCAATGACCATGAATTGAGATATAACAATTACGGGTGATTTTAATTTTAATTTTAGAGCACCAAACAAACCTCCTAAAAAATGGCTGAATGTTTTAGAATCATACAATTTTCAACAACTGATTGTAGATGCCACAAGGGTAACAAAAGATTCTAGTACATTGATTGATCATATTTATGTCAATAATCCAAATATGGTACAGGAATCACATGTGTGTAGATATGCAATTAGTGACCATTATCCTATCTGTTTAACAAGGAAAGAAGCAAATATAGGAAAAAAGAATACACACAGTACAATTACTTACAGAAATTTCAAAAATTTCAACCAAAATGAATTTTTATTAGATCTGCAAACTACACCTTTTCATAAAATTGAATTTGAAGAAAACCCCTCTGACTTGTCTACAATTGTTTTATGATATGTTGAACAAGGCTTTAGATAAACATGCTCCTGTTGTTAAAAAGAGAGTTAAAAGGGACAGACAGCCTGAATGGTATAACAGTGAAATCATTTACGCTAGGAATATGAGAGATAAATATAATGCACTTGGTTTATGGAGTGAGTATAGATTTTGGAGAAATAAAACTAAACAAATTATAGATAACTCAAAAAAGAATTATTATAAAAATATGGTAAAAGACTCCAATGACCCTAAAACTTTATGGAAATGTCTTCACAGTCCCAGCAAACACAAAAACATCTTTAAAATGTTTTTAAAATGTTGTGTCTAATGTCATGAAAATATCACAAAAAAATGTGAGAAAAACATTAAATGTATGGTAGAATATATATCGCTAAAACGTTTTCTAATATATTTTCTAAAACATTTGCATAATATAATTAAAATGTTGTAAAGAAATGTCATGATAATGTGAAAAACAATGGCGTATAAAACATTTTGATAATCTTTTAAAAAATATTTTCTAGGAATATTTTCTGAACGTTTGAAAAACATCATGAACATCAAATAATGTTATAAAAATGTTTTTTGGATGTTTTCTTGCAAGTGAGACTGTGCCTAAAAAATGTTTTCAAAATGTTTTAAGAAGATGTTTTTGGTTGATATCTAGATCATATCAATATAAAAATTTCTGTACTTTTGATTGAGTTTCCTGCTTTTTTAAATTACAAATCATTAGTTAAATTAATTTATACACAGTGATTAATTCTATATACAAACAAGAATAAATCAGTTGTTTTGCTAAGCATATGAAATTCACAATTCAAAGTCTCTAAAAACAAGAAGTATCTACAAATTTTGACACATCCAAAATGGCAGACATAACTCATCATGGTCAAGCCACTTACCAAATATGAAGTCATTCTGTTCATCAGCATTACTAATTAAAGTAATGAAAAATTTGAGAACATTCAACATTTTGAAATACAATGTATAAGCAAACAGGAAACAGGTGCCAGATACAAAAATGTTGACACATCACAGTTCATCACTATCAAGCAGCTCATTAAATATGAACTCATCTTTATCAGCAGTTTTGGGAAAAACAGTGGTGAAATTATTTGTTGGACAAAATCCGACAAATATAGGTGGACAGACGACAGACAGTGCAAGAAAGCCCACATTCCAACCACAATAGTATAATGTTTAGTTTTTCACTCTCAACTTTTATTACCTATCTTATACACATCATGCATATGTCAACCTGAACATGCATGACATATATGCCATTGGACATTATGCAAACATTATACACATTTTTAAGTTCAAGTTACATTGACTAAAACTTGTGTGCCAAATTCAGATTTTTCAATACAACTTCTCTTTCTAAACTATAACGCTACACTTCTAATAGGGTTACATCTTAAGTCAATAATCATTGATAATTGGCTGAAGAGATGAGAACAAAACACCATTTTACATCAACTATTTGATTTATTTAAGAATACATTGAAAAAGTCAATCAATTGTCTTATTCAAAATCACTTGGAATGTCTTGTAGTGTCTTACAATGTCTTATATCTTTTTCTTGCTGTGCCATGCTTCTGAAAAAAAAATTAATCTTACATTCATATATAAACTTCTTGCACATTCCTTTATTATAGAACGATTCACGTTGCCTGAAGGATATACATCCCCTCCCCTTTAAAGTTTTGAAACAAATAACGATGATAGTCTGTCGGAAGGGGACGATAAATGGCTGACCGTGTTAAGAGAGAACAATATGCCACGCTGAACTTCATTTAGTTATTAAAAAAAAACACATAAAAAACTTTAGACTAGATATGTGTCCAGTCAAGAGTCTTATTTCATTATATTCGTTGATTGTTGTCTATCATAATTTTTTTCTTTTATTGTTTTGTATAAATCAGGCTGTTGTTTTTTTTTTTGTTTCTTTTAGTTTTCATTAAATGCATTGTATCATGTAGGGGCCTTTAAAAGCCCTGCTACATAATGTCATTAAACATCTTATTGTCCTTTTTAAGTGTTAAACTCTGTAGAGTGACATAGTTTATAACTTGTCATTTGTATCTTAGGGCATATGATACAGTCCTAGAAGTATACTATAGGCACATAATAACTTATCGAAGTGTTACGCATTGTTTTCGCAATGATGATAATAATATAACTTAACTTCCAAGAAACACGCAGATGTAATTAAATGAGTTGTTTATATGTATTTGAAATACTTCAAAGGAAAGCAAATATGTTGTTTATGAAAGCACACTGTTGGACTAAAAGATTGATTTAAATAAACAACTTGTTTCTATTTTGTCACCAAAAAAATAATTTATTCAAATATCCAGATAACTTTTCTGTATTGTATGCCCTTAATCTTGAATGTAATGCATTGTTTATGCTAAATATTTGAATTAAATATGGAATAACAGTAATTCTGTATGAAAATCTTACTTCAAAAAAAAATTCTCCTGAAAGGTTGTAGACATTCCAAAGAACCTGCGCCACTTCCAAATTGTAAACCTGCATATTAAACTTGTCCTTTGTGGCTTTTCTTTTAGCTCCTGTTAAAAAATAAAAGATACATTGTATGAACATTGTGTGTATGAAGCAATAAATATAATTTTAAGCAACAGTTTATATTATCTTGCTTGTACTGAAGACTTACATAGTCTTTGTAATGTTCATTAAGCTGTTAAGGGAAATTCAATTTAATGTTTTGCAAATACATACATACACTGATTTTACTAGAAAAAAAAATCTCCATATTCAAATGGTGCTTATATTAGTGTTATTGTAACTTGTTTGTGTGCCTCGGAAACAAGGTATTGAGTCATGCTTATTGGAATAGTTGTTGTTGGTTTAAGTCTGTCAAATTTCTTTTTTATAATGTGTATTTAATGTTGGCAGTTAGTTGTTTTGTTTCAATTGTGTTAGAAAAATTTAACATTTGTTTGTTAAGGCTTCAAAGTAGACTATATGGCATTGGTTTTCTCAGTTTGAAAGCCGTACAGTGATCTATAATTTCTTTTACCCAAGTCATTTAAATTCTGGTGGATAGCTGTCTCATACACCTTATCGCTATTTCAGTATTTGGAAATCTGTCCCGCTTGAACTTTTTTCGTCAGTATACGTCATACAATAATACACCTTATCACTATTCCCGATTGACCCGAGAATCTATCCTGCTTGAACTTTTGACGTCAAACAACAATAACTTTTCCATTGTGGCATCAGATATTTTTTATGATGACGTCAAAATTTTAAGGGAACTTGTGACAGTTGTGTGATGTCCAGTAATGGCGGACAAATAGCGATAAGGTGTATTACTTTCAATTGTGGTGTCAAATATTTTCTAATATGACGTCGACATTTTACGGGAAGTTTTGTGATGTCCATGGCCAGTAATGGCGGACAAATAGCGATAAGGTGTTTTGGCAATCAAACACACAAGCCACATATCCTTATAATTTTTTTATATCAATGAACAAATTCATAATTGGTGTACGTAGATGCTTGAACAGTGGCGGATTTAGGGGCCCTGACCCCCTTATGGAGCTAATTATAAGATAAATGTATAAACTATTTACAAGTATCACTCCAAACGTTTGCTTGCCTTGGGCAGGGGCCCCCCTTTTTTCAAAACCTTGATCCACACCTCCAGAAACAGATGTAATTTGGTTCCGATTATGATTGAACACACACAATGAATGCACAAGTTTCGTCTTAACAGATTAATCATTCTTACCAATTCTTACCAAGTGAGTATATATCACGTAACAAACAATTTTCTTGGCTCTCTTTGTTGATGTCCTGTCTTTTTCGAAATGCAAATTTCAAAATCATTTCCGGTGATAAAACAAAAGTCCATTCCGGAAAAGGTCGGTTTTCCGTAAGGCATATAAACGATACGAAAATTGAACTTAGTACAGTTACAGTTTTCATTTCCTAATTTCTAAAATACACACGAACGAAATGAATAAACATTAAAGAAAGGTGATTGTTTATTGATACATTATTGCTTAATTTAATGTTGACTCTTTTGAATTTTAATATAGGAAGGAATAAAATCTGACTTCAAGGATCTTCAAGATATCAATTAAGGATTTCAACCATAGTATCTTGCTTGTCATGATATTGATGAAATGTAGTACTATATATTATCCTGAAAAAAACGAGCTAATTCCACAAAACGTTGTTTGTGGGTGGGGTTTTGAATAAAGTTTAAATAAAATGTTATTTTTATATCCGTAAAATGTTGAATAAAATATCAGTAAGACTATTAAGTAATGTGTATGTCAGAATATTTTATAGAAAACATTAAGCTGATATTTTTCAGATGTTTTATGTAAAAAAAATTAATTTTACGTTATAAAACATTTTATGCAAATAGCAAAACTATATTTTCTTTAAAACATTTTTTTGCAGAATGTTTTTTGGATATTTGGAAAATATTTACTTTAAATGTTGTTAAAATATAAAATACCAATTGAAGAAAATATTATTTTTTTATATTAAAAAATATCTACGGGATATTTTAGAACAATGTTTGAGAACATGAATAAAAGATATTAGCAAATAATATTTTGTTAATGTTGTAAAAACATTTTACTTAAATGTTAGAAATAAAACATTTAAAAAACAATAAAATAAACATTTTTTTTATATTTAAATGATATCTTATTGAAATATTTTGTGAGAGACGTCCATATGACGTTTAGAAAATGTTTTTAAAATGTTGTGTGTTTGCCGGGGTCTGAACCCAAAAGTTAAAAATACACCATATGAGTTAGCCACAGAAGATAACAATACAACAAAAAGTAGAAAATCAATAGCAGAAACTTTTGATAACTTTTTCACTTCCTGTGCTGAAAAATTAAGAGAACAAGGAAGCTATACACCTGTAAACAAAGCAGATTTCAGTAATCTTGATAAATTTGTTAGACATAAACATGATAAATTTTCTATACCACCAGTGATCATGAATGAACTATTTAATGAGTTAACAAAACTTGATATAAACAAAGCATCTGGTATGGATAATATTGGACCAAAAATCCTAAGATTAAGTGCCCGTTTTATTGCATCACCTCTCACATACATATTTAACCGAATGATAGATACTGGCATATATCCTTCTTTACTGAAGAATGCTAAGGTAACACCAGTTTTCAAGGATGGTGACAAGCTTTTAGCAACAAATTACAGACCTATATCTGTTCTTCCAACTTTATCACAATTAATAGAAAGACATGTTTCTAATAATATGTACAAATACTTATCTAAACTTAAACTTTTACACCCTACACAATCTGGTTTCAGGCCGCAGCATTCTTGTCAAACTGCACTTATTAATATCATTGACAAATGGTTGCAAGAAATGAATGATGGTAATTTAAACCTAGCAATTTTATTAGATTTTAAAAAAGCTTTTGATTTGGTAGATCATGACATTCTTTGTTTAAAGCTTGAAATTTATGGATTTAGTGAGGCTACTGTTAGTTTTTTCAAGTCATACCTGAATAACAGAAAACAGCAGGTAAACATTTGTAATGTTTATTCTGAACAACAGCCTGTAAAAGTTGGTGTCCCCCAAGGTTCTATACTTGGTCCTCTATTGTTTGTGCTATTTATAAACGACCTTCCCTTATGCATTGAAAATTGTGAAACAGACCTATATGCTGATGACACCACTCTTCATAAATCAGGAAAAAACATAGAAATATACATGATGATGTTCAAGAAGATTTATACAGGGTTGAAGAGTGGTGCAAAATGAATAACATGTTCATTAATGCAAATAAAACAAAATGTTTGGTTACTGGAAAAAAGCAGAAACTATCAATTCAGACTTATCAACCAAACTTGATAATAAATTCAAAAGTATTACAAAATTCTTCATGTGAAAAATTATTAGGTGTTAGAATTGACAGCACACTTAACTGGAGAAATCAAATTGACCAAGTTTGTGCTAATATATCATCCAGAATATACCTTCTTTCTAAAATAAAGAAATTTTTAGATATAAATGCACGGAAAACATATTACAATGGGTATATTCTGCCCCTACTTGACTACTGCTGTATTATTTGGGGTGAGTGTAAAAATGAAGGGATAACAAGAATTTTAAAACTCCAAAAAAGGGCAGCAAGATTAATTCTAGATGCAGATCCTGTATCCCCTCAGCCCCCTTATTTAAAAAACTTGGGTGGATGACAGTTCACAATAGAATCAAATACCACAAATATTTACTTCTATATAAATGTATGCGTATGGAAGCACCAATGTACCTAGTTCAAAAGTTTAAACTGAAATCAGATAATAATCCTTACTCCTTGAGAGGTGTCACTCAAGGTAATCTGATAGTTCCTTAGCCAAAAGCTGAGCTATTTAAGAAATCTTTTGTTTATTCTGGATCAGTGTTATGGAATGGACTACCACACAAAATGCGTAAAGCTCAAAACACTTATACTTTTAAACAAAGTATCAAGAAGTACTTAACTCAGTCCTGATAAGATTATGTTTTCTACAATGTATTTTTATATTTTTTGTTTTTTTATTGTTATTTGATTTTTTGACTACATGTACATCTTGAACAGCTTTATATCTTATCATGTTAACAATATTACATTGAACTACTTGACTGTTAATTAACTATGTGTAAATATCTGTTTTTGATGGTATTGTAATTTGTATGTGAGGGCCTCAGGGAAGACTAGTTTATTGTAACTAACTGAGTTTACCCTCTTTAAATAAAGAATTTATTATTATTATTATTATTATGATGATGTAAAATTAATGATATCAGTCAATTCTGATTGAACTGAAACAATCTTTACAGCGGCCTCGTAAGGAAGATAGTTGACTAATAAATAGACGTTTGATATATTATTATAACATCGCCTTTATATGTTCCGATATATGACACTATACTAGTTATTGATCCCTATAGGTATCTTTCGAGGAGAAACCTCACCCCCAAATAAATAGGACACTATATATAAGTTGAAGTTTAGTAATTTTGATTTTCCATTTTCTTGTAACATTATAGGAAGTAAGCGAATATTTTCCGTGTCCTTTACCAGAGGACAATGTATACAGAAGCGTTACCAACCATTTAAGTTCCAGACCAATGAAAGCATGAGTGACTGTATCTTTGCTAAATCAATCTGTAGTGAAGAAGGACAAATTTTATACAAAGACTATTCAACAAAGGATGATAGAACATGCCGGTGTGATTATACAAAGAACTATTCATTTACAAAAACCCCAAGACATGCTTGCTATTGTATACCAACAGAAGAAGACTGTTCCTGCTACATTACATCCTGTCCAGTTAACTCAACCCTGACAACAGGTATATTTACTTTGAATTTCATATTAAGTTAATTATGAAATATTTAGATCTAGTAAAACGTTTCCAATCAATTATTGAAAAATAGAAATTTAAATAACCAATACCTTGCTAGGTTATGTTATTCTGTGACTAGACATGCTAGATGTGAGCAATTTTTCTAACAATTTTTTTTTATAGAACGAAATCTGAATTTTAGAACATATCAGTGTACTTCAAAATTCAAAACGAAATGGATTAACATTGACAGATATTTTATGGGCATTCATGATTGTTTTTCATATAGATTTGCATCAAATAATACATTTTTGTCGAGCCTGCGACTTTTGTCGCAAAAGCGAGACATAGCGATCCTACATTCCGTCGGCGGCGGCAGCGTCCACAAATATTCACTCTGTGGTTAAAGTTTTTGAAATTTTAATAACTTTCTTAAACTATCCTGAACTTCTACCAAACTTGGACAGTAGCTTGTTTATGATCATAAGATAGTATCCAGAAGTAAATTTTGTGAAAAAAAATTCCTGTTTATCCGTATTTTACTTATAAATGGACTTAGTTTTTCTGCCAGTTAACATTACATTCACTCTGTGGTAAATGTTGTAAAAATTTTAATAACTTTCTTAAACTATCCTGGATTTGTACCAAACTTTGACAGAAGCTTGTTTATGATCAAAAGCTAGTATCTAGAAGGAAATTTTGTCAAAATTTATTTCCTGTTTTTCCTTATATTACTTATAAATTGACTTAGTTTTTTTTCCAGTTAACATTACATATAGTCTGCAATTAAAGTTTATAAAACATTTATTAGATTCATAAACCATCTTCGATTTTTTCCAAACTTGGACAGAAGCTTCTTACAATCAAAAGATAGTATCTAGAGGAAAATTTTTAATAATTTTTTCCCCATTTTTGTTGAGCCTGTGACTAATATCAAAAGTAGGCGAGACACTGGGTTCCGCGGAACCCTTACAAATTTTGTAATAAAAAGGTGTATGTGACAATGTAATTGTTATTATTAAAAATGCAAACAATTAAATTACCCTGTAATTTTTTAATCATGATGCCTGGTATTGGTGAATGTGATCAAATTAACATCATTCTGACTAATGGGAACAATTTAAAATCAACAGCAGTTTACCGATGTTCCAATCTCATCAATCGATTAGGAAAATACATATTAAGGCGAAAAGGAGAAACCAGGAGGGGATTGCATGAACTCAAAAACAAAACAAAAAAAAAAGTTGCGTCAAAACTAAGATATCCTGCTATGCATGCATCACTTGCTATGCAAATGAATTTTTTATAAATGTCATTTTCGGAAATGATATACAATCGTCGAAGTTAAAGGTGAGACGATTCTTTTGGTGAACTTAAACTTCATAACATAGCGCTAGAGGGTTAATTCATTCTCAATCAAATCGAGTGTCATTTCTTAGAATAGGTAAACAATTGAGAATCCATGTTACATGTGCAATTCAAACAAGTGTACTGCAAAAGATAGAATTTCAGTCAATAAATGTATGCAACTATAATAACTGTTAGAAATTCCTGGATTTTCAATATTAATAACATTTGACAAGCTATAACACTTGGTATTTGAAACTGTATTATGTATCTGTACGTATTTTCTGTGTTTATTTTAGATTATGTTTGCACTCCAAACATGTATAAGGGAAAATCAAAATGTACAGACACAATACGGTAAGACTTCAAATGCCTCGTTTTAAAGATATGTTACAGCTTGATATTTTGTATGTGTTAACTAATATGAATTAAAATAAGCCTTTAATATATATATCAATAAAACATCAATTTCGTAAAACAACTGATGTTTGTCTTTCTCACATAACAACACAATTTAATCAGTTACTTGTCTTTCAATTGTATGAAAAATATAACCTGAAGGAAATAATTTCTTTACAATGACTAATCAATTTTTCTATTTAAGTCAAATGCTACTTATAAAAAATACATATATCTACTTATCTAGTAAATGTATTTCTTTGTCTGTTATTAAAGTGAAAAACTAACTGATTAAAAAAACTTGAAATAGTTCAAAGTACTAATTTATAAGGATTGTCTAACCCAGTAGTTGATAACATTCACTGTATTTTTTCGTTCTCAATGCTCTTCCCCTTTTATTTTTGCCTTTGTTTTTTAACTAGAGCTTCAGTTATGAGTCTTTCTTATTTTAGACAAAACGAGCTTTTGCGTTCACAATTATAAGGCTGGTATATTATGTTATAGTAAACGAATGATGTACTATAAATGCACATGTCATTTGCTCTGGTAACATAAATTGTCACCAAATTGTTAGTCAAGTAGATTAATTAGTTGCAAAAAGATCAACATACTTCAATACATATGTATTGAAAATCTCTTGTAGATATTCCAAAACAATAGAAGAAAAAAACCAAGTAAATATGGAAAAGGATAACTTGTGGCTTGATAACATATGTAAGTTACTACATTTCTTTGAAATTTCATAATCGTAAAAAAATATATAAACTAATTTTAAATCGAGATACATATTTAATGTAACATGTTTTCACACAGTGAAAATTATATTGAACTATCAACAACAATTATATACACATCCAGAAGAAGTGAAAAGCTTGGAAATTTTAATTTGTTTTTAACAGTGGAGGTCATTGTCAACCATCAATGCATGATCTACATTAAACATCACTTAAATTGAACTAGAATTAATATTGAATAATATAAATAAATAGTTGTAATTAGTCCCCTACCGATGAAGTCAAAGGGGACTTTAGGTTTGCACTCCGTCCGTCCGTCTGTCCGTCTATCTGTCCATCTCTCAGTCCGGCAAATCAGTTTTCCAGACTTTGTTTCTTCGTGCTTGAAGATATTGATTTGATATTTGGTTTATTGATTTATCATGACAAGTTACAGGTCAAGTTCAATTTTCACGATTTTAGCTTTTCTCTTTGTTCAGTTAAAGCCCTTTCCCTAGAATTAAATTTTTGATGACATACTTATTAATTAGTAGATTTCTGTTCAAAGGGAAATAACTCATTTTTTAAAAGATTTGATTTTTAAAAGACAAAATGACTTTTTGGATCTTTTTCCTTTTCTTTGGTAAATTGTTTGAAGAATTTAGTGGTAGGTTTGTTTTTCATTCTTGAATATATTGATTTGATAATTAGTATACAGTTTTATAATGACAAGTTACAGATCAAGTTGGAATTTTGTTCCAGTCTGATAATTTTGTGCAGAGTTATGGTCTTTGGACATAGAAAATTCACTTAAATAATCAGTTTTCAACAGTTTTTTTAGTCATGCTTGCAGATTTTGACTTGATATTTTTATGTAGTTTACACCATGACAAGTTATAGATCAAGTTAGAATTTCGTTCCATTACAATGAATTTGTAACCAGTAGGGGACTATGTATTGCCATGCAATACTCACAGAATGCTTGATATTTTCTCTGTCCCCCTTATTATTGAAATTTACACGGTAATAAATGAGGGATTGAGTACAAAGTAGGGACTCTGTGGGATTGCGACGTCAAAGACGTTATATCTGCCACTGTATAAAATATGAAAAAATGAACTTTCTTAAAACTGCCGAATCAATGTTTTGGAGGCAGAAAAGTTAAATAAAAGTAGATATCTATGAAGCAAAGATTGTATTTTGTTTCAAACTGTAATATATGTGCACAAAATAAAATATTTTTTCACCTTTATTTACGATTACGAAAGTGTGTTGATCGCGACGTTCGGGAAAGACGTCCGTTTTTTGGCAGCACTAAGCATATTTCGTCTGTTCTCACTTTAAACCAAGCCATCAGAAATACACCAGAGATGACTATAATGAAAGTCTTTTAGCTCATTAAGATTTTTAGGTTGGTATAAAGCTTCAATTCAACCATTAACTACCGTAAATTTTTCGATTTTTTCAGAATTACGAACAATATGTTATTTCCCCTGATATTCCCGAGGTTTATACTTAGTTCATTCGATTGTATGAAAGTTTTTCTTTTAGAAACCGGTCTTTTACTGCCAAACAATTTTAAAAGATAAAAGCGAATTCTGTTTGAAGTGAACGTTTTCGCTTTCAACGTCGTCCTGATGCAAACGTAAAAGTTGAAATAAAAATTACACTCTGAGATTACACTATCGGACATTTCGCTAGCAAACATAGATCTATAAATCGTTCATTACAGGTACATGACAGTTGTTGTTCATTCGTTTGATGTGTTTTATCATTTGATTTTGCCATTTGATTAGGGACTTTCCGATTGAATTTTCATCGGAGTTCAGTATTTTTCAGTGTGATTTTACTTTTTGCAAGCGTAGAAAAATAATTATGCAAACGATAAAAAAATTGAGATAAATCCGACAGGAAACCAAAGTATTTATAAGGTACGGCAGACAAAATAAATCTTGCTTCCCCGATCAAGGCTTTTTATAGACACGGAATAATAAATTTTGTGAACATTTATATCATCATGATCATGAAATAAATAGAAATAAGGAAATTATAGCATGTTAGATTGGTTACAAACACATTTATGCAAACATGAAGCAGCTGTTTCTAGACTGAACTGGTCAGTGGTAATACAGAACCGGGTTTTCAAGAACATGAAGAAAAAGAAAAAGACATTTAAAAAAAAAAAAGCAAATCAGAAAGAGTTTTAATTGAAATTGAAAAAAAAAGAATTTATAAAAATATAGTCTATAATATGTATATATTTATTTCCGAAAGCCGACAATAAAATGAAAGAAAAATATGTGATGCTTAAGAACATTGTCCAGGGCCGGCGTAACTTCAAGGAGGAAAATGAGTCAAATGCCTCATGTTGGAAATTTCCCGAAAAATAAAGTTGAAACAAAAGCTTGTCTTCATATCAACTTGTTTTCACGGAGAATGTCTTGCAAGAAGCAAGCTCCGTTTACCCCCTGCTGTCGCCCCTGTATGTTTTGCGTGATCCATGTTTCTGATTTACTTTTAGTTTTCAGTGTCGATTGTCTTTTGTTTGTACTTATGTGTCTTATCTGTACCCGGATTTGTCTTTTGTTCATTTATTGTCCTACATTATGACTATAGTCTTAGTGTAAATTTTCATTTGTAAATGTCTGGTTTCGCAATGTTGCATGTCCAACGATGTCCAGACATTGTTCGAAAAAAAATATTTTAAGAAGATATGATGCTATTGAACACAGAAAGAAATGGTCGTTTCTTCATGAAGAATTGAACTTTAACATTAAAGAATATACAAAACTGGCTCTCTTTTTTGTGTATTGCCATATGGCCTCTTACATTGAAGGGTTAAACTTGCATTAAGTCGTGTCCAGACAGACACTTCAATAGAAAATAAAGGAATATGGAGTAAACGTGCACGGGACCTAATCGCAAACATAGTCAATGCATAACAAAAATACAAATTATCAATGGTCAGGGTTTTTATTCCTGTTCATCTTGATAGTCGCTGGAGGGTCTTCAACAATGAAAGAATCATTAATACCATAAAATAAGGTCAAGATGGTCCCTAGTGTCGAATTAAGCGGTACTTTGGGTATAATACTGCACTGTCACTATATTCAAATTCAGTCATAAAAACAATTTACCAAAGTCTAAACACAATACAAGACAAGAAAACACAAGATCCGGTATTAATGATTATGAAAATTAACAATTAACAATTAATTGCGTTTAAGAGTAAGAAAGAGTCGGGGAAACGCTCAGAATGCACGATTTTGCGTCATTTTTTCAGAGCTTCTGGGGGCCTTGAGCGACCGCCAGACCCCTCGCCATTTTTTTCGCCTCGCTCTCACTTTGCTCGTCTAATATATTTTGCCTCACTTTTAAAAGAGGCTTGTTACGGCCCTGATTTAATACTGACAAACATGAAGCATTAGCACTGAATGGATTAAATTTTAATCCGATTAAAATCAACTTATTTACAAATGGGGTTTTGTTTGGACGTAATCAGTTACGCATGGAGCGTCACTTCTCTGTGTCCTTAAAAGGTCATTTCAACTTCTGTCGATTAAAGACGACCTTTGTGATAACAATATTCGAAAGCTTAACTTTGGTTTTCGTAAACTTTACAAAGAAAATTGAACATGTCCAAAACAAGAAACTGTAATTACCACAACAGTCTTCCTGTCCTTCATCCCGCAATTGTTTATTTTTGAAGACTATAAGTGAATGAATAATTTGATTTTCTATCTCAGTACCTGCGCATATATGAAATACTTGCCACTGAACATTGAACCAAGCAAAATCAATACCACACATCGTTTCATATATTAAAATCAATCTACAGATGATTAAGCATTTCTGAGTTGGTAAGACTCCCTTGTGTGATAGTTGGCGTTTTCATCCACCACCAGACAGATTTATTCAAATACAAAATGTTCATGAATTGAAATATTTCAATTGAAATAAAAAAAATAAATAACATCCTTTTATTCAACGAGTTTATTTCACTTGGAGGTAACAAATCCGAAGTATTTTAGAGTCTAAAATGATACTTATTGAATATTTCACAAACAAATTTACAAATATAATATATTGTATTGTTGGTGACAGTTTTAAAACAATATCCGCGGCAAAATACTATAAAATTTCAATTCAAAATTTTGCATTGAAAGACATCCTTAAAATAACTTTAACTAATATGTATCTGAAAAACCAAAAGTAGCTTTGCTTTCGGAGTCAAGTGTGGCGTCCAGTTCAAAGAACAAGTATACAGTATACGTCTTTTTCCTGCTATTTGGTCGGATTGATGTCTCTTTGGTAATTTCCCGTTTTCATTTTATTGGTTTTGGTAAAGTATGCTATTCTTCTTAATTGTTGTGGTACATGTGCATACCTGCAACAATTTACCCAAATAGCTGATATGACCCATAATTAGGTTTAATTTATTTTTTTAAGAAATGTCATAATGTTGTGGTTAGACCTTCAAAGTATATATACCTTAGAATATATCATACTTTTTATTTTGTTAATGATGAAGACTCTTTGGAAATAGTCCGAAAGACATTCAGGGAAATTAAGCTCTACCGTTTTCAGAAGAAGATACCAACATAATATTACCTTAACATGGTCATATTTAATATATGGTAATTCATAACATATAATGAGATTGCTCATATTTTAGTCCATATTTTGAAATGAATGTATAAGTGGCTGTGCGGGATGTATGAATACGCAGCCGGGGCCTCGGGAACAAAGAGTTTCACATTTCTGCACGTTAAGAACTTTTGCAACAACTCTTTTTTGGGTCCATGTGTGGCCTGCATGCTGATGCAAGGGAGAAAAACTATGTCCCTATTTCTTATACACACATTTTCAGCTGGTGGCTGTTGAAATTCCTCTACTTTTCCCCGATCAATCCCTATTACAGGACCTACCTTTTGAATCTATTGATATGTTGTTCTCATCTTGAATGTATTTGAAGTATTTGCCACTGTACATGAAACAAAATGCAATATATTTTCATCTTGACTCAAGAGTGAAAGGATATGTATAACGGAACATGACAGCAACGTTACAACAAAAATAATTTGAAATAAAAATTACAATAAACAAATTCAGGCACGCATCATATTCATTATGCACATAATTTGGTTATCATATTTACTGCAAATTTTAACTCAAAGGCGTTGAAAAAAAAGACACACAGCTTTGCTTCAAGTTATGTTTTTTGTTCTTAATCTATTATTACTACCTGAAATCTTGAAGTCATCATTATCTATGCAGAGGATTCATATGGAAAGATAGATTGAAATTAGTTTTCTTTGATTGTATCAATTAAAAAAATGGTAGAAAGGGTGGAGTCATGCAGTTCTTCTCCTTCCTCCTTCCCCTTCTTCCCCTTGACCCACAAACCGACCAATGGTAGCCTTACTTAATACTTGATGCACTTCTAAAAGAAGAAACTGGTATGTGTTTAAGTAATTTGGTCAAATAGTACATGTAAATAAAAAAAATTTAAAAAAAATGAAAATTTCGTTTTTCAATGTTTTGTGCAAAATAGTTCAATTTCCCATATTTCCCTGTGCGAATTAAGATTTGTATGCTTTACTGAAGAAGATTATCAACATTATTTTATGTCATGTTCTTTTTTAAACGATTTTTGGAGAAAAATTCATAATTTATTGCAAAAAGTAAATATAGAAAAAGCTATCACATTGAAAGATATTGTTTTTGGCTATAAAATATCTGATAAATATTATTTTGGCTTTAACTATCTTATTACTATTATTGGGTTTTCAATTTATAAATCCTACTATGTATCTGATCAGAAAATGAAAAGACTTGATGTTTTTTTGTCTATTCATTAGAGAATTTACAAAACGAATGTATTATTCAAAGAAGTTAGAAGAAGTTAAATTTTTAGTTAATGTTAAGAAACATTTATTAGATTGATGTTTTATTTATTAATATAATAGAATTGAAAATCATATTTATTCTTCACAAGAAGCTTGGACTTGTTGAAGACAATGTAACAAGCAACTGATAGAAATAAAGAAATTTAAAAAGAAAAAAAAAAGATTTGTATGTACAATGATCATACGCTATTAAAAATAATTAATTTTTGAAATCTTTCTGCTCATTCTCTGTATGACGTGTGCTGTGGTAGTTATATTACTAAGTCTTTAAGTATTTTTAATGGTAAATTGAAATGTTGGCAGACAAAATGTATATATTCATGAATACCATGCAGATGCTTGGGGTCAAAGGTCAAACATATAAATGAAAACTTTGGTCCTATTATATTTCTACCACCTATATATTTCAAATAAAACATGCTTTTTGTGTATTTATTTCACTTTTAAAAATCCCACAGAGTCCCTATACAAAGAATAAAATTTCCTGATGTCAACAATATGTACCATAATCCGAAAATGTGCCAAAAGTGATCGTTGTTATATAAAATATATCAAATATCAGTTATTTTTCATGAGGTATTTTGAGTGGAAGGTTCGCAGACTTAATGTACAACCTAACATATATTTTTATAAGTGAAATGTGGTATGAGTGCCAATGAGATAACTCTCCATCCAAGTCACAATTTGTAAAAGTAAACCATTATGGTGAAAGTACGGTCTTCAACACAGAGCCTTGGCTCGCACCGAACAGCAAGCTATAAAGGGTCCCAAAAATGATAAGTGTAAAACCATTTTTAAACAGGAAAACCAACGGTCCAATCTATATAAAAAAACGAGAAACGAGAAACACTTTTGAACCACATCAAATGGTTTAACTCAATCAAAAGACATATTAACACAAACAAGTGAGCATACACTGAACAAATAAATTTGTTTTATGACACAATGTAAATACAAAATTAATAAAATAAGGAGTGAGATGTTAAACAATATCAGAAAGACAACCATAACCTTGTACAAAATGCCGCAAATGTAATACATGTAATACATGTGTAATAAGGTTACTGAAAAAAAAACGAACATAGCTTGAATACCATTACATATCTTTTTAAACTTGTATACCATACAATAGAATAACATACATACCGATCTCCTAGATAAAGTCAGGACGGGGGATTCCATAACTTCCTTCATATTGACAAAATTGGGTGACAACCCAAGCAAACATAATAGATAAATGTGACAACACTTGGGATGCAACAGCCAAACTTCCGGTGCAACTGTGATCAACACCAGTTCTTGGTGGGGTTTGTGATGCTCATTTTGTAATGTTAACTTAAGTTTTGTATGCGGTGGTGTATCTTCAGTTGCTTTTTGGTTTTTTCATATATAGTTACCAGTTATTTTCGACTTCTGATATGTATGAGCTTGAATATTCCGTTTATATCTTTTTCCTCTCTTTTATGGAGGATTCTCTTGTATCTCTCTTATATTTGTAGACTCAGAACCTAGATGGAATGACACACCACTTGCAGCTTTTATATTGATGGTTGTTTGTCTCATAAGTATATTTGGTAAGTTCAAGGTAGTATTATATTACTGTGGATTCATTATTATTCGTGGGATACCAATTTTCGTTAATTTCGTGGGTAGAAGTGAACCACGAATTTCAATGTTTAACGAATAACGAATTCTCTATAGGTTTGTATGCAGACTTTGACAAACCACGAAATCAAGTATCCACGAAAAATCAAGTTTTCCTCAATCCACGAAAATTGGTACCAACGAAAATAAGTGAATCCACAGTATTATAGTGGTTGTTAGTTAAGTATCCCAAGTCAACATTTCCACGTCTCGCACTAATAAACATGATAAAAATAATTTTTTAGCTCAAATTTATTTATAGAATTACTTTATTATGAGTTATTGTCACTTGCATTTCTCAAAAAACTTAAAAATGACAAAAACTTCAAAACATGTTCTAATGTTACATGAGTAAACAAAATTATTGCTAATACAACCGACAAAACAACTATTTAAACAGAACATTTTAATTCATTTATATTTTCGTAGGGCACATTATTCCAACGGAAGAAAATTTAATAGCATTTTTATTTGCACAAAAATGGAAAACATTTTTGTAACATTCTATTTAAGAAATAAAAACATTTTGATACTTCTTATTTGAAAAAAAAAATAACTTGAAATATTTGATAGGGGTAATAGATACATGTACTACATGTACCAATATACTATCTAATTCCTTTATATTCATTTCTAAAATTGCTTATTGTTTAATATTGTCACTGTTGTATCTCAAAAATCTTGCAATTTTTCCAATGTTACGAAACAATATCGCTAAAGCATAACCCAAAAATATACTAAATAAAAAAAATAAAACACTAGTGGTGTCATAACAATTCACAAAATAGTTAAAAACTATTTGATCTGAACAAGCCAGCACATGTCCACTGTCACACTACTTTTGCGACACAATATTCAAAAGCAGCTTTAATATGCACAATCATGGACAATATTTGTTGTAACAATCCATTTTAAAGAAAACGTTTTTTTCCTTCTTTTTAAAAAAAAATAAATGAGAAAGATGTTTGAGTTTTCTGCACCAACATATACTGATTATAACTTTTTCAGTTGCAGGAGCATTAAATGTATTTGAAAATCAACACCAGATAATCAATACAGGTAGGTACATTTTAAGAAGAAAGAACAAAGTATACGAAAGTAAAAAAAGGAAAACAATCTTGCTACCGAAGCGCTTTTTACATGCATAATTGTAATCTCTTGATAAAGCGTCTGATGGTTTTTAAGATATTGCTGTATCCAAAAATTCAGTTTGTCCACTTGTTTTCATCAACCATTTCCTGAAATCATGTCACAATGCCTTATACTGCACATTAACCCTTTTAAAGTATTATTCTTGAATAATACATATCATAGCAAAGTTGACCTTAAACAAGTAAAACACAAGGATAGTGATTGGGTGGCGGCGTTAGCTAACTTCTTAAAAGCTTTATGTTTTTAGAAGGTGGAAGATCTGGATGCTTCATACTTTGTATATAGATGCCTTATGTTACGAAGTTTCAGTCTTTCACATGTCCATTGTCCTTGACCTCATTTTCATGGTTCAGTGACTCCTGGAAAAAAAAAGTTAATTTTTTTGTAATGTTAATTTCCCTCTTATTATGAGTAATAGGATAACTATATTTAGTATGTGCGTACCTTGCAAGGTCCTCTTGCCCGTCAGACAGTTTTCATCTGACGTCGACCTCATTTCATGGATCAGTGAACAAGGTTAAGTTTTCGTGGTCAAGTCAATATATCAGATACTATAAGCAATAGGTCTTCTATATTTGGTGTATGGAATGATTGTAAGGTGTACATGTCCAACTGGCAGGTGTCATCTGACCTTGACCTCATTTTCATGGTTCAGTGGTCAAAGTTAAATTTTTTAGTTTTGGTCTGTTTTTCTAATATTATATGCAATAGGTCAACTATATTTGTTGTATTGAAGGATTGTAAGGTGTATATGTTTGTCTGGCAGGTATCATCTGACCTTGACCTCATTTTCATGGTTCATTGGTCAATGTTAAGTTTTCATGGTTAAGTTTGTTTCTAAGATACTATAAGCAATAGGTCAACTATGTTTTGTCTATTGAATGATTGTAAGGTGTACATCTATTTCTCCTTTGGTTTATCTGACCTTGACCTCATTTTCTTGGATCATGTAAAGTTTATGTGATACTTGTAGTAAAGCTTTATATTTAGGACTATCAACATAAAATCAATGGTTGGTAAAGAAGGCAACATTTCAGCGTGTGCACTCTTGTTGTGTTTTGGTCTGTTTTTCTTATACTGCATGCAATGGGTCTACTATATTTGGTGTATGGAATGATTGTAAGGTGTACATGTCCAACTGGCAGGTGTCATCTGACCTTGACCTCATTTTCATGGTTTAGTGGTCAAAGTTAAGTGTTTTTGTGTTTTGGTCTGTTTTTCTTATACTGTATGCAATGGGTCTACTATATTTGGTGTATGGAATGATTGTAAGGTGTACATGTCCAACTGGCAGGTGTCATCAGACATTGACCTCATTTTCATGGTTTAGTGGTCAAAGTTAAGATTTTGAGTTTTGGTCTTTTTTTCTAATACTATATGCAATAGGTCAACTTTATTTGGTGTATGGAAATATTTTATGATGTACATGTCAGTCTCGCAGGTTTTATTTGACCTTGACCTCATTTTCAGGGTTCATTGCTCAGTGAAAAGTTTTTGTGTTTTGGTCTGTTTTTATACGACCGCAAAAATTGAAAATTTTTTGGTCGTATATTGGTATGACGTTGGCGTCGTCGTCGTCGTCGTCGTCGTCGTCGTCGTCGTCGTCTGGCGTCGTCCGGCGTCGTCCGAAGACACATTGGTTTTCGCACTCTAACTTTAGTTTAAGTGAATGGATCTCTATGAAATTTTACCATAAGGTTCAATACCACAAAAGGAAGGTTGGGATTGATTTTGGGGGTTATGGTACCAACAGTTAAGGAATTAGGGGCCAAAAAGGGGCCAAAAATAAGCATTTTTGTAACTTCCAGACATAACTTGTGTGTTAGTGTATGGATCTCTCTGACATTGTACCACAAGGTTCCATATCACACAGGGAATGCTGGGATTAATTTTGGGGGTAATTGCCTCAAAATATTAGGAATTAGGGGCCAAAAAAGGGGCAAAAAACAAGCATTTTTTTAGTTTCATGACAATAACTTGTGTGTAAGTGTATGGATCTTTCTGAAATTGTATTACAAGGTTCCATATCACAAAGGGAAAGCTGGAATTGAGTTTGGGGGTAATTGCCCAAAACGTTTAGGAATAAGGGGCCAAAAAGGGGCCAAAAATAAGCATTTTTCTAGTTTCCAGACAATAACTTGTGTTCAAGTGTATGGATCTCTCTGAAATTGTACCACGAGGTTCCATATCACACAGGGAATGCTGGGATTGATTTTGGGGGTAATTGCCCAAAACGTTTAGGAATAAGGGGCCAAAAAGGGGCCAAAAATAAGCATTTTTCTAGTTTCCAGACAATAACTTGTGTTCAAGTGTATGGATCTCTCTGAAATTGTACTGCAAGGTACCATACCACAAAGGGAAAGCTGGGATTGAGTTTGGGGGTGATGAATCATAAGGGGGTTCAAAGAATTTGGGGGGGGATTTTTTTTTTTTTCCTTTTTTTTTTCTTTTAAAATTTTCCATTTTAAGTTGGTTATTTCTGTTTTATATTTAAAAGCAAATAATAACGATATGGTAGGAGATACACACCAAACAGGATGTGTAAATTATTATAAAATAAGTATTGTGCAATAGCAAGAAATTTTCAATTGCACAGTATTGCACAATTGCAAGAAATCTTCAATTGCACAGTATTGCGCAATAGCAAGAAATCTTCAATTGCACAGTATTGTGCAATAGCAAGAAATATCCAATAGCACAATATTGCGCAATGGCAAGAAATTGTCAATTGTACAGTATTGCGCAATAGCAAGAAATATTCAATTGCACAGTATTGTTCAAAAGAAGATACTTCGTATAAATTGCTTATTTCTTGACCAATTTCAATGGGGTTTTATTCTTGAATTCTTGGGGTTCTTTAATATGCTGATTCTAACCGTGTATTAAGTTTTTGGATTTTGGGCCCCGTTTTTAAATTGGTCCACATTGAGGTCCAAAGGGTCCAAAATTAAACTTTGTTTGATTTCATCAAAAATTGAATTATTGGGGTTCTTTGATATGCCGAATCTAACCGTGTATTTAGATTCTTAATTTTTGGTTCTGTTTTCAAATTGGTCTACATTAAGGTCCAAAGGGTCCAAAATTAAACTTAGTTTGATTTTAACAAAAATTGAATTCTTAGGATTCTTTGATATGCTGAATCTAAACATGTATTTAGATTTTTGATTATGGGCCCAGTTTTCAAGTTGGTCCAAATCGGGGTCCAAAATTAAACTTTGTTTGATTTCAACAAAAATTGAATATATGGGGTTCTTTGATATGCTGAATCTAACCATGTATTTAGATTTTTGATTTTTGGGCCCCATTATCAACTTAGTCCACATTGAGGTCAAAAGGGTCCAAAATTAAACTTTGTTTGATTTCATCAAAAATTGAATTCTTGGGGTTCTTTGATATGCTGAATCTAACCATGAATTTAGATTTTGGATATTGGACCATAATAGTTGAATGTCCAATTTAAAATTTTTAAGTTCTTAGACCACATTCATTCTGTGTCAGAAACCTATGCTGTGTCAAATATTTAATCACAATCCAAATTCAGAGCTGTATTAAGCTTGAATGTTGTGTCCATACTTGCCCCAACTGTTCAGGGTTCGACCTCTGCGGTCGTATCAAGCTGCGCCCTGCGGAGCATTTTATTCTTAAACTATAAGCAATAGGTCAACTATATTTGTTGTATGGAAGGATTGTAAGGTGTACATGTCTGCCTGGTGTGGTTCATCTGATAGTGACCTCATTTTAATGGTTCATTGGTCAATGTTTAGTTTTCTTGGTTAAAACTGTTTCTTAGAAACTATAAGCAATAAGTCAACTATATGTAGTGAATTGAATGATTGTAAGGTGTACATGTATTTCTCGTTTGGTTTATCTGACCTTGACCTCATTTTTTTGGATCATGTTAAGTTAATGTGATAGTTGTAGGAAAGCTCTATATTTAGGACTTTCAACATAATATCAATGGTTAGTAAAGAAGGTGAGACATTTTAGCATGTGCACTTTTGTTTTATATATAGATAGTATTTTAAATCTTTGAAATATTTTTATATCATGAACATAAATAATAGATTAGTAATAAAGATATATATATATAACAACACAAACAATTATAATATGTTTGTGTATGATAACACACAATAACACACATTTCTGGCTCGCACAGGTAGTTAGTAACTTGGTTTGTCAGATACATCTACGGTATAATTTAGAAATAAAAGCAGAATTGATGATTGTTCCATTGAATATCAATATCCTTTGTTCTCACTTTTAAACATTGATAGAAAGTACTATTTTTCAACACATGCTATGTACAAATTGTTTCAGATACAGATGAAACAGATATCAGAAGAACAGAGTCGGCGAATACCATTAATGAAACTTATCATGAATCTGGTAAAAGTAATACATTTGATAAAACACATGGTATTTACAATTCAAAGAATATTTCAAATTTGAACGCTATGAATACATATGAATACAAATACCCCTAATATGTACTATACAGAAATCAAAACTAAAAGTTAAAAATCATGATGTGTAAAAGTGCAACCATTAAATTCAGTATCAATAATTGCATGCGTTTTGTGACTAGATATTTATTACCAATTGTTAATATTAAAGTAAATATACATGTAACCATAATTTAAAAAGCATTGAAAATCACTCTGCTACATATAGATCAAAAGTGTCTTTGAGTATCATAACTTCAAAAGTCTTTATAAATCTATATGTTGACAATGCAAGAAGAACTCTACATATTAAATATATATGTTGACAATGCCAGAAGAACTCTACTTATTAAATTCTCTAACATTCTTTATCTTAATTATGTTAATTGGAAACAATCATCACTTAAACGAACAAAAGTGAACTCCATCGCCGTATTTAGTTCCTCAGTAAAGCCTGCCTTAACATGATACTGCCATTATTTCTAAAAAAAAAAAAACCAAAAAAAAACCACCCAACTGCTTTACTTCATGTAGAATTGATTAGTTTTTGGTAAAACTGCACTTGTCTGACTTTGGTAGCAATACACAGTAAGGAAAAACACTTAAAATTGACACTCATAATTGTTTAACCACCCTCTTTCTCTTGCTTTTTAACTAATAAGACTTTATGTAAATGCATATTTATGGAATTCAATCACAATTTGATTTCCAATAGTTAAAATATTGAAATATAATCTCTTTTAGGTGTAACCATGGCAACAATCTGCATTTATTTGATCCAAAATATTGAGTAAAGAGGGCTGAGAATGTCACAAAAGTCTCCAAATTTTAGTCCAAACTAGAATTTAAAATCCATTATTATAGTGTTACATCTTCTGAAACATTGACATTTATCTCTCATTAGGTCAAATGGAAAGCATATTTATTTCTCCTCATTTTTCTTAAAATTGAATTAAAAAAGTTGAGCATCAATTATTTGTTGGAGAATCCTACAAAAATTTCTGCACTTTAGGACCGTCACACAGAAAATTACCTATAAATTACGCCAAAATGTTGATGTTCATATAAATCCACTTTGATTCTATATTTTTCCTAAATATCTATTTATTTTGACAATGTACAAAGTATCTATACTTCATTATATATATAGTTTATGATTAAAGAAGGGGAGAACAACTTGTAATTATTGATAATTTTGTGTAAAAAAATAATCCAGTATTAACTTGGAACAGTTATTAAATAACAGAATAAGTGGTTGAACATTTGGAAGATCTAGCGAAAGTTTAATATCAGGCAATCTTATCTTATTATACAGTTGAAATGGTAGGTTACACAAATTTCGTTGTTATGCTTGTTTTTATATACATCTACGGCTTATTTTTCTAATACAAGAAGAATGTATAATAGTTCTAAGAAATATCATTTATTCTTACTTTCAAAGAAGCCTGTCCTATATTCTAGAATATACTAGACAGATATTGTTTCAGATTCAGCTTTAACTGATGTCGAAAGAACAGAGTCGGTGGTAACAGTTGAAAAAGCGCATGGTATTTACAATTTTATAGCATATTAAAAATCATGAGCCGAATTATTTTGCTTGTTTTTAGCTCACCTGTCCGTTAACTTTTACAAAAAATCTTCTCCTCTGACTACTAGGCCAAAGTTAACCAAACTTGGCCACAATCATCTTCGGGGTATCTAGTTTAAAAAATGTGTCCGACGACCTCGTTTGCCAACCAACATGGCCGCCATGGCTAAAAATAGAACATAGGGGTAAAATGCAGTTTTTGGCTTATATCTCTGAAACCAAAGCATTTAGAGTAAATCTGACACGGGGGTAAAAATGTTCATCAGGTTTAAATCTATCTGCCCTGTCATTTTCAGACGAATCAGACAACCCGTTGTTGGGTTGCTGCCCCATAAATAGTAATTTTAAGGAAATTTTGCAGTTTTTGGTTATTATCTTGAATATTACTATAGATAGAGATAAACTGTAAACAGCAATAATGTTCAGCAAAGTAAGATCTACAAATAAATCCACATGACCAAAATTGTCAATTGACCCCTTAAGGAGTTATTGCCCTGTAAATGTTTGTAATCTTTTACAAAAATCTTCTCTCTGAAACTACTGAGACAAATTTAACCAAACTTGTCCACAATCATCATAAGGTATTTAGTTTAAAAAATGTGTCCGATGACCCTGCATGCCAACCAACATGGCGGTCATGGCTAAAAATAGAACATAGGGGTAAAATGCAGTTTCTGGCTTTTAACTCTGAAACTAAAGCCAAAGTATAATGGTTGCATTATTTCATGCATCAATTGTAAACAAAAATATCAGGTGAGCGACAGAGGCTCCTTGGAGCCTCTAGTTTTGTTTTCTTTTAATTTCAATTATTTTCACGTTTTTCTGTATACTATGAACATACAGTATTTGCAACCTTAGGCGTTACTGTTTGACGTGAACTTGACTGATTGGTGAATGGTCGGTGACGGATGTTTGACTGATTGATGAGTGATCGGTGACCCATAGAATCTGTCAGACAAGTCAAATAAGCTATGTGAGAGTTACCATGACAACGGTCAGCGATCGATCAGTAAATTAATGTTATGCACGGATCAGACGGATACGTATATATCTAAAATTCTTATGTAAACCGAACTCCACAGTGTTTACATTCGATGAACGTGGACCTCTACGAAGACACCTTTACTCGTTAATTTGTAATAAACTTGGTTGCAATAACAAATAGAAAAAATATAAATTACTTGTATATGCATCATATGTATTACTTCATATTCTTTTATTTAAAATTAAGCTAAATAAATAACATAAGTGCAGAATAATGATATGCTCAGAATGTTTATGTACCACTTGAACGCGATAAAATGTTATCATTTAAAATAAGTACTCTAGTTAGCAATTTCATGTCACTAGATGATAAAAGTAAAAATAGTATAACAGTGAAGATGCTTAGAGCTTTGTTTGTGTTGATTAAGAGTGTTGTTTTAAATATTGTTTTAAATAACATTACCCAGCAGGCACTCAAAGTTGATACAATGTTGTTTCTCAACATTGAAACAATGTCATATTTATGTTTGATTTTAAAAATTTTAATCAACGTTGAAGTTTCAACATCCATTCAACGTTGATCCAAGGTTGAATAGTAGTTGAAAGTACATAAATAAAATATATTATAAAGCTGCATACACATTTTGACCTGCTTTCCAAATTTGTGCTGTTGTTATTGATGGTAGACAGACAGCTGGACTGTGCAGGGTTTTTAAATGTCTTGGTTTTCCCCCCAAGACACATATGAACTAGATAGACAGGCTAAATGGGAGATGATCCAACATTCTGTGCTTGTACAAAGTCAATTATCTTGACCATAAATGTCAGATCTTAACATCTTTGTTGGCTTCTGTGTCTATTTTCTCAGTAAAGTTAGTGGTTGGTGTGATCTACTGTATTGTCCGATATATTTGGGAGTTCCTGTTAAATTTAATGAATCATGCGTATTTAGCTATTGAGAACAAGTAAAACTACAAGTAGGAATAGCTGAAATGATTGTGTGTGTCCACTTGTATAACGATAACTATATATAATTATCTATATGGTTATACAAGTGGACACACACCCTCATTTCATCTATTTCTACTTGTAGTTTTTCTTGTTCTGAATAGCTATAAAATACAAATGATTACAGTTTGCATAAAAATTATGAAACGCACTTTATTCCCACCACAGAAAGCATCACTAAACAGGAAGAAGATGTTGAACAGTTCTAAACACTTCTCACACGTTACAAGTTGTCCTTGTTAAGCGACTGACCAAATGTTAAGCCATTCTTTAAAGTAGTAGATCCCAAGAAAAGTGAAGACATTATTAGATCAAACAAGTGTACAGGATGATCGCAATACATATGAAAATAAGAAGATGCTGCATGACTGCTAACCAGACAACTCTCCACTAGAAACCAAATGTCCTTGATGATATATATATTACCCTCACACCTAAAGGCTATAATTGGTATAATCCATTACACGAATACAAATTTACTGAAGAACAACATTAACTATAGTAATACAATGATATTTCTTTTGATTCAAGATTTATTTTATAAATTCATTTGTTATCTTTGTCTCTTTTGTCCTTTTTGCATGTCAACTTTCTTCCACCACGTCGAGTTCTTTCTGCGGCAGACTTCAAGCAGGAGGAGTCTTTATCACATATTTGTTTCTCAGTGACATCTTCATACTTTTGCAGTATATTTAACCTCTAGAAAAGATAAGATGATAATAAATATAAATTGTATGTCCTGAAAAGATATCCTAAACTTGAGCCACCTTAAATTTGATTCTAGATATCATCAAGAAGCAATGAAAAATAAAACCATAATGGCAAAGCACATAAAGAAATAAGCTAATCATTAATAAAAAAAATATGAGAAATAAAAAAATACATAAATATTTACTATTGGTAGTTTTTGATATTAAATGAAGAAGCTTCTACTCGAGATTTGTAAAATTGCAGGTTTGACTTTGTAATTGATTACCCCGAAAATACTTTCCTTTCACGTTTTTTAATTGATAACTGCACAAGTCCATTAACATTTTTCGTGTGTGTGTTTGTTCGATTATTTTGTAATTCTTTATTTGTTATATTTCAATGTATTTCATGAGGGCCTCAGGGAAGATTAGTTTTGTAACTAACTGTGTAACCCTCTTTAAATAAAGAATTATTATTATTATTATCATCATTAAATAAAGAACTGCGCCATGAGCGCATGATAAGCCCGTATTTAACGCGGAACACAAAATACCTACCTTTGATGATTTTATAGATTGGAATTCCCAAAACTGAATTTTGATTTTGCTCCACTTCGATTCATTTCAGCCATTGCTTTGTTCGACAAACTTCTGTAAAATAGATAATACATGTTCACGATAATGGAAGGCTGTTGTAAGTTAACGTTCAGCGGCAGGTTAAATGCACATTCAGGACGAGTACATGATAATGTTTTAAGAATACGAAGTCTACGAATATTGTCAAGATAGTTTTCACTGTGTAAATAGATATAGGAAGATGTGGTATGAGTGCCAATGAGACAACTCTCCATCCAAGTTACAATTTATAAAAGTAAACCATTATAGGTCAAGGTACGGCCTTCAACACGGAGCATTGGCACACACCGAACAGCAAGCTATAAAGGGCCCCAAAAAATTAATAGTGTAAAACCATTCAAACGGAAAAACCAGTTCTCATTTATGCTAAACGCAATCTTGGCTACCTCCTTTATTCTGAGATCGGTTTATTCTTTTTATTGTATTATATTTAATTGTCTTAACCCTTCACGTAAATAATTGTCTTTGTAGAGAATACATGTTGTTGAATTTGTGTCTGCCTTGCATATGATAATGTTATTTTTCTTAGTAAACAAATTGCTGAAAGTTTCTAATGTATATAATATTGTAATTTTGTTGTTATTGTTTACTAAAAGTTGTGTCGTCTTTTTGTTTTTAAAACTTCTATTAAGGCGCATGGTCATGTTGATTTTAAAGTAGTCATAATTGATTGGGCGCACATGCTATGTTAACCTAATTTCTCGTATTACACAGAGATCGCCTGAAGATCAGATAAGGGTCAGACAGACTTGTTTTAAAAATAGAATGACTTGTGTAGTTGGTTAATTAGGTGAAAAGTTATGAATAAAATTGAGAATGGAAATGGGGAATGTGTCAAAGAGACAACAACCCGACCATAGAACAGACAACATTCAATTTTCCTCACACCCGTAGCCAGGGGGGTTCGAGGGGTTCGTACGAACCCTACCCCCTTGAAAACAAATAAGCACTGTTAAAGTCGACGCTCTGTTTGAATTGTAACTGTTAAAGCGAGCTTCGCGAGTCCATGTTACCACCCCCCCCCCTTGGAAATTCCTGGCTACGGGCCTGTTCCTTCTCATAGCGTGAAGTAATTGTACTTTGTGGTATTATTTAACGTAATTGTAAAAATAATATAAATTTCACATTTTATTAATTTTTAAATTCCTGCACATGATCGTTCAATATTTTGTTGTTCAGTCCAAATCTATTGTTTATAATCAACAATAGCATGCAGTTTACCTAGCCTTAAACTAAAAGTAGACACATATCTATAGTGTACGTGTTGGGAACACCAGATCACATTTACCAGTGTAAAGCGCTTTACACCCCCCTTTTTTCTTCAAGCATATTAATGTCTCAAATTTTACCTTAAGAGAAAACAAATATGCTTTCCACCTTAAATGCTCTTAAAAATAGTAAAATTGGTGGAAATTATATATTAAATTGTTTACTATGGCTCTTCTCTGTGTTCTACTATCTACATTTGTTGACGTTATATTTTTCTCTGATTGTGCAATACTGATACCAATTCAGCATTTCTTAATACAATTAATACATATGAAAAACCATTATAGCCACATAGAAACATCTACTTACCATAAGGATACTTGATAAACGGCAAGTTTCTTGTTCTTTGTTTTTCTATCTTTTAAACAGGAAAAGAGCGGGTATAAGTAATGCGCATGGGTAACTAACTTCCTGTTTAAATCCAGCGAAAATATGAATAAAAAAAACCCAAGATTTTTGTAAATAATCAATTATTACAAAATTAATGTCTTTACATGTTATCCGTATGTTATTATAAATTATTCATAAATATTATGTGAGATATTATTAATGCAGTTTATTTTTTTTCCAAGAAATTCAGTATCAAACAATATTACCCCCCCCCCCCACCCCCTATTTCAAAGAATTTATATTAAAAATATAAGATCTGATTTCATAATATTCTTGTGAAAATCGAAAACCTATTTTATTCTTGTCTTTATAAATATATACTGCTATAGTTATGCATGTACTGACTTGAGTTAATGATTTTTTTTATATAGGCCTACAGTAAATACTTATTAAAATGTCAATGTTGAATCAACCTTCCAATTTCAACGTTGAAATGATCAACGTTAATTCAACTTTGAATAAATGTTTATTACTCAACGTTGAAAATGTAACGTTGTTTCAACGTTGAATACACGTTGATCACCACTTCAACATCATTTCAACGTTTATTCAACGTTGAGTGCCTGCTGGGTAATTTCTTCTTTTGAAAAAAAGTAATGCAATTTTATTTGTAATTATTTATTTTAAAGGCCTCAAAGATAAGTCTTTTTATTAGAATTTAGACATAATCAGAATTAAAAAATCTTAAACTTTTGTTTTTGTGGAATAAGAATGCAGTTATTTCTTTATTTTAATACAAATTATAAACCGCTATATGATTTCAGTACTTTTTGTACATCAGAATTGGTTGTTTTTCATCAAATATGCTGAATTTAAGGGAAAAGATACTAAATTTTTGTACGCATTGCTTAAAATGCAAATAATTTTTTCTCATATTGGGAATAATGCAATGTCAATTGCAATCAGTCATTATAAATGCCTTAAGATATGTTCTCTTGTATAAAATGTGAATAATTGAAGGATAAATATGCATAAACTTTTGTTTTTGTTGAACAAGAATGCAATCATTTCTTCATTTTCATGGAATATATTGACCGCCATGGGATTTTTGTCATTTTTAAAGTTTAGGATTGGTCTTTTTTCATAAAATTAAAAGATAATCAGAGAAAATATACTTAAATGTTGTTCGCATTGTTTAAAAGTACCCAAATTATTCTTCTTTTAATAAAAATTATGCAATTCTATTTGTAATTAGTTATTTTAAAGGCCTCAAGATAAGTCTTTTTTTTAGAATTTAGATATAATCAGAATTAAAATACTTTAACTTTTGTTTTTGTGGAATAAGAATGCAGTTATTGCTTTATTTTAATACAAATTATAAACCGCCATAAGATTTCAGTACTTTTTGTACATCAGGATTGATTGTTTTTCATTAAATATGCTGAATTTTAGGGAAAAGATACTAAATTTTTGGACGTGTTGCCTAAAATGCAAATATTTCTTCTCATATTTGAAATAATGTAATGTCAATTGCAATCAGTCATTATAAATGCCTTTTGACAAGTAATTTTGTATAAAATGTGAATATTTGAAGGATAATAATGCATAAACTTTTGTTTTTGTTGAACAAGAATGCAATCATTTCTTCATTTTAATGGAAATTATTGACCGCCATTGGATTTTTGTACTTTTTATAGTTTAGGATTGGTTGTTTTTCATAAAATTAAAAGAATATCGGAGAAAACATACTAAAATTTTGTTCCCATTTTTAGCTCACCTGGCCCGAAGGGCCAAGTGAGCTTTTCTCATCACTTGGCGTCCATCTTCCGTCGTACGTCGTCGTCCGTCATCGTTAGCTTTTTACAAAAATCTTCTCCTCTGAAACCACTGGGCCAAATTTAACCAAACTTGGCCACAATCATCATTAGGGTATCTTGTTTAAAAAATGTGTCCGATGACCCCACCTTCCAACCAAGATGGCCGCCAAGGCTAAAAATAGAACATAGGGGTAAAATGAAGATTTTGGCTTATATCTCTGAAACCAAAGCATTTAGAGTAAATCTGACCTTGGGTAAAACTCATTATCAGGTCAAGATCTATCTGCCCTGAAATTTTCAGACAAATCTGACAACCTGTTGTTGGGTTGCTGCCCCTGAATTTGTAATTTTAAGGAAATTTTGCAGTTTTTGGTTATTATCTTGAATATTATTATAGATAGAGATAAACTGTAAACAGCAATAATGTTCAGCAAAGTAAGATCTACAAATAAGTTGTCATGACCAAAATTGTTAGTCGACCCCTTTAGGAGTTATTGCCCTTAATAGTCAATTTTTAACAATTTTTTGTAAATTTTTGTAATCTTTTACAAAAATCTTCTTCTCTGAAACTACTGAGACAAATTTAACCATACTTGGCAATAATCATTATTAGGGTATCTAGTTTCAAAAATTTGTCTGATGACCCCGCCTTCCAACCATCATGGCCGACTTGGTTAAAAATAGAACATAGGGGTAAAATGCAGTTTTTGGTTTATATCTCTGAAACTAAAGCATTTAGAGCAAATCTGACAGGTGGCAAAAATGTTCATCAGATTTAGATTTATCTGCCCTGAAATTTTCAGACAAATCCGACAACCCTTTGTTGGGTTGCTGCCCCTGAGTTAGTAATTTTACAAAAATTTTGCAGTTTTTTGTTATTATCTTAGATATCATTATAATACTATTAATTATGATTTTAACCTTATTTTACATGATTTCCAAAGCATCAGTAAATACAGGTGAGCGACACAGGCTCTTGAGAGCCTCTAGTATGAAATTACCAAAATTATTCTTCTTTTGATAAAAAATGATGCTATTTTATAATATTTGTAATTAGTTATTTTAAAGGCCTCAAGATAAGTCTTTTTTTTTAGAATTTAGATATAATCAGAATTAAAATACTTAAACTTTTGTTTTTGTGGAATAAGAATGCAGTTATTGCTTTATTTTAATACAAATTATAAACCGCCATAAGATTTCAGTACTTTTTGTACATCAGGATTGATTGTTTTTCATTAAATATGCTGAATTTTAGGGAAAAGATACTAAATTTTTGGACGTGTTGCCTTAAATGCAAATATTTCTTCTCATATTTGAAATAATGTAATGTCAATTGCAATCAGTCATTATAAATGCCTTTTGACAAGTAATTTTGTATAAAATGTGAATATTTGAAGGATAATTATGCATAAACTTTTGTTTTTGTTGAACAAGAATGCAATCATTTCTTCATTTTAATGGAAATTATTGACCGCCATTGGATTTTTGTACTTTTTATAGTTTAGGATTGGTTGTTTTTCATAAAATTAAAAGAATATCGGAGAAAACATACTAAAATTTTGTTCCCATTTTTAGCTCACCTGGCCCGAAGGGCCAAGTGAGCTTTTCTCATCACTTGGCGTCCATCTTCCGTCGTACGTCGTCATCCGTCATCGTTAGCTTTTTACAAAAATCTTCTCCTCTGAAACCACTGGGCCAAATTTAACCAAACTTGGCCACAATCATCATTAGGGTATCTTGTTTAAAAAATGTGTCCGATGACCCCACCTTCCAACCAAGATGGCCGCCAAGGCTAAAAATAGAACATAGGGGTAAAATGAAGATTTTGGCTTATATCTCTGAAACCAAAGCATTTAGAGTAAATCTGACCTTGGGTAAAACTCATTATCAGGTCAAGATCTATCTGCCCTGAAATTTTCAGACAAATCTGACAACCTGTTGTTGGGTTGCTGCCCCTGAATTTGTAATTTTAAGGAAATTTTGCAGTTTTTGGTTATTATCTTGAATATTATTATAGATAGAGATAAACTGTAAACAGCAATAATGTTCAGCAAAGTAAGATCTACAAATAAGTTGTCATGACCAAAATTGTTAGTCGACCCCTTTAGGAGTTATTGCCCTTAATAGTCAATTTTTAACAATTTTTTGTAAATTTTTGTAATCTTTTACAAAAATCTTCTTCTCTGAAACTACTGAGACAAATTTAACCATACTTGGCAATAATCACTATTAGGGTATCTAGTTTCAAAAATTTGTCTGATGACCCCGCCTTCCAACCATCATGGCCGACTTGGTTAAAAATAGAACATAGGGGTAAAATGCAGTTTTTGGTTTATATCTCTGAAACTAAAGCATTTAGAGCAAATCTGACAGGTGGCAAAAATGTTCATCAGATTTAGATTTATCTGCCCTGAAATTTTCAGACAAATCCGACAACCCTTTGTTGGGTTGCTGCCCCTGAGTTAGTAATTTTACAAAAATTTTGCAGTTTTTTGTTATTATCTTAGATATCATTATAATACTATTAATTATGATTTTAACCTTATTTTACATGATTTCCAAAGCATCAGTAAATACAGGTGAGCGACACAGGCTCTTGAGAGCCTCTAGTATGAAATTACCAAAATTATTCTTCTTTTGATAAAAAATGATGCTATTTTATAATATTTGTAATTAGTTATTTTAAAGGCCTCAAGATAAGTCTTTTTTTTTAGAATTTAGATATAATCAGAATTAAAATACTTAAACTTTTGTTTTTGTGGAATAAGAATGCAGTTATTGCTTTATTTTAATACAAATTATAAACCGCCATAAGATTTCAGTACTTTTTGTACATCAGGATTGATTGTTTTTCATTAAATATGCTGAATTTTAGGGAAAAGATACTAAATTTTTGGACGTGTTGCCTAAAATGCAAATATTTCTTCTCATATTTGAAATAATGTAATGTCAATTGCAATTAGTCATTATAAATGCCTTTTGACAAGTAATTTTGTATAAAATGTGAATATTTGAAGGATAATTATGCATAAACTTTTGTTTTTGTTGAACAAGAATGCAATCATTTCTTCATTTTAATGGAAATTATTGACCGCCATTGGATTTTTGTACTTTTTATAGTTTAGGATTGGTTGTTTTTCATAAAATTAAAAGAATATCGGAGAAAACATACTAAAATTTTGTTCCCATTTTTAGCTCACCTGGCCCGAAGGGCCAAGTGAGCTTTTCTCATCACTTGGCATCCATCGTCCGTCGTCTGTCGTCGTCCGTCATTGTTAGCTTTTTACAAAAATCTTCTCCTCTGAAACCATTGGGCCAAATTTAAGCAAACTTGGCCACAATCATCATTAGGGTATCTTGTTTAAAAAATGTGTCCGATGACCCCACCTTCCAACCAAGATGGCCGCCAAGGCTAAAAATAGAACATAGGGGTAAAATGAAGATTTTGGCTTATATCTCTGAAACCAAAGCATTTAGAGTAAATCTGACATAGGGTAAAACTCATTATCAGGTCAAGATCTATCTGCCCTGAAATTTTCAGACAAATCTGACAACCTGTTGTTGGGTTGCTGCCCCTGAATTTGTAATTTTAAGGAAATTTTGCAGTTTTTGGTTATTATCTTGAATATTATTATAGATAGAGATAAACTGTAAACAGCAATAATGTTCAGCAAAGTAAGATCTACAAATAAGTTGTCATGACCAAAATTGTTAGTCGACCCCTTTAGGAGTTATTGCCCTTAATAGTCAATTTTTAACAATTTTTTGTAAATTTTTGTAATCTTTTACAAAAATCTTCTTCTCTGAAACTACTGAGACAAATTTAACCATATTTGGCAATAATCATTATTAGGGTATCTAGTTTCAAAAATTAGTCTGATGACTCCGCCTTCCAACCATCATGGCCGACTTGGTTAAAAATAGAACATAGGGGTAAAATGCAGTTTTTGGTTTATATCTCTGAAACTAAAGCATTTAGAGCAAATCTGACAGGTGGCAAAAATGTTCATCAGATTTAGATTTATCTGCCCTGAAATTTTCAGACAAATCCGACAACCCTTTGTTGGGTTGCTGCCCCTGAGTTAGTAATTTTACAAACATTTTGCAGTTTTTTGTTATTATCTTAGATATCATTATAATACTATTAATTATGATTTTAACCTTATTTTACATGATTTCCAAAGCATCAGTAAATACAGGTGAGCAACACAGGCTCTTGAGAGCCTCTAGTTTGAAATTACCAAAATTATTCTTCTTTTGATAAAAAATGATGCTATTTTATAATATTTGTAATTACATATTTTAAAGGCCTCAAGATAAGTCTTTTTTTTTAGAATTTAGATATAATCAGAATTAAAATACTTAAACTTTTGTTTTTGTGGAATAAGAATGCAGTTATTGCTTTATTTTAATACAAATTATAAACCGTCAGAAGATTTTAGTACTTTTTGTACAATAGGATTGGTTGTTTTTCATAAAATATGCTGAATTTTAGGGAAAAGATACTAATTTTTTGTATGCGTTGCTAAAATGCAAATATTTCTTCTCATATTTGAAATAATGCAACGTCAATTGCAATCAGTCATTATAAATGCCTTTTGATAAGTAATTTTGTATAAAATGTGAATATTTGAAGGATAAATATGCATAAACTTATGTTTTTGTTTAACAAGAATGCAATCATTTCTTCATTTAAATGGAAATTATTGACCGCCATTGGATTTTTGTAATTTTTATAGTTTAGGATTGGTTGTTTTTCATAAAATTAAAAGATTATCAGAGAAAATATACTGAAATGTTGTTCGCATTGTTTAAAATCACCAAAAGTATCCCTCTTTTGATAAAAAATGATGCTATTTTATAATATTTGTAATTAGTTATTTTAAAGGCCTCAAGATAAGTCTTTTTTTAGAATTAAGATATAATCAGAATTAAAATACTTAAACTTTTGTTTTTGTGGAATAAGAATGCAGTTATTGCTTTATCTTAATACAAATTATAAACCGCCAGAAGATTTTAGTACTTTTTGTACATCAGGATTGGTTGTGTAAGTAATTTTGTATAAAATGTGAATATACTATAATATCTAAACAATATAAGACCACCGTTGATAGTAAACTATAGTAAATAGCACTGAAATTTACTTTTATAGTATATGTATGTTCATAGTATACAGATTGATAGTAAACTTGGAATTGATAGTAAATAGCAAATACACTTTATTTATATTATATGTATGTTCATAGTATACAGAAAATGCGAAAATAATTGTTCTGTCCCCAAGTACCTATGAAAATTATGTGTAATTTAAACAGTTCTAAATGGAAGTCTTGTCTTTGACTTATTAGTTTGTCCGACGACGGAAACAATATCAGGACATCTTTATTTTCATTTTCCTCCTAAAATAACCCAAAGGGAATAATCATAAGCAAGGATGACAAATGCGACTATGTACAGTACCTATAGGACACAAAGGCATGATGATTAATTTGGAAGGAAGAGAAGCGACACACAAAATGAGGTCTTCTCATTTAATAGTACAGATTATAGATATTGATAAACTGTAAACAGCAATAATGTACAGCATAGTAAAATCTACAAATAAGTCAACATGACCAAAACTGTCTCCTTAAGGAGTTATTATCAATTTTATCGTAAATTTTTGTAATCTTTTACAAAACTCTCCTCTGAAACTACTGGGCCAAATAGAATCAAGTTTGGCCACAATCATCATTGAGGTATCTAGTTTAAAAAATGTGTCCGATGATCCTGCTTGCCGACCAAAATGGCTGACATGGCTAGAAAATAGAACATAGGGGTAAAATGCAGTTTATGGCGTATATCTCTAAAACTAAAGCATTTAGAGCAAATCTGACAGTGGTAAAAATTGTTCATCAGGTTTAATTCTATCTGCTCTGATATTTTCAAACAAATCAAACAACCCGTTGTTTGGTTGCTGTCCCTGAATTGGTAATTTTAATAAATTTATCATTTTTTAAAATTATCTTGAATATTATTATAGATAGAGATAAACTGTAAACAGCAATAATACAAATAAGTTGAACATTTCTAAAATTGTGAATTGACTCCTTAAGGAGTTATTGCCCTTTATAGTCGACAATTTTTAACAATTTTTCGTAAATTTTTGTAATCTTTCTCATGAAGATAGAGAGAAACTAAACAGACTTCAATGATTAGGAATGTAAGATACAAAAAAGACAGAGATTTTTTTCATTAATTTTATACTGGTCTACAATGTTGGAGAGTGTTTTTTGTTGAACATGCATATAGACCAAGGTGAACGACACAGGCTCTAGAGGCTCAGAGCCTCTAGTTTGTCTGTCAAAACAACTAGTTTCTTTTACAAAGTTTTTACTGAATTTCGTCATCTTCCACTGAATCTAAAGGATTCAATTTCTGATACATTATGTGTTCTGGGTATATTTTTACACACCATTTAAGGATTATAATAAGAACACACTTTCTGAATTTTTTTCCAAACTGAAAGACACAAGGTTAATTTAAGATCAGTTTTACGTGTTCATTTTAGTAAATAGTGGTAGTTTTGAAGCCAACAAATAAATATTACATTGTGTAGATGTAGAGGTGCACAACATATTGAAACTTGGTAATATGAAAATAAGAAGATGAAGTATGATTGCCAATGAGACGACTATCCACCAAAGTTAAAATGAAGTGGATGTAAGCAATTATAGGCAACTGCATGGCCTTCAACAATGAGAAAACCCATCCTGTATAGTCCGCTATAAAAAAGCTCCAACATGAAAAATATGAAACAATTCAATAGAAATAACTAACCTCCTAATTTTTAACAAAACAATTTATGAAAAAACTAATGGCCTCATTTATAACAAAACAATTTTATGAAAAACAAATATAACAGACATGAACCAGTTGTTCAGTGGTTGTCGTTTGTTGGTGTGGTTCATAAGTGTTTCTGGTTTCTTGTTTTTTATATATATTAGACCATGTAGACCATGTAGACTGTTGGTTTTCCTGTTTTTACACTAGTAATTTTGGGGCACTTTATAGCTTGTTGTTCAGTGTGAGCCAAGGCTCGGTGTTGTAGGCCATAATTTGACCTATAATTGTTAACTTTTTATACATTGTGACTCGGATGGAGAGTTGTCTCATTGGCACTCATACCACATCTTCTTATTTATATGAACCAACGACAACAACTTGACTACAAGTTTCTGACTTGGGAAAGGCACATAAAAATGTGACCTGGTTAAACATCTTTGAGAGCGCTCAACCCTCCCCTAAACTGGGACAGTGGTGTAACAGCACAACGTAAGACCTGACTATAAAAATCAGTTGAAAGCGGTTTAACTCATCAGATCAATACAAAGAAAACCTTCAAACAAAAACACAGACAGGACATGGCAGGGTATATATCTATCCCTCATCCATAACAACAAAAAATGACACTAGGTTCAGTATATCTTAGGCTCATAATAATGTTTTGTCCAAGTAGTTGGTCCATATCGAAATGGGATCACTAATAATGAATTTGATCTAAATTATAAAATGTTATAATATATTTCATTAAAAATAATTGAGGTGGTATTTTACAAATCTGATCAGCTCAGGGTGACAGGTTTTAGCATTGTTTCGATATATATTTTTCCTAATTATTAATCTTTTGTTCAAAATCCAACAAAAACCATATATATTTACATGATACACTTATTATTTATTCCAGCTGAACTACCAACAGATGAGGTGAATTATTTACGAATGATTCATCTTATATTCAGAGTGGCTTGTCCAGTTGTCCGACTGACTTTTAACCATGAAATCCAACCTGACCAGTTACCTAAAACACTCAAAAAAAAGGAAGCAGTTATAAAGAATGAATACAGGAAGAAAGATGAGATCATTAATAAATTTGAATGGAATCTATTATACAGACCTGTTACAGGTAGGATTTAAACAAACGAAAAATGAATCAGCCAGATCCATATCGTTTACAGTTACCAAGTTAGATAACAAAAAATATTGCTAGATTGAGATTCTTCTTTTAGCCACTTAAACAATTGAATTAAAGGATATTTTGAAATATACCAATAAAACTTCACCCAACAGTACAGAAAACATAAAACATCCAATTGTAAATATAAGTTTTCTACAAAAGAAAGGTGATAGGTATCTTCATTGCATGCCAACTTTTCAGTCCCTCTATCTAACATTATTTTTATACTTTACCAAGTCTAAATAACTATTTTGTCTTGTACTGAGTTGTTACTCTGGCTTCTTCAGACAAAATCATGTCACGGAAAACAATTTTATTCATCTTGACTTGAAGAGCATATTTATCTCTCAACTATTGATACCCAGTTTCAGCATACTATTTTCATTGACAGGTATAAATGTGTGCACATATATTTACTATTTCCTTTGCTTAATGGTGCATAATATTTACCAAAATATCTAAAAGTAGTCATAAAATCAATTACAATTACTACTGAAATGACGATGATCTTTTTTTTTTGAAACATTGCTATAGATCCTTCACTGTTGAGAACACAAAATAATAAACAATCACAATTACATTTACAAAAATTCTGTTACTTCTTACTCTTATCAGTTTCAATTTTATCCCAGGAAAAAAAGTTACATCGGATTGTTTTGATATAAGACTCATGATATACCTGTTGCGTACACTGGCAAACATTGAAGTTGCTGATTTATATCCAGATAAATCTGATACAGAAATCAGTGCAATGCTGTCTAGAATCGAATACATTAGAAATGATGTAACCCAGAACTGTGAAGGCAAACTTTCAGAAGATCTGTTCAATAAATACTGGGATGATATCGCACAGGTTAGAAAAAACTTCTTTCCATTACAAAATTGTATGCAGTTTTTAACCGGATTTTCGAAGTAAAAATCGGTTATTGATTAGGGGAATGTACGGCGGGCGGTTGGGCGGGCGGCTGCCAAACAGTGTCCGTTCAATAACATGAAACCCCTTTGAAGAATTTTTTTCAAATTTAGATATGTTGTGTCCTGCGTCTATATGAAGGTCAAGTTCAATTTTCACGATTTTAGCTTTTCTCGTTGTTGAGTTATCGCCCTTTTTAATATCCATAAGTGGTACTTTTTGGTGATTGAGTTAGTTCCCTTTGAACAGAAATTTTTAATTATATACATAAAGTTTGATTACACTAAGCCTCTATAAATAATTTTCACCTGTTATCAGTTTAATACTTAGCATATGGTTAAAGTCTTATCTCACAATTTAATTATATTTGGAGTGACAGATTTATTTGAAAATGTTCTGTTTTCTAAGTGTTGATGATTAAAAGCTATATAGTTGTATAAATATAGTTAGAAATTTACTGTTCATTATTAGACATTTGGAAGATAATTACAGATAAGTTTTATAGATTTTTAAAAGACATTGTATTAATGATAAATAAAATTTTGGATTTTTTTCTCTTCTTTGGTAAATTGTTTGAAGAATTTTGTGGTAGGTGTGTTTGTTATTCTGTATAAACTAGTTTTTCTGAGTGCTATATATATAATTTTTTTTGTGTGTGTTAATTTTAATTTTTACTTGATCCTGTTTGCAAATTCATTAGATAATAATCTATTTTGATAACTTAAAAAGTTAAAGTTAAGATAAGTTGCAGATCTATATTAGTTTGTTACAAATGAAAGAAAAAATATTGGGAACTATGAACTATAAATATAAAGTTTGATTACACTAAGTAAGTGATTTTAAAATGATTTTATCCTTTTATCAAGATAACATAATGTGACCATCTGATAATTGTCAATCACTCAATTATAAATGGATTGACAGATTTATTTAAAAACTATTAATTATATTTGATTATAATTTAAGATTAAATATAACATCATATCTAATTACCTCATATCTAATTTTAGAGTCTATGGTTAAATCATAACTAATTTTAGATTTACATTATTGGTTCATGGAAATAAGTTTTAAGTTATTTTCTTTTGAATAGAAATGGTTTAACTAAGAAGTATTTAATCAAAAATGGAATTCTTGGGGTTCTTTGATATGCTGATTCTAGCAATGTACTTAGATTTTTTATATTGGACCATAATAGGGAAATGTCCAATTTCAAATTTTTCAGGTCTTTGACCACATTTTTTTTGTGTCACAAACCCATGCTGTGTCAAATATTCAATCACAATCCAAATTCAGAGTTGTTTTAAGCTTAAATGTTGTGTCCATACTTGCTCAACTGTTCAGGGTTCGACCTCTGCAGGAAAATCCGGTTTGCTGTTTCTCTGACAGCCTCTTTTCTTATGTTTGTTTTACACATTGTTGATAATAGGATATTTGAATTGTTGGTTTTTATAAAAGGCCTCTTCGGGTGAATATGAAATACAACTATAAAAGTTTTTTTTGTGGAAGAGGAGCTTTAATTATAACTGATGTAGCTCTGATAAATAAGGAACAAACAAAGCAAAACGACAAAAAATGAAATTGAGGTTTCCTTTTTGTTATTCCTATTTTGAAAGATTTCAATTGATCGAATTGTCGCTAACAGCAAGATACAGTTATGTTACTGAGCCAATGTTTGCTAAATATAAAACATTGAATTATAAAAAGAAGAGATGTGGTATTATTTCAAGTGAGACAACTGTCTGCTAAAGTTATAACGAAGTTGATGTTAGCAATTATGGGAAACTGTAGGGCCTCCAAGAATGAGAAAACCTATACTGTATAGTCTGTTATTAAAGGCCCTGACATGAAAAATATGAAGTAATTCAATTCAGAAAAGTTGTAAAGTAGGAAGGTTTTTAAACTGAACTTGTCTAAAATTCTTCACTGTACTAAGTTTCTATGCAATATATAATAGTAACCTTATCCTTGTTTAGTTTATATAAGGATCTGTCAGTATTTAGCCTTAAGCAATCTTATTGAAAGCACTTTATCTCCTATCTTATTTGATGCAAAATGATTCCTTCGCTTCATATTTATTGAGGATTTCCTTAATTATTTTGCTTAATGTATATATACTGTGGATTCATTTATTTTAGTGGGTACCAATTTTTGTGGATTAAGGAAAACTTGCATGTTCGTGGATATTTAATTTCGTGGTTTTACCGAAGTCTGCATACAAGCCTATAGAAATTTGGTATTTGTTGAACATTAAATTTCGTAGTTCACCTGTACCCACGAAAGTCACGAAAATTGGTATCCCACGAATAATAATGAATCCACAGTATATATATATATTTTATTTTATAGTGCAACCTGATATTACATAATAATTCAACATATTTAAGTACATTATTTACATATCAGCCAGCCTTCAAAGACTTGTAATGCACTGCTATTAAACGCTATCACAATAATTACATGTGCAAAAAAAAGATAAAAAGATATTTAACGTAATTTCTCAGGTCTTTAAATTCAAATAGAAATTAATTGTTCTCTAATTTTTGTTATATCAATTATATAATTCCATACATATTTACTGTTAGTTGTAACAGGAACATATATATTGACGGGACTTGACACTACCTGATTGTAGTCGATTTTATCGTCGTGCCATAGTTAATAAAGATACGATACAGAAACGGACATGTGTTAAAAACGGACTCGCTATTATCCTAATAATTTCTGATATTATCAATAAAATGTCATTCAAACTAGTTTTATAGTGATGCTAGTGTATCAAACTTGTATTCTGTCACTTCAAATTTGTTAAAATCGCAAGCATTTCATCACAGAATTGTGCAGAATGCAACCAGGTAATAAAAAAATGGCGGCCATTGCCGCGATGATTTACAAATTCCCAAACTATTATAAAACACTTCACATCAAATAAATCAAACTTATTTTGGTAATTTTATATGACAAAATATATCTACTAAATGATAAATCTTGTATTTATTTACAATTAGAGTTATGTGGTTTATTTGTTGAGCAGTTCTGATAGTTTTTCAGTCAGACGCTACCAAAATCGGTAAATCTTGGGAAGTCTCAATTTTATACTGAAAAGCGTATCAGATTCATTTCCCGTTAGATATACTGTTCCCAGGTTGTAAGTAGTAAGTCTAAGATGAGTAATTCATCGTCATTTACTAATGATAAGTTGATAGATATGCGCATGTGAAAGTCAGCAAAAAAAGTGTTCCGTTTTGATAAGTACCGAGGGCACTGAATAAGAAAAATGTTTTTCGTCTATAACCGCCGAGGGAGATTTGCATGCTTTACAAAAAACGTCTGTTACCCGGGATTCCACGGTATCATCCTTTTTCAATCTCCAATGGATATGTTTCACTTTTCATTCTAGCGATTGCAGAACGTTGTTGTCTTGACAAGACTGACCTGCTTAATGTATATTGTTAATTTTAAGTTTTTGTGTACAATATTTGTCAAAGTGTTTAATATACTTCTTCAGAAGAGATGACATCATTTAACTGGGTTGATGCCATTGCTGGTTGAGGTTTCTCAGGATACTCAGGATGGTCTACCCAAGAAAAAGATAACCTTTTCTGTATTTGGCCAAACTTTTTCGGAATTTGGGGTCCTCGAAGCCCTTCAAATTCGTAATTTTGTTTTTATAATATTTATGATTCGAGCGTAACTGATGAGTCTTTTGTATACTAAACGTGGGTCTGGCTTGCACAATTTTAATAATGATATCTATGATGAGTATATTTAAAGATGAATGCAAAGTATGCATATCATAAATCCCAAATTATATTTAAGATTTATTTGAATAAGGTGTAATTCCTACATGAAACATGAGTGATGATATCATTAAAAACATCATACAGTTTTTTTTTACTGAGAAATTTAATACGATCATTGTATCAACAATTTCATGTCCATAGAATTGGTAACTGTTTAATGAAACTTTTTTCATACAGGCAGTATTTAAATTGGTATATTCACATGGTATTGCAGAGGGCAGAGAGAAGAATCTACTGATAAGTAAGTTACACATGCTGAAAAATCCGCATAAAGTATCTGCAATGTTCGACATTTTTTATCCATGTTTTACAACTTTTGAATACTATCACTACTGGACGAAAAAACAACTGTCCATACCAGTAACAGTCGTTCTAAGACTGATAATGTTTGTTAAAGTTGTAACAGTTGTTAAATATCACTGCTGCAGTTATTTTGTAACTGTCCCAACTTTAAGAGTGTTTGTCTATAACATAAATCGACTGCAACAACGCTAGAAATAACTGTCACAGTCATTAAAGGACTGATACAACTATTTTAAAGTTGTAACAGTTGATTTACAACTGTCCCAACTCAAAATACGTTGTAACAGTCATAAATAAACTGATTAAATGCCTAAAAGGTTGTCACAGTCATAATAAGACTGCTGCAACCATTTGAAAGTTGTAACAGTTATTTAATAACTGTCCCAACACGGAAAACGTTGAAACAGTCATAAATAAACTGTTTAAACGCCGAAAAGGTTTTAACAGTAAAAATATGATTGCTACAACCATTACATAGTCATAGCTAATTTATAAGTGTAGCAACTTGCAAACAATGATCGTCATTAAGATTTAAAAGTCACGGATACAAAATTTCTGACAGTCAGGGATAGGTTAAATTATTTGTCAAAGAGACACAACTATCACACCCATTTAAAACATTAATTTTAGATAGAAATTGATTTAAAAAAATATTATTTTGAAATATTTGCCGCTGAACATTTTGGTATTCCCCGCTTATTTAGTGAATGTGCTAAATTTATATAATTATTTAACACTCCCTCGCCTCTCATCTCATCGAACAAAATCGGAACCGTCACTAGATACCTGCAATTTCACACAGGACGGTTTTATTCGCATTTAAAACTACTTACAGATAAATCGAAAAAGGTTACCAAATATATGTGTAACAAAATGTATCTTTAACTGTATTAACAGTTGACAATTTTCAATATTATCTAAATAAAAACTTTTTATTTTTTTTTAAATTAGTTAGGTGTGAAATCATTCATGCATACAAGGTTGTCTTCAATACCCGTAGTTTTACGAATCACATTACTAACGGTCAATATACAGGATATACTGTAAACCTAGCGGGGAACTCCGAATATACACACTTGTCAAACTTATCCCCAAATTAAACTGCTTAATTTTCTCCCGGGGGGCTTATTTCACACACTTAATTATTTTGAGCTTTTATTTGGGGCTACATTTTTTTCCTTGCAAAATTATAAATATTGCCGTATTAACCATTTTGATTTCTATACATATAAAAAAAAAATCAAAGCTATGATGAACATTTAACGCATCTTTTGCAGCTATGGAAAAACAAAAATACTCTTAAATCTATCTAAATTTGATTTATTTTACTGTATTTTATTTTTGAATAGTTCAATATTGACTCGACTTTGTATTGTATATTGTAACGAGTGGTCTATTTGAAGTTCAAATGTCCTTGATAAATAGCACTTCGGCATTCATTCATGATTGACTGAGGTAAAAATATTATCACTCGAGATCATTCATATTTTCACCGGATTTTTCTCAACCAATTTACCAAAAGTATTTATAAATAGATGGACGTACTGTACAAGACCGACAAAATAACTAGCGCCAGTGAAAGTTGAAATGTTCAAAACAGCAAACTCGCATTGTTTCAGACAAGGAAATCAAATCTTCTTTTATTTATTCACATAACGGTTTAGGACTTGTTGTATTCTTTAGACTCCGGTCTTGTTAAATTCTACAGACTGACATCAGATTCTCTTTTGTGGTTTCAGTTGATCAGATGTCGTACTAACCATGCTAACGTTCAGTGGCGGATCCAGAGGGGGGGTCCCGGGGGTTGGAACCCTCCCCCCTTTTTTTGGACGATCAATGCATTTGAATGGGGATTTATAGTTGGAACCCCCTTTTAAAAATGGCTGGATCCGCCCCTGACGTTTATCCAAAATATTTTCCAATTTCTATTTTTTAAATTCAATTTATTTAATCATATAAATGCTTGTCCAATATTGATATATATTATTCAACCAGTAAAGAAAACTTTAACAGTTTTACTAGATGTAATGGAAATTTTAAGATGGTCACTTTTATAAATTAGGCAAATGGGTCCATTATTCTAATTATATTCATCTTCAATCAGTGATGAAAACAGTACATATGTATTACCAGCAGAACTTACATTGACTTATTTGGGCGCTCCTAAGAAAAAAAAATCATTGATTAATTAAATCATACTTTTTTTTTGGACTCACTTTAACAATGTTTAATAGGAGGATGGACATACAATAAGTATTCTGGCACTGGTCTGAGTGAAAATATATAATCTGGCTGCCTATATGTTGGAAATTAATATTCTGACCTTATCAAATTTGCCAATTCAGTTGCTTACTTCTATGTCATTGGGTTTTCGGTGAAAAATTGTCTAATTTGTAAACAAGTACCACATCATTTTATTTATTAAATAATGATCTTATTAAAAAAAAATGCAGTTCTATTTAACATTATTGTGTCGATATTTTGAGCAATTATGTTTTCAGCTGTGTATCACCATCAATGATCACTTGTTCTCCAATGAATGAATCTGTCGTAAAGTTTTCACGTGTTTAGACGTATAGATATATGTTGACCTCTAGATTGTTATTTAGTTGTTGTTGGGTTGATGTCATATAGTAGCAGTTTACTCAATTTCACCAGTTTATTATCATATGTTTTAGTCTATTTGTCATGTTTGTATTACATAGGCTTTTCACACCATGCTATATATATATATGTATAATGTACAAACATAGTCGATACATTAATTCTAATTGTACAGCCACAAAAAAAATGTCCAATTCTCATCCCTTTCTTCAGTCAGGGATATAAGTCTATAGGGTTATTACAGAAAATAACTTGCATGTGTTATTACAGATACTTTTATGAGTTGTCTACTCTTTAATCCTTAAATTTACTAAATCTGTAATAACATATGTTTGTTATTTGTAAAATAAATCATAAATATTTTTATTTTTAGTGGGCTCTAGGGAACTCTTGAAACTTTGCACAGAACCTAAATGCATAGCCTTGATAACTAACTATTAATTTAGATTAATATATTTTTCATTAACCATGGTAAATCAATGAGACAAGGCTTTTAAGTAATTAACTTAGCTGTGATAACAAGGCTTAGTTATTAAAGGCATGCAACTTATTAAATGAGACACTTGGGAATTACTGGGAAGCTTGCGCAGAACCTCATTACATGCTCTGATCATTACTTCTTACAATAAATTAAAATACATTGTAATTGAGCATGATCTACGTCTGAGCAAATGCTTTGAAGTGATGTAGAGAAGCTATAATAACACCCTTTAGTTATTACAGGCATATTTGTTCTGTAATAACATAGGTGTGATATGCATGATTGGCAAACTATGAACTGTTATATCTTTCTATGGTTAAGTATACATAAAGACAGTAGCAATATCAATAGAAATTGTATACATTTTAACAAAACTAATGATGTATATTGTCCCTTTGGAACATGTAACATACATATGTTATCACAGTTCTTTGATTTTTTTGTCCACAATAACAAGCATATGATATTTTTCTCTAATAACCCTATAGAGTTATATCCTTGACTGTTTTTGAAACCACTTTTTGTATATTTTTTTTTTCATTTCAGGTTGGTTATTTCTTTTGCTAGAAGTTTTTAAAATCATAGCAAATTAAAACCCCGAAAATATGCTTCCACACATAAATATTATAACTAAATTATAACAAACATGACAAACAGCTCACTAATAGTGCATAATACATGTATGCCTTTGTAATGCTTATTGTGTACATGGTGTATATTGAAAATGTTGCTAAACATCTTGGGATATATATTTAGAAGGCATTTATTCAAAAGCAGATAGAATGGATTTGTAGAAAATCATGAATAAGGGCAGAAACCTGTTAATATTGGATCACCTATAAGTCTTTGGTAAACCATAATACATTTGTCATCACTCATGTTTCAACATGTTCAATGGGTCTGTAAACATGATAAAAATGGGAGACATCAGAAATTATCATCAAGGAACAATTTTTTCAAATTCTAAACATGCTTAACTGTAACTTTGAGGCCCTATATAGCTTGCTGTTCAGTGTGAGTCAAGGCTCTGTGTTGAAGACTGTACTTTGACCTATAATGGTTTACTTTTTCAAAATTTTTGACTTGGATGGAAAGTTGTCTCATTGGCAATCATACCACATCTTCTTATATCTATTAACTGACCCAATTTTATTGCCAACTGATTATTTGTTGCTTTTGTATAGAAATCAAACTTGGGTTTCTCATCTAAACTTGTTTACATTGTGTTACATCATCCAATATGGCTAGGCCTGTTATAGGTTTTTCATTATCATGATTATGTGGTACTGATTTTGCTCATTGTTGAAGGATGTGCAGTTACTAACAATTACATCACATGGTCTACAGTTGATGGTTGTATCATTGAAAATCATACCACATCTCCTTATTCTGGTTATTGTACATTCATGACATTATACATGTTATACAAGACTACAATATTATCAAATGAATTATAACAATTGTTAATAGTTGTCCGACTTTTGTTAACAAAAAGCAGCTATAATCAACATGGTAGAGATGATCAATGGTGATGTAACAAGAGTGACTGTGCACATGCTGAAATGTCATATCTGCTTTGCCTACATGTAAAATTGAATTAATGTTGAATGTAAAAAATGTAATACATGTATGAAGGTTTTACTACATGTACAAGTATCACATAAACTTTCCATTATCAATTACCTTTGAAAATGAAGTCATGGTCAAATTACCCATGCCAGACAGATGATGTACACCCTACAAATAGTATCTGTGAAATAGACTTAACATCCAAACCATGAAAACTAAACATTGCCCAATGAAACATGAAAATGAGGTCATGGTCAGATTTAAAACCTCCCAATCAAACTTGTACTTACGAAAATATCCAATACGCCAAAAATAGTGATCCTATACATGTCATGCATTATGCATGTACATGTACATGTAGTTTATAGCGTCTGAGAAACATTGGGAAATAGACCAAACCACAAAAACTAAACATTGTTCAATGAACCATGACATTTTCATTGAGGTCAAAGTCTGATGCAAGTCTTGCAGTCAGATATATTCACCTTAATTACAATCATTTCATACACCAAATATAGTTGACCTACCATTCCTACTGCTTGTAGTATCTGAGAAACAAACTTGACAAAGTAACTGAAATAACCTTAAACACTGATCCATGAAATGAAGTCAAGGTCAGGTTAACCTTGCCTGACAGACAATGAGACATGTAGACCTTTCAAGATACCTATATATATATATATAGCATATAAATTTATCCAATTACTCATTATGCATGTTATACATGTAAGAGAGTATTTCACTGTATGACTGTTCAAACAGTAATATATTTCTCAAACAGTCAGTGAACCATGAAAACAAGGTAAAGTGTAACGGACAAGTTACTAACAGAAACTTCATAACATAAAGAAGTATCCAGGTCTTTAAGCTTCTAAAATGTACCTAGTGAAGCTTTATACAAATAGGTTACGCTGTAGCCGCTGCCAGATTGTAATACCTTTTTCTTGCATACTTCAACTTTTGTTGCAGGCGGGACAATAAAATTATACTTTGAAGTACATGGTTTATTTGTTTAATATGCTTGGGCACTAATTTAGATTTTTATTTAATTCTAATTCAGACTTAAAGTACAGCAGGCAGTCATTTGACACTAAACAATTGTGACGGACTACGAGAGACCCTCATGGGTGGTTAAGGTCTTTTTACACACCCTGGTGGTAGTTAACAATTGCAATGCCAACATAAACTTCAGATGCGATATACATGCACTGTTTTGTAAATTTCACTGAAAGTGAAACTAGAAATTCACATTATCCAAATTGTTATTATATTAAAATGACTGATTATCCACTAAAGTATTCATGAATTCAGATATGATGCACTATTATTATTAATATTCACTGAAACTATGAATTTTCATTATTCATGTTATTCCAAATGGCTATTTCAAATGAATAATTATCCAAGGTATTCATGGAATTCAGATACAATGTATGATTGCACTATTAATATGCACTGAAACTATGAAATCTTGTTATTCCAAATTCATTATTGATATACCAAATGTATAATTATCATGATTATCCAAGTTATTTAGTCATCTAGTACTGTGGTCCTCCTTTAATACAATTTGTTAGTTTCCTATTTGTACAATGCACAATTTTTTTCTTGTCCAATTTAATCCTAACATCACAACATGCACAAGTCATCACTCATCATCATCATGGAATAATGCTGCAAGTGCTATTCAATATTTCCAAAAACGATAAATAACTAGCACAAAATAATGAATTAATCCACTGTTTCACAATTTGCAGCTATAAGAGTGACTCAGTGACATCTATATTTCCAAAGTGCACATGTAGCAGGCTTCATATTCTAAGTGGGAATCATGCTCAAGCCAATATGAATCTACAAAAAAAAATATACATTGAGACTAAAGTACAGTAAAATTTTAACTAACATAATACTATATACATTGTACGGTAGAAGAAAGTCAATTACAATAACTGTATTTACCTAGATGAAAACTAGCAATCCTCATTTGATTGACAAAAAATTTCTAGGACTTATACAAATATATTTTTAAGTCCCAATTTTAAACAAGAAGAATAAATCTCTTTAGGGGGTCTAAATTCTATATATGGTGTTGTCTTTTTTCCTACATTAATGATTTTTTATGTGTGACTGTGTACTTTCATTGAAGGGTTACTGTCTTATTGAGGCTCACATCATACTTTATTTCATCAATTCTTTAAAGTCAGACATCATGGACATAGCTATTCCTCTCTAAAACACAACAGGTTATTGCTTTTGTTCATGTTTATATGAAATAGATTGATACTACAGAGAAAAGTTTAAAGAATGAAAAAAATAATTAAATGAATAAATGCACTGTTACTATATAGATGCTATTGACTTTCCCTTTGTCGAGTGCATATAATGAATAAACCTTTGTGATGTAAATGTAGAATCTTTGTCCTAAGGTTAATCAGGATAATATATTTACTGTTCCAAGGCTTAACCCTTCCTGTTAATGTTTTAAATCCTTGAGTTTAATTTAACATCTTTTGTGTTACCCGGTATACTTTTTACTTATTACAGCTTGTATTAAATAATGCTTTGCAGCTCAAACAACACTTTCTTTATTTTATTTTAGTTATTTACCCAATTTTATTTTGATAAATCAATACTCGGATAACTTTTAAAATATGCATTTTTTGTATTCAAAATAATATTATATCCTGCTGTTTCATATTTTTCTTAAATTATAATTTATTTTAAAAAAATTATCAAAATTTTGAAGAGGACAATTATAATTTGTGGACATCATTATAAAATCATCTTCAATATATACCCATGACAGTTTAAAATTCCTCCCCAAGGCAATAAACTATTGTGTGTCTTAATCTGTATATTAGCTATAGCATGTATATAAGAATTCCTGATTATTACCTATCCAGTGTTAACATCCTGATTATTACCTATTTTAATGTCACATTTGCATGGTCATTAATTCATGTTCAGTAAATACATATATTTTAATTATTTATTTTGAATTTGAATAAAAGGTATTTTTAAACTAAATTATTAGACATACAATGCAGTTAACACAGTAAATTTTATGACAACTTACTAGATAATACAATATCTATAAAAAATATTTTGAGCTTCATAAAATACTTTAAAAAAGTTTACACCATGTTTAGATAAAAAAAATATGCTTACAGATAGATTTGTTTGTCATGTTTACCCCACATATTGAATGTTAAACATAAAATAATTATGTAGAAAAGGCAAAAAATCTGCAGTCAGATGTGAATGCACATGATGAAAGGAGATGTGGGATATAATTATATATCAATGATGCATCAACCCAACAGTAAGGCAACAATAAAGTAACCAAAACACAATTTAACACACAAATTTGACTCATGAATAGAAAGTCCTTTAATCATTTTAATGGTGGAATAAATAAAAAGACCCTTGAATGTTACTACTAGATAACATTTATGGCATAAATGAATTTTGACTAACCATGCTACAGGGCACAATTTATATAAAAATTTCACATGAAAATATATAGTTCAGGTTCAAAGTATTTACAAATGTATAGTGATTTAATATTCTAAGTTAAATCTAAAAAGAATATAGTTATGATGCTAACTTTGCTCTTTTAATATGTTTTTTATTTCTTTTTAACTTAAAACCATGTACATGTAGCAATTAACATGATGAAATATTTATAGATATTGTATTCATTGTAATTATTCATTTTGAGAAAAGATGCAACAACCTCCACAACCCTTGTTCAATATGAATCCTTAAGTACATGATGAAACAATTACTAATTGAATTAGCACATTTTGTTTAATCAACTGTGTTTAAATGGCAACTGTTATGACTCTGTGCATGGTTTCAGGAACATTAATTTAATAATATTGTTTTATTTTGATGATTAATGTTATTTTGAACCATCTAATAATACATGTATTCACTTTCAATGCCTAATATATTATCAAATATATTCATGTTTTGTTGTCCATGATTTGGGAATTATTTTAGAAATTGAATGAAAATGCATACTTCATGTACTTGCTAAATAAGTCACTAAAATGAATAATTTTCATAAAATTTTATGGTCATATCATATGTTTTTGTACACCGTCATATTAATTTGTACTATGCATGTTTTTTCAATGGAAATTGTGACGTCACAATGCATTATTAATAGAATGAAAACTATCAGCTGATAAAGCAAAACCAGGAAAATACTTGTAATCCAGCATTAGTAACACAATTATATGGATATGTACATGTAAGGATTGGTTGGTTGTTGGTTATAAAAAGTCCAGTGACAAGTATGTCATGCAAATTTAAGACTAGAGAGTTAACAATACATTAACATACAATATGTACATGATGTAAAGGTCCGGTAAAAGGCCATCCCACACAACAAAAGTTAACCAATGCCCCACATGTTAGAGTTTAACAGTAAGACGATGAAGATCAAGAGTAACTTTTTTTATTCCCTTGACCTTGTCACCCTTGGGGTGATGTATGTAAAGTAAATAAGGGATTAAATGACATACACATGATAAAAGGGGGAGGGGGAATGGTGTCATACATGAATTTCAATGATGCACAACTTTTCCAAGCCCAAATCCTAACTTTGCCTTGGAACATGCCATTATGCACGAGTGTGGTGATATAGATCGTCGATTCATAGCCTGTCTGTAGGAAGAACAAATGTGCACATTTTCCCTTCAAAATCTTGGATCCATGATTATTCGATAGACATGCTTTAAAATATTATTCATTTCTACTCACCGATTGTAATTTCCAGCTCAGCTTATATTGTACATGTGGTCTAACACCTGTAGTTTCCTGTGTAAAATATAGTTTGCCGACCTGCAGGTCCAGTTTGCCGACAAGAAAATAAAGAGGGTAAATCGTTCACGGTGAAGAATTGTTTTCCGTTTTTAATGAAACTTGACAGATTTAATTAATTATTTTTTTTTTATTATCGGAAATATCCCCCATGGAGAGTAATTCAAATTAAAACTGTTTTATTATGCTGTACAATATTGGTAACTTAGTCATATTCTTTAAATTTACTTCAGGTACACCGACGGTACATTTTCTATTCCGCAGAATTTATCAAAACTTTTTCAAATATAAATTTGAATGAATTCATTAGCATCTTCTGCAATAATATTAAAACTCCATTTTTAAATAAAGGCTTCTGGTATGTAAAACCAGTTATGAACAAATCTAAATAGATAAAATAAAAAGTAAAGTAAAGATACCTAAAGGAAAGTCAAACGCACATGTCAAAAATAAACGGACAATGCTATGGCAATAAACGGAAAACGACAAAAGACAAACAACGATCGCAAAATAAATAAATAAAAAACAAAACAAGTCAACAACCGCACAATAGATAATAATAGTATAAATTATGGGCTATTTCACAACTATATCAAATCTTGAGAGCCGGGTGAAACTTTTTTTTTTTTTTACACTGAGTTGCTACCGTGACGCTAAAATATTTGTCGACTGCAACAACCTATGAAATGTTTGTTTTAAACATTTAACGACTGTAGCAACGTTTTAAAATTTGTAATAAACATTTTATGACTGTAACAACCTTTAAAAAGTTGTAACAAACATTTTACAACTGTCCCAACTCTAAAAAAGTTGTAACAAACATTTTTTGACTGCATCAACGTCTGAAAAGTTGACCCAAACACATTTCAACTGTCCCAACTATTAAAAGGTTGGGACAAACATTATACAACTGCCACAACTTTTGGAAAGACTGTAATAAATAGTATTTGACTGTGACAACCCCGTAAACCACTGCAACAGTCCTTAAATGACTGTTGATAACATTTTTTGATTTTCACAACCCATAAAAGTGTTGGGACAGACATTAATCAACTGTATCAGTTTCTTTGACAGTCATCTTCAGTCTTCCACAAACTAAGACAGTTGTACAACGACTGTTACTGGTATGGACAGTTGTATTTTCGTCCAGTAGTGTATAAACATGATAAAACCACTGTACATGTACTTATGCTACAACAAGCACTCATTCCAAGAAAAGATTTCTTGGTAATTATATAAACAAGACGTATTAGACGGAATCTTCCTTTGAAATTTCGATATGAAAAATTACAGGTTCATTAGGGTAGTCAATTACTTTTAATCACAATGGATTGATTGATTCTTGTTTAATGCCACTTTCAACACTATTGTACTATTTCGTGGCTGTAATTTTTATTGGTGGAGGAAGCCAGAGTGATCAGATTGAACCACCAACCTTAGGTAGGAAAACTAACAATCCTAGTCTGAATTAAGATTGAAGTCGAGTGCACCTGTCCGTTGCAGGATTCGAACTCACAACCTCAGTGTTGACTGGCTAGTGATACAGTAGTTGGACTACTTTTTTTAACCCTCAATGTTACTGCTTTATCGTACAAAAAGAACCTGAAGCATTGAATTTTTGTTTCTTTTTTCTATTACATTTTTCACCTTTCATATTTTGAGCCTGCCAATATTTCTATTTATGTTTTGATCAGTAAATGCATTATTTGTGTACTAGGAGACTTTTTTGTAAAAGCAACTCCAATTATTTCTGAATCCGAGAAATGTCTCTCAAATGTATTATTTTGTTATGTGATGATTTATATGAATGAATATTGTTAAAATTGAGTTCAGAATAAGTTGAAGCTATCAACTATTAGATTTATACATTTTGATATGATATCATGATCTGTACAGATTAATGTAAGGTTTTGTCCTGTCCCAGGTAACTTTAAATTGCATTTCTAAAAAAAAAATATCAAGATTGTGGCACCTCAAATCAACTTCCAACAAGTTGGACGTGAGTTCAAAAAAATTACTTATAAAGGTGATATACTAAAGAAATATTTAATGTGTCTTAGTGATTTTGAATACTGACTTATTTCATCTGCACTTTTTCATATACAAAAAACACAGATCAGGCATTATTTGGAATGACTATCAACTCTGGAAAATACATTTAATTGTAAAAAAATTTGCTATTTATTTTTTAAAACGTTTTCAAAAAAACAATAACTTAAAGACACAGATATTCAGACAATATTTATGCACTTGTTAGAATATGTCTTTTATATATGACATCTTGCATGGTCCAGAGCTCCAGATAAGCTGCGTATTTGCGTGATCACGCAATAAAAATAATTAAAAACCCAATGCAATTGCCCATTGCAGGGTTCAATAACCCAATTAATTCAAAGGAAAACCCAATTATATGCCAAAAACATGGGTTCTTAACGTTTTTATTCGCTATCGTTTGCGTTATTTACCCTTACTTGATTACAGTCGTCGCGTAAATCTATTTTTATAATATTTATAATTGGAAATGTCCTTTCGTTCTAAAAATAGAGCCCTGCATCAAGTAGCTGTAATGGGTCCCTGTTGGAATTTTCCGTTGCTCAAAAGGTACACGTGTTTATGAAAACATTTCGATCTTCTAGGCGTTTATCCAATTAGCGTGTGACATGCTGTCATATTTTTTCGAATTGCTCGGGATTTATCATAACATACAATGAATTAAAACGAAAGTAAATGTCCGGTAAAAATATTGAATAGAAGCATGTTTTCGGCTTCTTTTTGATAGCTGAGGGAAAGTTATGATTATAACAAGACTCAGCTAGTGATTTTAGGAAGCGGCCATTGAACGCACGGGCGTGTTTGTGTATCCCGCAATGGTGGTAAGTCGTGCACTTAAGGACATTTTTTATTTTATTTTTCTGTGGACTTAGCTTTGTTTTTTTATTACTGTGTATTGTCAAGCTTGGTTACTCATAATTGTTTCTCAGTCACTGAATGTACGATGTTGTTCCATACTGGAGTAGCTGCGGAACCGTAGCTCTCAGGTCCTTATGCTATTTTTTGACTATTTGCGGACCCAAATAGTCAAAAAAAAAACATGAGGACCTAAGAGCTACGGTTCCGCAGCTAATACTGGAGTAGCTGACCCGGTTTGTTTACATTCAAATTCTAATGGCTTCAAAACCACGTGACACATTGAATCGTGATTTCCAATCAAATTGCGCTATTGTCAATTAGGGGATTTTTTAGTCTAAGGCAATTACATTATTTGTTTTTATGATATTGCTTTGAAATAGTTTGCAATAAATTGGGGGTTTATTCAATAGGAAACCTCATTATCAGCCATGAAATTCGACATCAATGGAATTTTATATGAATATTTACTTATGGTCAAAATATCGATCTCTTTATATTGAACCAAAATTTTTTTTTATGAAAAACATATGAATATTTTTTTTTATTAACCTACTCTATATTCCTGAACAAAAATATGGCATGATTATCGTTTGTTTCCCAAAGTTTTTCTTTCAATTTGGATGGTTTTTTTCGCGGGAAAATCGCGTAAGACGTAAGGTGCTTGCCATTTTGAAATTCTTAAAAATACGATTTGCTTGGCCTGTTCGGTCTGCAATTAAGATTGATGACGCTTAATGGAATGTAAACAAAGCAATAGGGGCCGGAAAAGGGATTTTCTAAAGTTCTGGAATGTTTTTAGGCATTCGGAAGTCAGGTTTGAAACGGCCATTAGAAAATTGGCATTTTGTACAATACTTTAGAAAAACAATGAAAACATAACTTTAGAAATGTTTTTTTATTTAGAAGAGTAGAAAAAATGTATTCTGCACTAATTTTGTACGCTGGTATTAGCGTAGTGACGTCAATGCGGAGTTTTCCTGTGTGATAAGTACAATAACAAAATCCGAACGAACCAACATTATGACCGATTATAGACTACGGTAGGATACCATAACGAGAACATATTGCTAGAGCGATAAACACGGGGTTCTGTCAAAAACGAAATCAGTTGGAAAAAGTGAAAGGCCAAATCAATTATGACATATGTAGTTTGAAAGCATCGGAAACCAAAAGTTCTGATAAGGGACAACTTAACCCAGATTTATGTAAATTGAACTAAACGAAAACAGTTTATATATTATTTTTTTTTTCATTTTAGTTGATGAGTGAATTCACATATCCGTTTTTTACTACGTCAATGCAGCTTGACACTTTCTTTGTTTTGGTCTAATTGTTCTAGATGCTTAAGATAGTTGTCTTATTGGCAAGTGCAGTATAACATTGTCATTTAGTCATTTATTTACTTGATGTTGCAGAATTATTTGTAAATTTAAGTTGAATGTGGTCTCCGTCATTATAAACCACCCTATAAACCTCAAGGTTTTGGGGTATATCTTAAATCTGGAAACTACTTTAAATAGATTAGACCGTTGGTTTTCCCGTTTGAATGGTTTTACACTAGTAATTTTTGGGGCCCTTTATAGCTTACTGTTCGGTGTGAGCCAAGGCTCCGTGTTGAAGACCGTACTGTGACCTATAATGGTTTACTTTTATAAATTTTGACTTGGATGGAGAGTTGTCTCATTGGCACTCATGCCACATCTTCTTAGATCTACTTAGCCACACTTACCACAACTATAATTAAACTATAGGGTGATCATATGGGATCTAGAAAGGCAATTAGTTCCTGTCCAACTAGTGACACCAGCTGCAGTTTACATAAGTTTTAAGAAAATACAAAACTGACAGAACGTCTAAAACGGGACACAAATTAAATATACAATTGCTCGTCAGTGAATAAACCAAATAAAACAGCTAGCACATATTCTACAAAGAAACACATTTAAGATGGAAACACATCTGGGGTTGATATAATGTGGTTATAACATGCCTAAATATTGAATATTGTGTTGATGAAAAAACCCAATACATTAAGGAGCTTGGTGGTGAAAAACCCAATTTGATATTTGCTTGAGGGGTGAATTGGAATTGATAATGCAATTAAAAAACTTTATCACCCAATTACATAAAAAAATGGTGGGTAAAAACCCCAATTTGTGAATTCTTATCTGGAGCTCTGATGGTCGCTTTTTTCGTTACACCATATATAGAGAAATTTAGAGGAAAGCAAGAAAATTTGACGTTCATTTGAAATTTGACCAATGAAAAACTGCATTCAAGCCATACGTTGTTAAAAAAAAATATTAAAAAAGTAATCGATCAGGAAAAGTTCAAATTGGGTAAGAATTAGAGAAAAGATTTCATTTCTAATTCGAATGGATTTAAATAATTTGCTTATACATTTTTTTTTGGCTGAAATTAATTATATCAAACTGGTGACGAGTTAATTATTCATAATCGTATAAACAAACAAAGCAGAGCTATCAATCATAATAATTTAGACTGAAAGAGTATATATATATATATATATGATTTTCTCTCTCTTTGAGGGTCAGTCTTAATTTGGAGGAGTCGGGTGTGAATGGTTGATGTGGTTTGTTGTACAGTTTCGTATTTTTTTTATGATTCTTGCTATACATATGATGTTATATATTGTTTTTATTATTATTTATTCAAGGTAGACTACATATGTTGAGCTCAATTGATTTAGACAAACATAAGATATGTAGATACATTGATATGTCTGGAACATATCCTGCTACGATACTTCAAAAAATAATATCTGAATATTGCACATTAACGGAACAAACAATAGAAGGCATTCTAAGATCGGAAAAACATTATCTGTATCATAAACGATTCGTAACAGAATCATGTTGTGTATGTAACGCCAATGATGTGCTTTTCTGTACGTACACCAAAGTAATTCCAGAAAGGCTGTGGGACATCATGTATGAGTGGAAAGAGGATATTGATTCACATATCTGTCCATCTAATCTAGAAAAATGCTGTGAAAGATTTATTCCTAAAATGATTGATAAGTGTGATTTATCAGTGACTGTACCATTGGTGCTTAACATTCCTGATATGTTGGCATTTGTAATAAATCGATTATACGTGAATTTCGATACGTTTCTTATGAATAACAAGCATGCAATATACCATTCCATGGAGAAAAAAAGGTGTTGTAATTGTGTCAAGGATCCTACTGAAAAAATATTATTCAATAAAAAAGAATGGAATAAACTATTTAGAAAGGAAGATAGTGTATCTTGTAAGATTTCCCCTAAGGATTATTGCTGTAAGTACTCTGTGATAAACAATATTAAATTGTCAAACGTTGACGAAATATTATTGTCCAAAATTTGTCATGTCACAGGCCCTATTAGTGTTCTTAATCTGATTGGACAAGATACGTTTTTATACTTTTTAAACTGGACTGTTGATGAACAAGCATTAAGTGGGGCAATAACAGAACTATTGTATGTGATAGAAGATGAAACCTTTCGCAATGATATGTTACAACGAATATCATCCTGCAACCTTCATCAACTGTATGAGAATAATGTAAAAGTTGATGTACCGAGATGGATTTCAAAGCAATTGCAAAATCACAAGGTATGTTTTAATTCTTATCAAACTGATTATAAATAGTATTATTTTATTGTCAGTTAAATACAATTGCATATTATAATGTAGTTTTTGGAACATTTTCTATACTAATAGTCTATATTGAATATTAATGCTGTTATACAAAGCTGATGTTAATCTGATTTTGTAGGCAACCTCAGAAACACTGTTCCCAATGTTTGTATTCGATAAAGGTATACTATGTTTATTAATAATGTTTAATTGAGAAATGAAGTTCAAATTTATGAAGTAAAAAAGACTGTTGTTTTCATTGTAACTTTGACGATTGTCAGTTGTCTACATCACGGTTGCAATTTCTCTTTCAGTGTCGATGACCATATGCATGGTTTCATTGGTCATTTGTTTCTTATGCTATTTTTTTGTACTTTCAAACATTAATTTTTCGCTTGACACCAGTAAATAGGCTCAGCAAGTATGATTGTCTTTCTAAGTTCCCCCTAAAAAACATGATATTAAAACATTGTTGAACTTTTTAGCATTGTGGGTTATCACCATTCTACTGTCAACTGTTAATCATGAAATTAAAACAGGACAATACACCTTCAACACTGATATTGACAAAAAAATCCAACAAACTAATTTGTTGGCAATAATTTATGTTAAAATATAAAAATGAATGACACTGATTTCGATGCTAATCTTTTTTCCAAAACCAATTACCAAGTACACATCAGACAACATATTTACAAAGAATATTTAATAAAATTATGTGAGCATCAATCAATTAGAAGCAATATTAGTTTATGGATGTTTAATTCTCATTATTATTAAGATACAAATCAAATTACAATCAAAATAAGTGTGAACAGCTTTTACTAAAAAAGGGACATTCTTGTAATTGAATAGTTTCCGAATTTGGATCTTCTTATTTTTTTATTCTTGGTATTTATTTTCACCATGTTCATATAACAAGTTATTTGATTCGTAAAATTTGTTTTTTAGTTCTTATCTGTGCATAATTTTAAACCAACGAGGGAATTTTCATTAGGTAGTTTGTTTTATGGGGACGGGAAATTTACTTTGGGATTTGTTTTTTAAACCATAGCTTATGTTTATAGATGATCTTAATGTGAAGAGTCTACAGATTCCAACAGATTTTTCTCTACCTAATAGAACGTTAGTACAATTTTTTTCATAACAATATATATTCATGATAATTGTTACATATGGCATAATTTAAAACTACAAATAAATAAATACTCACTATATAACACACTTTTGTTGCAATTTGTAAGTAACAAAAATGCTTTTGTAATACAGTCCTTTATGTCCATTTAAATGAAGAAGAAAAAAACATTATATGCAGTGTCGATGAAAACGATATAAGATCTAAATGAAAAAGACTTCTATATTAGTGTAATTCAATTTTTTTTCAACCGTTTACTACATATGTTTTTGCGGAAAATCTGTTTATTTATTTGTGGTGAAACAGTGTTTTTCTTTTCAAGCATCTATCTCACGCTGTTTACCTGCAATCAATTGAGGAACCTTCTCCAAATATTTCTTTTCGAATTTTGATATGATGTTCATGATGACAAAATCGATATTGATTATATAGATAATTACTAGAATTATGGAGCAACTGTCTTTTAAAGAAGATAGCACTATGTATTGTTTTGTTCACTAATAAGAGTGCCGAAAAAATGGTGATCAATTTTTATTTTGGACACCTACATTTGCATATCAAGAGTTATTCTCTTTGACTGATTGAAAAAGTCACGATCTGTAAATTTAGTGCGTGAACACATCATCAAATACCATTAAATTATATTATGTGGTTGTTGAGGGGCGATTTGATAGAACCTATCAATACCGCTAACATTCAAAAGCTATCGTCTTTGATTACTTTGATAAAAGAAAGAAAAAACAGATATACTGTCATTTTGACAGCATGTTGTCTTATATACGACGTGATGCAAGCAGCAATTAACAAATCAATGGGTTATTGGTATGTTTGTTAAGGTTCTGTATTTGTTCTTACAGTACTTTGTTTTTGTTTGTAGCAAATAGATGAGTATGAGTGCCTACAATATTTATTCAATGCAATATTCTAAACTGCCTTAAACAAGTACTGCACCTTTTCAGAATCCATTACTCATTTGACACCTGTGACATTGAAAAAAGACATAACGAAAAAAACCTCTCGTGCCTCTCCATTTTTAGAAGGAGTTTATCCCAAGATTACAGAAACTATTACCATGTTGCCTTGTAACTACCTTGTTTTTGAAAAAACATAAATTTGCAAAATTCAGAAAATAGTGGTTATTTCAAGAGTTTAAGCATGTATAATACAAAGCATAATATGGAATCATTGATGTAAAAGAAATATTCATTAGTAAATATATTTGAGGTATTTATTGACAACCATGTTATTCTAGTTTATTCTATGCCAATTAAAGTAATGTAATTTTTTTTTAGCAGACAATTTAGGGATCTCACTGACGAAGAAAACAAATTTTTAGTTATAGTTCATGCACTTACAGCAATCGTTTGTCCTGTAATAAAAGATGAATATCAGAAACTATGTCCTGAAAAAGAGTTTGAAAAAATCCGTACAGATATTTACAAACATCAAGCAACACGTCGCAGTAAGGATTTTGGCAATGATAAAAATATCAGCCAAAAGTCAAACATATACCTTACACGAAAACAACAAGTACAACTTTTTTCCCCAAGAGGTGAGTTTTTTATTACAGTTGGTAAAACTTTTCACATTCACACTATTTTGTGAAGAATGCAAGGTTTTGTTATTTCTATTGATACATTAATTTCTTATTTCTTCTATTTATATAACATAACAATCCAAAGTTGTGCGCAACTCTATCATGTCTATGTCTTTCAGTAGAGCTTTCTTACATTTTGACGCAAGGTACGAACGAACGTAAAGGGAGCACGTATTACATTTCCACAATAACAATTAAGAGTCTTTGTATCTCTGGTAAAACAGAATTCTTTTATAAATAAAATTCATCTTTCAAAAATAAGCTTATCGCAAATAATACACAATTTTAATATCTGAAAATAAAGAAAAAATAGTGTCAAATACACTTACGTCCGATACGTTACTTATGTTAACCACGATTACACATATTTGCGCGGGAATTGTTCAAGCATGAGTATCACGGTTAATATTTAATGAAATTATTGAAGTAAGTTACTTTAAATTTCTCAGAAAATTGTCAACGTGGATCATCGAGATTTGCAAGACCAGGATGCTACAATGTTTTGAAAAAGTAATATGAAATAAATCAAGAAAAGAAAAGTGTTTTTCTATTAATGTTAGTGTTAAATGTGAAAAAAAGTAATGTGACTCTTGTGATTGCAGGCAACAAATGTGAAACTAATACTATATATAAATGCTAATTCAGTTTAATATGAACGTTACAAAGTTCACACTGATTAACAAGCATTATGTTTAAAAAAAAAGAAGAAAAACAAAAAGTTATGTAGAAACCATTCAACTTCGAAAGGGGGAGTGGGTTCCCAGGTAGCACAAACACATTTTATTGATATTTTTAAAATATATTGCAAAATGTCACAAAAATATCATTCAGAAATATTGTTTTGACGTGAAATGTATGGCTGTACTAATGTGAATAGCATATTTTCAGCTGATATTTGTTCTGAATGTTTAAAGAACATTTTTTTTAAATATTTTGATTTTATATTTAAATAACATAATTTTGATATCATTCAGTGTCAATTGAAAATATCCAGAAAACATACATATCAAACGTTATCCAAAAATATCCTTTTCATGTCTAAAATATGTTTTATGGATGTCTACCAAATGTTTTTAAAATATCAGAGGCAAGTTTAGGTAGAAATATCTCTTGAAAATGTAAATTAAATATTTCAACAATGTTTTATGGATGTCTTCCCAATATTCTTAAAACATCTTGGTTAAATGTTTGTAAAAAACATTATATAAATATTCAAAAAACGTTTTATGTTGAGGCCAACTCTCAGCTTGCAGATATATCATGCATATTTAGACTTACATTTATCAGCTCTCCTCCAGGGCACCTGTTTCTTGTTCTATCATTATATGTAGTGTAATGTAGACTGTTTATTTTTTTATTTTGTTTTGCAATGCGATTGTTTTTCTCCGACTTGTGGAAATTTGAATTTTTGGTTGATATTTTTCAAACTCTTTCAAACAATTAAGAGCAGTCAAAGCATGACATTGCATACTGCCCACACAAAAGCATTGATAGAATAGCTTATTCATATGACAGGACGACTGTCAATGAATATTGAATTTTCCTGAATAGCATTTAAACATTTTATTAATTATTCAGAGTCTGTATCTTCTACTGCGAGCCTCCTCTTCTTGTTAGCCTTCTGAAGAAGAAATAATACATAAATGTTTAAACTCAATTGAGATTTAAGCTTTTAAGCCGATATCAGGTCAAACATTATGAAAAAAATTGTATTATAATAATTAGATTACAGGTATGTCGTTATTTAGATTATGATATAGATTCAGGAAACAGAACTATGTCAAAAAACCTTCTAACTAAATAAAGAATTCAAGTGAAAAATACAAAGTCAAATCTAAATCAAAGTGACACTTAGCATTGACAGTAATATTAAACATTTTATGCATATATATCTGCGAATTTCTAATCCGATGTAGCATAAAGGATGGCTATTATGTTACTTACTTAAAGTTATTCATTCTTGGCTATCAAATGGTAGAATGCATTTTGTCCCATCTCCATTTCCATGCATTTTGAAGCCAGAATATTTTCAATGACTATTAAAATTCCTTTTGCACTCTGCTTTAATTTGTCTTCTGTAGTTCTCAAATGCCAGATCTATAAATTTATATGAGAATGTAAAATTGTATATTAAAAAGAAACTCTACTTCAAGTAATTCATACACGAATCTGTCTGCAAATTTGTAGAAGACTTTTTCCGTATGATATTTTTTTCACATTTTACCCCCTTTTTTCACATATACATGATATACATGCCATTTCATTTTGTTTAAAATATATCTTTTTCACTTTTCCATGATATCTTAATGTTTAATTATAACACTGCATACATATAATTTAAAGAAGTAGCGTCTTCAACTTTTTGTGATATTTACTCCTACAAACTATTCAAATACAGATTTTGTTTTGCCAAAGTTTTGCCGAGCACAAAAAAGCAAGATTCAGTCGAGTCCATATATCAATTACGATTTTTTAAAATAACAACTTACATGTTTCTTTCTCTTTGAACTGTGATTTTCTCTTTTAGTTTTCTTTGTTTTCACTGCTTTCGGAAGTTACAAATAGACGACAGGAAATAACCTCAAAAATGACCATCCCATTACATTTAGATTTTCTATAATCTTAATTACCATAGCAACTATCTTTGAAATGTGTCCAACATCTGGTTAATCTATCAGAATGTGTTTGATTAACAGAATGGTTGTATCAAATATCACTCTGTATATATTTGTTTATTATGTTTCATCAATTAAAGTTGAACGAAAAAAGTTATAATAATACACGATTGAAATGTTCCTCAAAGGTTAAAATTATCTGGGACTAGTATAATAGTCCCAGAAATTATCAAGGAGATTATCTCATATAACCTCTTTGGAACTATAAAAATGAGGAGTCATTCATGTTAATGTGATATCTAAAAAATATTTCTTTTTCATATCAAACACTTGCTTCACTCAAATATTACTAACAAACATTTGACAAACATTTCTGTCATACATCTTACAAATATCTAGAAGACATATTATGTTAAAATGTTTATAAAAGGGTCTCCAACTAATATTTTCTAAATAAAATCGAAAAAATATTTTGTTAAGACAGTTATTTAAATATTCATTAGATATTACCAGCTTATATTTTTAATTAGGACAAGAAATTTATTTAGATGTTACATCAAAAAGATATTTTATTATACATCAAACCTATGCTTAACGCAGATATTAATCAAAAATGTTTTATAAACATTTCTTTTACACATCTTACAAATATATATTATAATTATAATATAAAAATGTCCATCAGATATTGTTTTAATATTGTAAAGAAATATTTCTTCGACATGAAACTGTTCTCATTTATAAAACTGTCTTTTAAACGTTTAAAAAACATCAGCAAAAAATATTTATTTATTTATTATAAAAAAATATTTACAAAAAATGTTTTTATATTTGCAATCAAACATTGGGATGAAATGTTATTAGTAAAATATCATTCACACCTAATTTCTGATGTAAACAAAATGTCTTTAAAATATTTTTGTGAAAATATTTCTGATAAACATATATGCAACCAGTCAATAATATCATGAAAATATTTTGTGTTAGCTGGGTTTATGGTTTTTTGTCTGAGTCAAATTTTTTTGTCTTTTTCGACGCTATCAATCAATTTTTTTTCTACAAAATTTTAACACTATAAGGTATGGGGGAAATCTGGATTCAGAATGATTCAAATGCTCGTTCCCTTACACTCAAAGTAAAAACGAAAAGCTTGGATGTTTTGGAAAATTAAACCGTCTTTCTCTCTGTGTGTGGCATACTTATATATAACAGAACAAGGCAAAGATCTAGAATTGGAGGCTAGGAATGTGTCTGTTGAGTAGAGGTACTCTGGTTCGCCTCACTCCTAATCTGCCTTTGAGCTATAATTATAGATCAACTAATTATATACTAGTACATGAAGGTCGTTTTGTCATTTACATACACATTTGAACACCTAAATGTATACCAGGAAAATAAATCTCCAATTTAGCATTTTATATATTGTGGATTTCATAATGACGATTAAACAGTAAACATGTTTGGAAGATAGATGCCTAATGGTCACTCAACTTCTAGTGGCTAATATTTCATGAATGTTCAGGACCAAACACAATAACACGCTGAAAGAACGGTTACATAGGAGAGCCTAACTCCAGTGTATGGCCACATCACAAGGCAACAATGAGTATTACCAAGGAGAAGCGCCGATTCACTGCAATTTATTAAACGAGCACCGGCATATGACATAATATGGAGGTCATCTTTTTTCTTCATTTTATTATTTTGGACGTTGCAAATATTTGAATTTAGGAAGTATTTGGTTTTTTTTATGAGAGGGAAGAAGACAATTCATTTGCTTTGGTAATTTCTTACGTTAAATTATGCAAAGGGGTTGGAGCATTTTTGTTTTTGTTTTAGGGGTATTTTTTTCGTCTGATGAGCCAGTATTTAGGAAATTTTGTAAAGTTACCTCCTTCCACCTGGTGGTTATATATTTTTACCTATTGTACGTCCCAAAATCCGCCATCTCACGAAAAAGTCTTAATTTAACAAGTTTCGTTGCATGTAGGGTAATGATCCTTAATAGGCTAACATTATGATGAAACGCCAACGAAGTTCCATGACGATTATTTAAATATGTCAAAATAAAGGATCCCTAAAACGAGTCTTACGTATGATTCGTCAAGCGTACGTACCTTTCGTCAAATTGTAAAAAAGCTCTATTAAGCGGGACTGGTTGTTTATGTGTATAAAAGTGTGCAGAAAACTTTTCTGTACATTTGAATTTTGCTCAATTTAGTTTTACGATTAGCAAAATTAGTCCTCCCAGATAAATCTACCATGCCCACAATGTAAAGGCAATACAATATTGGCTTTTCCAGTAAAACCATGTCAACAAAAACATTCCCCAATTATAAAATTTCTACTTGTTTTGCTTTTTGTGCTTTCATAGTCTTCGTGAAAATGTATTACAAAATTGTCACTCTTAGTATATATATCACAATGTAGTGTGCTTAGTACAGAATTAAATCAGATATTCAAGTAAAATTTCAGACTTTTGATGTACCACCTTTATTCAATACCAAAAGCTTTTTAAGATTAAAAATTAAAGTTGTGATTAAAAGATTTACTTTTGTTATTATGTAAGTTTGAATTGACTCATGTTGTAAATACAATTTTTTTATTTTTAGAGGAAGAATCGAGGAACTTTGATTTAAATCTGATGATTTACATTTTAAGAAGAAAAACCGAAGAGGAAGGACAAAAAGAGTATGTCGATCATTTAAAAGTCATCGATGCAATCAGACAAGAAATTTTCCAAAGCAGTAGCGGAGTTTTAGATGAAAAAAAGTTCCAAGTAATCCTGAAACTCATTACAAAGGTATTCATTTAGAAAAACAAGGACGCTGAAAAATTATATAACTGTATGAAATTATTTGTATATTTCTATTTTAAATGCAATTATTTATCATTAAATAACCTTGTTTTAACATTCTGCATGTTTTCTGTTAATTTAGTTTTAATAACATGCACAACACATTCGACTAAATAGAATCGACGATTTATGTGAAGTTGTCATATATTTATTTTTGACATAGAATTTTAATAATTTTTTTTACTTGATTGTCGATTTTCTTTTGATTTAGCTGTTGCATTTGAAAAATTTTTGTATATTGATTATAATGCAAAATGAAAACGATGAATTGGTTTTTACTTATGCACAAGAAGAAATTTTTATAATATAACAGAGTATCATTATCATTATAGGCTTTAGTGCATTTTGGAGAAGAACTGTATAAGGAAAAAATAGCAAGTCTACACCGTATTAGTCTAGGTCAGTAAAATAATATCATTCATGATGTTTATTTTCGTCATCTCAGTTGGCAAAGGAGAATAAATAATCTGTCAGTTGTAAGCATTGTTTGTCTTTCATAAGATCATTAATTGCATTGAATACATACATTGTCTGTACTGTATATGTACATTTTTTCACGAGTTCTTATTCTCATGATTCTGATATTGTCGACAAATTCACATGTATTTAACTCTAGGTACGTTGTATTTCAAAAAATATCAGAACATAAGTAAATGACTTATATTTGTAAAAAATTTCCTCAACAGTATGAAACACAATAAACAAAGATTATTCAATCATCTAATCAGTCGTCTGGTTTGATAGATGGCAACGTTCAGTTGTTTCAAATTATCATAGACACAATGGATCATGCATTATGTGTAAACACAACAAATCAGATTTAGGATAAGTCATTTATGACCTATTTTGAAAAAAAGGAAATGAATGAGAAGTGATTTTTGACATTGATTTCAAGTATTTTGAAAAATAAAAAAGGAAAGGTTAGTCAGCAGTTCAAGGAAATGAATATAACTGTTAGAAATAAAGAATGTATCAAGATATATGATGACAACATGAAAATTAAAAAGGACGAAGATATCAAGGGTTTTTATCAGAAACCATTGATTGATGGACATCATAACAAAAAGGCAAAACACAAACAGACAAAAAAACACGCACAGAAAACTCAACAATGAGAAACATCAATCCCTCAGAAGCTCATGAGTGAACTTATGCAGTCATGAAGGGTAACCAATTTCTGATCCTCAAATTGAAACAACATGTAATCATCGCAAGTTAGACATTAGGTAGTCTGTTGCATTTTGGTGACGGAATGCCTATATGATCAGATGATAGTACTTTAGATTTTTTTATATTAGGTTTTTTTGCATTTTACACCATATGAACAATATTAAAAATAAGTTAAAACTTTATTTTTAATTTTTGTCTGTAATATTTTCCAAAGGAAATATTGATGTGAAATTGAAATCTTTATTTTTAATTGTAGACATGGTATATTTACTGTGAAATTGATACTAACATCGTCATTGAGGAAATAATTACATTTTACTTACTGCTATATTGTGCTATAATAATTGTGATTCAAGAGCGATACAGAAAGTACAATAACAAAACTATGCGTGTTTATCAGGCATGGGGTAATGCAAATTTGTAATTGTAATGCATAGTAATGCATTATATTTTTCCAAGTAATTGCATGTAATGTGTAATGCAGCAATTTTTGCATTACATGTAATTGTAATTTAATGCATTACTTGAGAAAAAAGTTGTGTAATTTCATGCATTACATTGCATTACATGGCATTACTTTTTCAGATACTTGATATCTTTCACATATTCTTGGAGATTTAGCTAAGGCAGAATTTAAGATTTCTGGATTAATTAAGAACATTTGTAATCATTTGGATGTTGATTTTTTTAATTTGAAAAGCATTACTGTAAATTAAAAGTGTTTTATTGTTGTCAAAACATTAATGAATACCTTGTCATGATTAAATAACAGAAAATTGACCATTGTAATAAAACACTAATTAGTTTGTTTTACAATCAATCTTTTCATCATTTATATCATGATTATGACACTTGGTCATAAATTAATCTCTTTGTTTTATTATTTAAATAGGAAAGAAGTTCTTAGTAAATATTTTTGATTGGAATTAATAAAACAAATGTATATTTATAAAAGTGAAGTTAACATTAGTTAAAACAAATATTAAACTTCATCTCTGTAATTTCTTTTTAGAGAAAACACAGAGATGTATACCTTGAAACCCTTATGATGCTAAAATGTAATAGTTGTATTGAATAAACTTTTTACTTGAAACTTACATTTAATATGTATACGGAACAGTTATTGCATATGCTATAATCTTTTGTGACTTCATGTTGTTTATCAAGATGTTTGATTTTTTGTCGAGCCTGCGACTTTTGTCGCAGAAAGCTCGACATAGGGATAGTGATCCGGGGGCAGCAACGGCGGCGTTAGCTAACTTCTTAAAAGCTTTATATTTTAGAAGGTGGAAGACCTGGATGCTTCATACTTTGTATATAGATGCCTCATGTTACGAAGTTTCCGTCAGTCACATGTCCAAAGATCTTGACCTCATTTTCATGGTTCAGTGACTACTTGAAAAAAAAGTTAAGATTTTTTGTAATGTTAAATTCTCTCTTATTATAAGTAATAGGATAACTATATTTGGTATGTGCGTACCTTGCAAAGTCCTCATGCCCTTCAGACAGTTTTCACTTGACCTCGACCTCATTTCATGGATCAATGAACAAGGTTAAGTTTTGGTGGTCAAGTCCATATCTCAGATACTATAAGCAATATGTCTAGTATATTCTGTGTATGGAAGGACCGTAAGGTGTACATGTCAAACTGGCAGGTGTCATCTGACCTTGACCTCATTTTCATGGTTCAATGGTTATAGTTAAAATTTTGTGTTTTGGTCTGTTTTTCTTATACTGTATGCAATAGGTCTACTATATTTGGTGTATGGAATGATTGTAAGGTGTACATGTCTATTTGGCAGGTGTCATCTGACCTTGACCTCATTTTCATGGTTCATTGGTCAATGTTTAGTTTTCTTGGTTAATGTTAAGTTTATGTGACAGTTGTAATAAAGCTTTATATTTAGGACTATCAACATAATATCAATGATTAGTAAAGAAGGCGAGACATTTCAGCATGTGCACTCTTGTTTTTCACTTTATGAAAAAAACATTTACAAATGTAATGTGTAATTCAATGCATTACTTTGTAAAAGTAATTGTAATATAATGCATTACTTTGATAAATGCATGTACTAGTAATTGTAATTGTAATATAATGCATTACATTGCAATGTAATTTGCCCCATGCCTGGTGTTTATTGGATGCCAGTTCTTTTCACAATGCCTCAACCTGATAAAAATTTTGAGTTTTGTTTTAAAATTTCTCTATTTTGTTATTCATGATACAAATATAAATAAAGGGGCACATGCTGTCAAATTCATGTTCACCGATTTGACTCATATTTGATTAAAACATTTATCCAAATTATAAAAAGTCTAAAATAAACAATATACTGGGCATGGGCTCGATAATATGTAGCTTCATTTTGTGTCTATTTAAGTCTAGACGCCATCTAATTAACTGTCTAGGTGACCCCAGAACACATCCGATTGCCATATCAGCGATATTAACATAAGTATAGATATAAATAGATATCAGACTTGTGCATTAGGAATTTTCTAGGTCTGTTTAATATCATATTATAGATTGAAAATATATGTTAATCATCGTTTTTACCTGTATAAGAATGATTTTTTGTGGATCGAATCAGTCAATCAAATGATTTACCTTTGTTTTTATTTCAATGTTGACATTCTGTTCATTTGATAATTGAACATGCACAATGCATGCTGTAACCATCTCTAGCTAAGGGGTTAAATTGAAATTCACATGAATACAGATTCAATGAGGTCCAATTATTCACTTGCAAGTGAATAATTCATTATCAATGTTTCTTAGCTTATTTTGACACAATTGAACCATACTGCCTGCTACAGGCGATATATTATTTCACTATTTCACTTTCATTATTGATTGAACAAAAAAAAAATCATATTTTATATTTTTTATATATCTCGTAGCTAGTGCCCCTTTAACATAAAAATATTTAAATGCAAAGCGAAATCATTTAATACATTTACGCGTAAATGAAGTCAAAGACTTACAATATTTTATGTTTCCAGTTAATGTTCGTTTAACATACACAAAACTAGAGAGAAAAATGTTTAAATCTTCCGCAGTGTACTTCTTTTTTTTTTTTTTCAATTTCAAATGAATCAAAATATGGTTTTATCGAGCCTGCTACTTTTGTTGCAGAAAGCTCGTCATAGGGATAGTGATAAGGCAGCAGTGGCATTTACTGACTTCTTAAAAGCTTAATATTTTGGAAGGTGGAAGAATTGGATGCTTCATACTTTGTATATAGAATCCTTATGTATATAAATAAAATATATATATATATATAAATAAAATCTTATAATAAAAAAGCTAAATGTGGTTGTTTAATATGATGTATGCCTTTTTGTCTCGCTTGACAGAGTCAATAAGTGAGACATAGGTATGCTGTTTCCGGCAACGGCGGCGTTAACAATGTATTAGTTTGTGATTAGGTCTAGTTTATGGTGAACCACTAGTGGTAAGTCAAAGATATTTGGTATGCAGTTGTATTAGTATTGGCACATCTCATTACCATTGGAATTATTTGGCCCTGCCCCCTCAGTTATGGTATATTGACTTTTGCTTAGTTTTCGTGTATTAGTTTGTGATTAGGTCAGTTTATGGGGAACTACTAGTGGTAAGTTAATGATAATTGGTATGCAGTTGTACAAGCATTTGCATATCTCATTTCCATGAAGATTATGTGGCCCCGCTCCCTCAGTCATGGTCTATTGACTTTAAAACTTTTGATTAGTTATCATGTATTAGTTTGTGATTAGGTCGGTTTATGGTGAACCACTAGTGGTAGGCCAAAGATATTTGGTATGCAGTTGTATTAGCATTGGCACATCTCATTACCATGGAGATTATTTGACCACCACATTAATGGGCATTAGGTTTTCTGGTCTGTGTGTCTGTTTGTTCGTCAGTCCGTCTGTCCTGCTTCAGGTTAAAAATTTTGGTCAAGGTATTTTTTGATGAAGGTGAAGTTCTATCAACTTGAAACTTAGTACACATGTTCCCTATGATATGATCTTTATAATTTCAATGCCACATTAGATTTTTTACCCCATTTTCACGATCCACTGAACATAGAAAATGATAGTGTGAGTGGGGCATCCATGTACTTTGGACACATTCTTGTTTGAACTTTTTTTCTTTTGATCTATTCTATTCTATAGAAAATGTCAAATATTTCCAATTATGTCAGATGTATCTATTATAATGACATTGTATATATCTTGCATGTATTATATTGTATATAAAAAAGAAGATGTGGTATGATTCCCAATGAGACAACTCTCCACAAGGGACCAAATGACACAGAAATTAACAACTATAGGTCACCGTACGGCCTTCAACAATGATCAAAGCCCATACCGCATAGTCAGCTATAACAGGCCCGAAATGACAAATGTAAAACAATTCAAATGAGAAAACTAACGGCCTAATTTATGTACAAAAAAATGAATGAAAAACAATTATGTAACACATCAACAAACGACAACTACTGAATTACATGCTCCTTACTTGGGACAGGCATATACATTCAGAATGTGGCGGGGTTAAACATATATGTATGTCTTGTATTTGTTTTAATTGTTGGAAATGAAAAAAATCATAATTAAAATAATAATGTGATCAGCTTCTGCTTCTCCAACAAACCATCCTGTTTCACTCTTCAAAGGAAGTATGCTGCATCTAAATCGTGCCAGTATAGAACATACAGCATGTGCGAGGTAAGTCCAACATATGTTTCACATTTATATTCTTATATGTCCTCAATTTCGGAAAGTTTTTTCCTTTAAGTGGAACAAAACATGTAAAGTGCCTTTTACAATAGAAATATCACAAACCAGTTTTTGGTGGAAATAATCTTCCATGGTAATGTGTGTCTAAAATGAGTACGATACAAGATGTAAACAGTTTTTATTTTGAAATTTTTGAAATTACTCTGTATTCAATACAACAGAATTATTTTTATTAAGCTATGTACGTTATTTTATTTAACGGCATTATGTCCAAGGTTAAAGTTTTCTTTCTTATTTTGTTTTTACATCTCTACCCCCTTTTTATACGACCGCAAAAAAATTTTGTGGTCGTATATTGGTATGACGTTGGCGTCGTCGTCGTCGTCGTCGTCGTCGTCCGGCGTCGTCGTCCGAAGACACATTGGTTTTCGCACTCTAACTTTAGTTTAAGTGAATGGATCTTTTTGAAATTTGACCATAAGGTTAAATACCACAAAAGGAAGGTTGGGATTGATTTTGGGGGTTATGGTACAAACAGTTAAGGAATTAGGGGCCAAAAAGGGGCCAAAAATAAGCATTTTCTAGTTTCCAGACAATAACTGTGGAACGGTGTATGGATCTCTCTGAAATTATACTACAAGTTTACATACCACAAAGGGATGGTTAGGATTTGCTTTGGGGGGTTATGGCTCAAACCGTTTAGGAATTAGGGGCAAAAAAGGGGGAAAACAAAGGTTGTCCTGGTTAATGGACAAATACTTGAGTACAAAACATAATTTAAAGCAGTGTAAGGGAGATAAATCAAATACATCATTGAAATTATCTCCCTTACACTGCTTTTAAATTATGTATAAAGTAATGGTTAATGAACAATAAAGATAATTTAATACAGTGTAAGGGAGGTAATCCAAATACAACGTTTTGGTTACTTCCCTTACACTGCTTTTAAATTATGTTTAAAGAAATGCATATTTATAAAGGAAGACCAGTAAAAATATCTGCAAATGTTGCATCTTTTTTTTTTTACAAAAAAATCCATATGAAAGATTTGACACTATATTTTTAATTCTATTATAAAATAGATTAAGTTAGCACTATGGTAAATTTAAATGGGTAATTATGGTTGCCAACTCCATTGGAAATTTGAATTGAGATTATGACCATATCTTGAGGGAAAGAATTTTTTGCGGGAAAAAAGGGGGGGGGGGGATAAAAAGAAATTGTGGGAGGTCAATTTTTTCTCATTTCAGATTTCAGAAATTAAAAAGAATTATTCTTCAAATATTATTTTTTTTTGAAAAATTTCAAATTGCACAGTATGGCGCATTAGATTTGTAAAATCTTTGATCACATTTATTTATTTGTTATGCCGAATCTAACAGTGTATTTAGATATTTAATTTTGGTCCAGTTTTCAAATTTGTCTACATAAAGGTCCAAAGGGTCCAAAATTAAACTTTGTTTGATTTTAGCAAAAACTGAATATATGAGGTTCTTTGATATGCTGAATCTAAACATGTATTTAGATTTTTGATTATGGGCCCAGTTTTCAAGTTGGTCCAAATTGGGGTCCAAAATTAAACTTTGTTTGATATCAACAAAAATTGAATATATGAGGTTCTTTGATATGCTCAATCTAACCATGTATTTAGATTTTTTATTTGTGGGCCCCGCTATCAAATTGGTTCATATTGAGGTCAAAAGGGTCCAAAATTAAACTTTGTTTGATTTCATCAAAAATTGAACTATTGGGGTTCTTTGATATGCCAAATCTAACCGTGTTTTTAGATTTTTAATTTGGGTCCCGTTTTTTAAATTGGTCTTCATTGAGGTCCAGAGGGTCCAAAATTAAACTTATTTTGATTTTAACAAAAATTGAATTCTTGCGGTTCTTTGATATGCTGAATCTAAACATGTGTTTAGATTTTTGATTATGGGCCCAGTTTTCAAGTTGGTCCAAGTTGGGGTCCAAAATTAAACTTTTTTTGATTTCAACAAAAATTGAATATATGGGGTTCTTTGATATGCTGAATCTAACCATGAATTTAGATTTTTTATTTGTGGGCCCCGCTATCAAATTGGTTCATATTGAGGTCAAAAGGGTCCAAAATTAAACTTTGTTTGATTTCATCAAAAATTGAATTATTGGGGTTCTTTGATATGCCAAATCTAACCGTGTATTTAGATTTTTAATTTTAAGTCCCGTTTTTTAAATTGGTCTACATTAAGGTCCAAAGGGTCCAAAATTAAACTTAGTTTGATTTTAGCCAAAATTGAATTCTTGGGGTTCTTTGATATGCTGAATCTAAACATGTGTTTAGATTTTTGATTATGGGCCCAGTTTTCAAGTTTGTCCAAGTTGGGGTCCAAAATTAAACTTTGTTTGATTTTAACAAAAATTGAATATATGGGGTTCTTTGATATGCTGAATCTAACCATGTATTTTGATTTTGGACATTGGACCATAATAGGTAAATTAAAAAAATTCAAGTTCTAAGACCACATTCTTTCTGTGTCAGAAACCTATGCTGTGTCAAATATTTAATAACAATCCAAATTCAGAGCTGTATCAAGCTTGAATGTTGTGTCCATACTTGCCCCAACTGTGTAGGGTTCGACCTCTGCGGTCGTATCAAGCTGCGCCCCAGCGAAGCATTTTATTATTAGCTGACCTGGCTCAAAAGGGCCAAGTGAGCTTTTCTCATCACTTGGTGTTCGTCATCAGTCATGCAACTAATGTTCCTGTTGTGGTCAGTACAGCTTTCCACTGCAATACTAGTTTAAACTATCGAAAAATTAGTAGTGAACTCTACCATTAACCAAGTGAGAAGTAAAAAATATATAACCAGCCTGTTTTCGTTTAGATATTAAGTGTCGAGATAACATATTGTTGCCAATTCCATCATTTTAAGCAAATATAGGAAGATATCATACCTTAGTCTGTTATTTTTTTCTTGTTTTATGACGGTTCCTTCATTTCAACAAAAGTGTTTTCAAGATTTAATATTAATTAATCTTAGTCTGAAATAAGTAATTATCAATTATGTATTTCATGTATTTGGCATTTGGCCGTATCTATAATTGGCAGGAACTGCACAAACTCCATTGAGTTACGATTAAATTCCAATTTATATATTGGGGAGGTCAAACATCATCACGCTATACTAGTATCAAGATTTGCAAAATTCGGAGATGCATAATTAAGTAAATCTACAATTTTTATGCTGCAATTTTTGCATTGTTTCTTTTGGTCTTCTATCAAAATATTTTTGGTTTTAATGTCCTGATTGAATATCGATTTAATAAACTTGCTTACATCAATTTTATCAAGTGTCATTCTAATTGCATGTAAGTATATACGAAACATTAAATTGAACAGTACACGTGGACCAATATAAAAGACATTGCGATTTTAATATAAATATGACGATATATTCTAAGTTCACTAAGAAGTTGCAAATAACTGCTATTGTACTGAAGTAAAGGATTATTACCAAACGCGAATGAAAATAAAATCATTACATCTTAATTTTCTTTTTGAACTCAATTAATGTTCTGATTAGTTTCATAAATAGCTGAGAGCCTATTGTCTTTAAAAAAAAATAGGGGGCGGAGCTTCATGTGCTATCGGTACACCAACATTCCTCTAAGATTCTCTTTGGATTTCATGTTAATTATCAAAGCACTGCAGAGTATTGACCACTGTTTTCATCTAACAAAACAATACTTTTAAAGCAAATTATCTAATTAAAACATCAAAATAAAAAAAGGCAATTTATGTTACCAGAAGGTAATATATTTATTTTTATGTATTTGTTGAAATGGACAAAAAAAGTTAGCCAAAACTATCAAAATGTAGTTGGAACATTGTCAAAAGGAATGCGTGGTCTGAAGCAAATTTTTATATTACTTTAATCTACACAATGCATCTAATAAATCAAGAAAACTCGGTATTTTCTAGACCGATTCGAATCAAACAAAACAGTTTGAATGGATTAAAAGTTCACAGTCAATTGAGTATATGTCGGGGTTAATTATTGCATGATACATAATCATTACTGAATTTAAGTGTTATTTGTTATATCAAAATACTATATGTACCAAAAATATTGACCTTAAAAAAACTGAAGTAAATGAAATTTAATCTGAAAAGGTCATTTTGAGCTTAGCAGCTTCTAAACAGTCGAAACAATATTAAATGAGGTTAAGTTTTACTGCATTATTTTCCCCCCAAACCCCCAAAAAACACAGAAAGAAGCTTTTCAGAATAATGCTTTGTTAATATTGTTGTTTATCTTTAGTTTAAGTGATTTCCTACTTTAGTATCTGCTATATTATTTTCGAAGGAAAAGTTGGGTTCAACTAAAAAAAAAAAAAGTTGAAAATCAATATTCCAAACAATGTAATCCTAAGAGCAGCGTTTTAGTATTGTGCATATAAAACAGGTACTTTTATTGGATTAGATATGTCTCACAAATTTCATCCTATTAAGAGAAACCTTATTGACTTATCAAAAAAACATAATTGTATAGTATTTTATTTATATGATAAAGTGTAAATATTTTCATCCTGTCAAATTCATTTTCCGCATTTCCTTTCCTGCGAATATAATCATATCCATTAATATTGTTGACTAATACTGGGTTTTGACGTCCTTGTTCAAATGATTTGTAAAGCGTGTTACATTTAACGTCCTGTAAAATTTCTGTCAATAATTGGAATTGTTTCAATTTTCAATTTTATCCACCGTTGCAATATGGGTGTTGGGAGTGCAATTTGCTATGATACATTTTAACATATTTTATCACAAAAAGTAGAAAGATTCTTGATCTTATTTTATACATTTTATATATACATGATATATGGAAACATATCTCTTGTCTGAAACACAGACACATTATATCTTACCAAACATTTTGGCAAATTCGTGTACGAATACAGTGTTATAACACGGTGGAAGCTTAAAGAAACATGCTCTGAATACTATTTTGTTTGTTTGACAACATATTGTTTATTAGCATATACATCTTTTAAATTTCAACGCTGTTGAATACTGTCACTTTAAATTTCAAAATATTTTTCCTTAATCAAATTGGTAATTGTATTCAAAGGATTAGTCAGTACATTATGGTTTATTGTACACTGAAAATAAAACGATACTGTTATAATGAACGATAATAATTTGATAAAAACGATTAAAGAATAAGAAAAAATGTTAAACGATGTTATTATAACCGCCTCCCTGTAAAAATAAAGCATAATTATGTGCAAACATGTATGTTTAAATTCTGCTTAGATACCACAAAAAATTGACGAGTTTTACAACACCAGATTTTAAAGGGGCAGTTTGAGATCCTAAATGCACGGCAGATGTCACTGTCTCGTGCTGGGTAATTTTCTATGAGGAAGTAAGTGATATGCATATTATGGAGACAATTAACCAATTAGATATATGTTGTGTTCTTTGTAATTTAGAACTATTTACATTTTGTAGAAATGAACATATTACTTTATTAAGTCTCCCAAACGAAGTTTGGGAAGACTTATTGTTTTTGCTCAGTTCTTATTATTATTATTATTCTTCTTCTTCTTCTTCTTCTTCTTCTTCCGCCGCTTTTAAATTTGAACTTGTCCGCACCCGTTCTCCAAAACCGCTTGTCAGATTAACTTAGGGTTTCACAATATGTTAGACTAACATGTCTAGTGGTGCAATCAGGGTTTTGTTTGTGCAATGGGGTTTATAAAGGGGTACTTTGAGGGGCAAAAAGAAAAGAGGGTTTTACTATAGAACCCTATGGGATTTTATTTTTTTAAATTTTCAAATGATTATAAATTGAAAACCGTTTGTGATAGACACAATCTTTTTAATTGAAAATGTTCTAAATGATAAAGCCCATTAAATGAAATACAGGGTTAGTCCCCAGGGGTCACCCCCACCCCCTGCCATTTAAGAAAGTTCTAATACCTTGTAAGTGGTAAAGATCCCCACCCCTAAACCATATATATTCTGGTTTGTCATGCTAAGATGGTTTGAATGACATACAGGGTTAGTCCCCAGGGGTCATCCCGACCCCCTGCCATTTGAGAAAGTTCTTATATCTTGTAAATGGTCGAGATCCCCACCCCTAAACCATATATATTCTGGTTTGTCATGATAAAGCACATCAAATGTAATACAGGGTTAGTCCCCAGGGGTCATCCCCACCCCCTGCCATTTAAGAAAGTTCTAATATCTTCTAAGTGGTCAAGATCCCCACCCCTAAACCATATATATTCTGGTTTGTCATGCTAAGATGGTTTGAATGATATACAGGGTTAGTCCCCAGGGGTCATCCCGACCCCCTGCCATTTGAGAAAGTTCTAATATCTTGTAAATGGTCGAGATCCCCACCCCTAAACCATATATATTCTGGTTTGTCATGATAAAGCACCTCAAATGAAATACAGGGTTAGTCCCCAGGGGTCACCCCCACCCCCTGCCATTTAAGAAAGTTCTAATATCTTGTAAGTGGTCAAGATCCCCACCCCTAAACCATATATATTCTGGTTTGTCATGCTAAGATGGTTTGAATGATATACAGGGTTAGTCCCCAGGGGTCATCCCGACCCCCTGCCATTTGAGAAAGTTCTAATATCTTGTAAATGGTCGAGATCCCCACCCCTAAACCATATATATTCTGGTTTGTCATGATAAAGCACATCAAATGTTATACAGGGTTAGTCCCCAGGGGTCACCCCCACCCCCTGCAATTTAAGAAAGTTCTAATATTTTGTAAGTGGTCAAGATCCCCACCCCTAAACCATATATATTCTGGTTTGTCATGCTAAGATGGTTTGAATGATATACAGGGTTAGTCCCCAGGGGTCATCCCGACCCCCTGCCATTTGAGAAAGTTTCTAATATCTTGTAAATGGTCGAGATCCCCACCCCTAAACCATATATATTCTGGTTTGTCATGACAAAGCACATCAAATGAAATACAGGGTTAGTCCCCAGGGGTCACCCCCACCCCCTGCCATTTAAGAAAGTTTTAATATCTTGTAAGTGGTCAAGATCCCCACCCCTAAACCATATATATTCTGGTTTGTCATGCTAAGATGGTTTGAATGATATACAGGGTTAGTCCCCAGGGGTCATCCCGACCCCCTGCCATTTGAGAAAGTTCTAATATCTTGTAAATGGTCGAGATCCCCAACCTTAAACCATATATATATTCTGGTTTGTCATGATAAAGCACATCAAATGAAATACAGGGTTAGTCCCCAGGGGTCATCCCAACCCCCTGCCATTTGAGAAAGTTTCAATATCTTGTAAATGGTTGAGATCCCCACCCCTAAACCATATATATTCCTATTTGTCATGTCTCGAACATTTGAATGACGTATACGGTCAGTCCCCAGGGGTTCCCCCCACCCCCAATGTTCTAATATCTTGTAAATGGTTGAGATCCCCACCCCTAAACCATATATATTCCTGTTCGTCATGTAATGAACATTTGAATGACGTATAGGGCCAGTCCCCAGGGGTTCCTCCCCACCCCCAATGTTCTAGTATCTTGTAAATGGTCGAGATCCCCACCCCTAAACCATATATATTCTGGTTTGTCATGCCAAGATGATTTGAATGATATACAAGGTTAGTCCCCAGGCATCACTAATGCATATAACTTTACTGGACCAAACCAATTTTCACTGGACGTTGCCCAATGTCAGCCGACCCTGGGAATTACGAATTATGGGAGCTTCGTTTGGGAGACTTCGTAACAGCATCCTGTTACAATCATTTCTTGTTTGTGAATATATTCGATGAATAAAGGCAGCAGTAGTATACCGGTGTTCAAAAGTCATAAATCGATTGTTAGAAAACAAATCCAGGTTATAAATTAAAACCGAGAGAAACGCACAAATTATAAGAGAAGTGCAACAAACGCCAACATACATAGAAAGGAACTATTTGATAACTTATATAAATTTGCTGACTTGGTACAGGACATGTTAAGAAACAATTTTGGGTTCAACCTGGCTTTATGGCTAGCCAAACCTCCCGCGAATATAGCAATGTTATGTAATATCGCTACGTGACAGAAATACAGCACAAACACACACAAGAACACTCATCACAGAGAAACGCAAAAACAAATAATATAATAGTCGACACAACATGCAAACCACAAAACAACAACGAACATCTTCCATCAACGACAGACACCACAAACAGTGATGCACTTATGTACCGAAAATGTAATCTTGAATTTCACACACTTATTTTCACAACACCAGTCCAAACAATTTTCAAAAATATGGGCATCATATGTATACATGAAGATACTATTGAAATAAATGGACAGAGATTAATGTAAAACTACATTAACTTTTATTCCAAATATAATTTTTACTTATTTCCTGATTTTAGTTTTCAATAAACATGATGAAATATATGTATAATTTCCTGTCAATGAATGTGATCAAATAACAAATATTTCCTCAATGAGTTTCATATCTGTTATGAACATTTCATCGTAATGGCAAGACTGTGCATATGTTTTGTTATATTTATAATAGTTATTAGACGAAATGATGGCAATATGTGCGAATTTAAGACTGAAAGGTAGGTCTTTGTAGTCAAGAGGGATTTTGTGTCGCATGTTGGGTGATGCAGGACTAGCAGGAGACAATTATTTTTCGATGCATTTAGTTTTTGCATGTATCTCACATTTTGTTTGATGACTTGACTTGATAAATGTTGCGAATTCATTTAGAATTTTGATACCTATTGTTGCCTCTTTCTACCGTGCAAGATTTACAACTGATTGGAATCGATAATTTGCTTCTATAACCCATGATTCTACTGTAGATGAATTACCAACTTGTATTTGATATAAACAGAGTAGTAGGTGTGAGTATATTCTTGGAGAAAGTACCTAGCATACAGGTTTAACATTTAATATTATTTAATCTCGGTAAAAATCTCTTATTCGCTTTGTTCAGTACAGTCATTATTGACTTTCCTTTAAAAACGATACTTGTTTTTTTTCATCAATCAATATGAAACTTATAGTAATTGCTAGGTTTAGAAATATTAAGTCATAATAGAATGAAGAAATTTCGAAAACTTTTAAATTATGGTAACAAAATGTTTTACAATATAGTTCAGATGAGCCATTCTTTCACCAATGTTTTAAAATGATGAAACATGTACGCAATAGTATATTTAGAAGCTTTAAATCTTAATTCAGAAAACATTTACAGTTTAGATTGATTAATAATTTAGATTATAGGATAGTTATATATGTTAAGAGGATTTTGGGTGTCTTTTAGTGGTCAACGTAAAAGGGTATGTTGTGCTGATTTTGAAGCAAAAGAGGATGATTGTATAGGTAAGTAGTTTTATAATATTTGTCAGCATGTGTGTATCAATGCATCTTCTTAACAAATCATGTGCTAAAAGCAGCTGCAGTCGGTTTCACAAAAAAACTTACACTCTTTTGGTTATATAATGTGTACTTATTCAGGGTTATATCTCGTCTATATACCAGCTTTGATAAGTGTTTGGTATTACTATAAATTTTCACTTTTTCGTACTATGAACAACAAAATTATTTATTTTGAATAAAATATTTCCATTCTCCATTTAAACTGTATACCTTACCACCAAATTATTTTCATTTACCTGTGTATATTATTGAATATGGCGGCTTTTTGTTCATGGTTATTGTTGTTTTTTTTTAAATAACATCTACCAGCAGTATACTACTGTTGTTTTTATTTATTCACCCCTTATTGTATTGATTTTGTATTTACATTGTATCATAGATCAAATTTATTCGTTCAGTGTATGTTCACTAGTGTTAATATGTCTTTTGATTGAGTTAAGCCCTTTCAATTGATATTTTATAGTGTGTCTTTCTATGTTGTGATGTTACACTATTGTTTCAGATAAGGGTGAAGGTTGGTACCTATTATAACGTTTAAACCCGCTGCATTTGTTTGCACCTGTCCTAAGTCAGGAATCTGATGTTCAGCAGTTGTCGTATGTTGATGTGGTTCATAAGTGTTTCTCGTTTCTCGTTTTTTATATAGATTAAATTGTTGGTTTTCCCGTTAGAATGGTTTTACACTAGTCATTTTTTGGGGCCCTTTATAGCTTGCTGTTCGGTTTGAGCCAAGGCTCCGTGTTGAAGACCGTACTTTAACCTATAATGGTTTACTTTTACAAATTGTGACTTGGATGGAGAGTTGTCTCATTGGCACTCATACCACATCTTCTCATATCTATTTACAACTAAGATTGATCGTAAGTATACTGAATTGCTCATGACTAACGATCAATCGTAGTCGTAAGTTTTTTTTGTGAAACCGGCTCCTGTGCATTTATGAAATGATGTATGTCCTAGGACATTGAGAATAGAAGGTCGAACATTTTAAAGGTAAACACAAATGATAGTATGCTTCGAAAACCAAACTGTCATCAATTGAAATGAGTTGTTTAAGTAATACTGATTTGTTGGTATAACGCATGAACCATGCAAACAAAAAATAAAATTACCAAAAAGGTACCAAAAAGGAACATTGGAGAACTCAAATGTCAAATACGAACTGACTATTCAATGCCCCAAAAATGAAAAACCGGAAAAAGACAAACAATAATACACAAAATACAACACAGCAATCCAAAAAGCATCACGAACCCCACCAACAATTGTAAGTCAATATCAAAGACTAATTTGATTTGATCTAGACTTCAACCTTTGCTACAACATGTATAACTTCATATTGGTAGATGACACAGACATACAGTCTTTTGCATCGGGTTGAAGCCATATGACATTAAAAAAGTGTCAACCAGAAATCACTTTGAGCAAACGGCAAGTTGCCAATTTTCCACTTATTTCATTTTGAAATCACCAGAACAATAACTTTGCATTCGCTGTGCAGTAATCTATTTTATGAAACTAGAAAAACTACTTTGTAAACCGAAAGTAGCGAATTATTACCCTTATTTCAATCAAAAGTAAATAGGCACCTTTAATTTCATGAATAACCTTGAAATGTAGTTCATCAAACATACTAAACTTCTTATCATACGTCATAACGGACGCGCTTTGTGTCTAAATACATATAAATAAGCTATTTTTGTCACTGGCAGACACTTTTGAGTCACTAATTAACCCACATTTTTAAAAGTTAGATTAATGCAGTAAATGTATTTTTTTAGTCAGAGTAAGATTAGCTTTCTCATGACTCCAGGGTAGATGTTTTATTTTAAATATTTTCCCCAACGAAAGTGACTGAGAAAGATAGAAAGATCTTCAATGGTTTTACTAATCAATTGATACAGTTCTAGCAGCATTCCCTATTTTTTAATTAAACATACAAGTAAAAATAATTAAAGATCTTTCAGAATGTTAAATTTTACAGCTTGTTCCAAAGGATACACATCGCAAACGGGACAAAACTGCAGACCATGTCTGAACAACACGTATGGTGAAAGATGTAGATACGATTGTTCTTGCTCTGTATTAGAAATGTTTGTATCATCTTATCTTAATTTTAATTTATGCATAAAAAAAAAACAACAAAAAACAACAAAAAACATAGGATACCGACAATTAATCTACGAGGGTGACCCAATAATGATCCATCTACAGAAGTTAACAATTGTACAAATATATCAAACAAATCATCAATTGAATAATAATGTATTTACCATTAGTATTTTAAGACACTCATGCTAACGACATAATCAATTTAGTATTGGACCTATCTGACAAACACATTTTGCATTTTAAATAGGCTGCAACACATAGTTTACATACAACGATATTTCAGATGCAATTGTGTCTGATCAACAGATGATATAATATGAACCATGCTTAAATCTGTAATACTTCAGATACTTCTCGCTACTTTCAACGTTTCGTTAACGTAGGACACATATATTGCAATAATGTTAAGAACAAAGGCGGTTATGTAAATCTATACACATGTACATGTAGGCGTACAGGAAATAATGTTTGTTTTGAAACAAAGCGTTTACATAGTGTTGATATAGTTTTCATTTCATGTAACATTTTGTAATTGCAGTTGTGATGTCGTGGAAGGCTGTGTTGAAATGCAAACCACAACTGGAATTTCAGTGCATAAAACGTCTAGTAGGTAATTTTATCAATGATAATTTAACTCAAATCAAACGAGACTAATTTCATTGCACCCACTTAATGTTTCTTCCGTAATGCTCGAAGCCAAAATATATATAGAAAAAAATAACATTGCCTAGTAAATACTGCTAGTCCGGTCGATCGGTGAAAAAATTGCTCAAATAATGAGGAAAGCACCAAATTTTGCATGATGGTACATTTTTGTGTACTGAGCAATATTAACTATGGACCCATCTCAACATTTAATATGGCGGCTTATTTCAAGATGGCCGCCATACATTCTAAAATATTTTCCAGTATTGCTCAAACCACTGTTGATTTGATGCTGGAAGCACAAAATTCACTATATTTGAATGATTTGGTGAACTTAGCAAGATTTTGTTTTGATCTATCTTTGAAATTCAAAATGGCGGCTATTTTTAAAAATGGCCGCCTTGAAAAATAAGCAAATATTCATTATTGAGAATTGACCTGAATTTAATCATTTTATTAAAGTATAGTGTCATTTAGTCTCTGTTCCAGTTCTGTCCTTTTGATTTTGCCTGGCTTGTCATTTCATATACAAAGTAGTAGCTTTCGTTAAAAGCTGCAATATTTTTTTGTCTTGGGTCACACATAAAAGCTGTGATTTGAGATTTATCTGCCGTAAGATATTATTCAGTGTCTATCTTATTTCTTGGGTTGCAATATTTTGCAATTTGAGATATTATACTGTGATTTGAGAACTGTATAAACACATATCAGTGAAATGGCAGGAATTGAGGACAACAAGGACAAGAACATTGAAATGGCAGAAACTGAATCACTTGGGGATATGAAGAAACCCACAGCTGAAGACACTTTAACAGAGGACAAATCAGAAATGACTATTCAACAATTGTACCAAGAATGTTTAGCAGATAGGAAATATAATGCCCAAAGAACAGCTGAATTTGACCGCAATATAAAACAGAGCGAAGCGTGAATTGATAAAATATGTGTTGGTCTCATAACGATGCAAGCTGAACAGAAAGAGGCAATGAATATTGATAATGAACAGATGGGAGCAATATCTCAGCAACTTCAGCAGTCTGAAGACAGGATAGACCACAAGGCTAGTGGTAAGCGCTTGTCGGAATTGACGGTCAGACCAATGAGAAATTCAATGTTGTAGTGAGACCGATGGACAAGCTGACAACAACTGAGGAAGGAGACACAGTTCAATTTAAAAGTGCATTTGAACAGCAGGGTACTTTCCAATAAATGGCATCTGTTGTAAGTGAATTAGTGGACAAGCGAAATAAAGAAGTTAAAATTCCTGCAATGGACACATCATCTAAGCCAATATTTGACCTTAACCAGTACAACGCAGGTACACCAAAAATACATAACAAACTCCCTGCCTTGGGTCTTTCCCCAATTTGTTCACATGAACCATCAACCGCACCAACTCTGTTGAAGGCAAATTTGGTGTCTTCACCTAAAGTTGGAAGTCCTATGTCAGGGCCCATGGTCCTGCATGAGACAGTTCAAATTATTCAACAACAACCTCCATTTAAGAACATACTAGAAACCTCTAGCTCTGATCAAGGATACCAGCAAATGGCTTATGTGTCTTCTTACGCACACTTACTACCTACAATGAGTCAATCATATTTGGTTTAGAGCAGCACACCATTACAGAAACAATTGGCTGCAAGTGGATCCTATCAAGTTTCTCCAATGCTGACTGCAGTGCCTTCTAACAGTACCATCCCTGTCGAGTCAATGGCAAATCCTCCTCCTCCCACATTTATGACTCCAATTATGACAACCTCGTCAGCTCCTGGAGCTCTAACAGGCTTGCCACAACAGCAAGCTGACTCCACTGACCGATCCAGGAAAGGGCAGAGGAAACCAAAAGAGCGTGGCAACAGCTCTTCTTCAGACTCCTCTCTGGAGAGAGAATATACCCGATGGCAAGAAAATTCCGGTGTAAGGGACCGGAGCCGAAGCCCACAGCTCCCAAAAATGCAAATATTCAATGCAAGAGGATCCATAACTTGGGAGGCGTTCATTTACCAATTTGAACGGACTGCCGGTAGACGACAATGGGAAAACAGGAAAAAGGTGTGTAGGCTCCTAGATTGCCTGGCCGATGTTGCCTTGGAGTACGCTCGCAAGGTAAACACAGATGATGATTCCAAGGCCTTTAGAAAAGCATTGAAGCAGCGCTTCAGCAAAAAAGACGATGAGACCAGATTGAAACCAAAGCATTCCTCCGAGGATATAAAGACAAAGATTCTGCAAGGCATGTAATAGAAAGGAACCCAGAAACGATCAACAAGGCGTTAGAACAATTGATAAACCTCAATAGCCAACCAGATGGCGATATATGGATAAAAAAATTGCCAATTATGCCCATCGGCAAGTCTTCTTTGCTGATGGCGTAGTATCACTGACCGATAAAGGGAATATGAGCAGTCCTTTGGAAAATGAGGTGCGTAATCTCACTCAAATTGTCACAAAACTAGCTGATGTTATGCTTTCAACTAATCAGCGTAACCGTGGATTTGCCGATCAATATAACCTTGGGCCTTCTGATCAATATAATCGTGGAAGATCACCAGTTCAATGGAAGATCACCTGATCAATATACACGTGGAAGATCCCCTGAGCAATGTAATCGCGATAGATCGCCAGATAGAAATACATCCAAGTTTAACGCCTATCGACCAACAACACCCCCACCAAGCCAGAGATCATATAGTCCCTAAGGACAACGGTCACCATCTCCACGGAGAAACTCCAGAAATCTCGGTTATTTCAGGCACCGGTCACCTTCACCAGGATACAGAGCAAATCAAAGCGCAATCCCAACAACGGAGTCTTTAAACAGCAACGGGTCGGGCCAGTAGGCCAACGCTCGACTCCCAAGTCTATTGGCCATGAAACATCACCTCATGACAAAGCCGAACAGAGGCCCACGTCCTCGTCTGATATTGTCATCAGACGAACCATTGGAAAACGCCTAGCAGTACGAGGTACTTTATATGACCAGAATGTGAGCATGATTGTGGACACTGCTGCTATGATAACATTAGTGAATGAGAAATTAATTCCAGCAGATAATGAAGATTCGGAGACCATAACGCTACGTGGATTAGGTTAACAGCTGGTTACTGGGAAGATTATAAAGAACCCCTCTCTCGACATTGATAGAGTAAACATACAATGGGATGTGTGCAAAGCGCCGTTAACAGACGATGTTATACTTGGGCTAGATATTTTGGACACACTGGGCGCAGTGATAAATCTGAGTACTCCCACACTTACCATCAACAACAAAGTGATAAATGCGGCATTTGTTAACAGTGGAGATGAGATTTCAATTCAGCAAGTTTGCATAAAACGAACCATCACAGTTCCGCCAAACTCTGAAATGACTGTTACCATTAAAACTAATAAAAGTGCTGACCAGGAATTCATTTTAGAACCATGCCCGCTGACTAGTTGCGTATTGGTTTCGCACGTAGTTGGAAAAGGAAATAGTTGTCCCTTAACCATTTTTTATGATGGCAATCGTCACATCCGAAGAAAGGTACACCTATTGGTCACATAGAATAATTTGACGACATAGTGAGTACGGCAGATGAAAACCCGATAAGTGACGTAAGACATGGCATTGAAGAGACACAAGACAAGGTGCCCTCGGCACTGCCTCAAAGTTCAGATAAGTTACCTAATATGCCACCACATTTAACCGACCTATATCAACGTTCAATCGACTCACTTCAACCTATTTCATTCATTCCATTAAAACTCAAAGCGATCAAAGAACAATTACAATAACATGTTACATATTGATTAACATTTTGATTTTCACTATTTGCTTTTGTATATGCTGCCATATTTGCAAATGTATGCGTTCTAGAAATAACCAAACTATTTTATTTATATTTTAAAATTAATTGATAACAAATTCAAGAACATGAAGACCATTTTTAAAGAATCATTACTTTAATTTCCGAAATTATATAGAATACCTTGTGGACAATCTTGATATTTAAAACGTTTTTCCGCCATTTTGAAAATGGCAGCCATATTAGATTTTCTGAGTGGGTCCATAGCTGAAATCAAAGGGTATACAACCAAGAACTACTGTGCAAAGTCTCATGCTTTCCTCATCAAGTGAGCAATTCTGCTCTATATCTGCACCAATCAGCCGGACTATGCTGAATTGAATGAAATAAGAGTATTGCATAACTCGAGCAAGGAATAAGCGATACACACACGGAAGTACTTCCTTAATTTCGATTTAATTCCAATTTCAATAAAACACAATTAAAGTCATTCAAATATTTCATTTACTTTCTGTTAATTTTTTTTTAGCCGAATTCAAATAGAAAAAAATAAGGGTTTTCAAACTTTTATTTTAAAGAGTAGCCTTTCATTGTATATATGTTGCGTTAGGATTATTAACGTATAGAGCCACACCTGTTTTATTGATAGACTTGTAAATATATTATACTTTACTTTGTAATTTTTAGAAGAAATATCACCAGTACGGATCATACAAACAATAATCAATTATGCATATGGTATTAATTCTACAAAGACAACAATTTTTTCTGGTATACTAACTTTTTTCATCAGACTAATTTATTCCTTTCCATGAGTTCTGACCTAGTTGATCGATTTTCATCATTTCCAACGATTTGTACGCTAAATAGCAAACTGTAATGGCATTGATGTTTTTTTTTTTGTTCAACCCATTTCTACAATTTCTTTAAAGTCGGCTTCATTCTATTTTCGGAAAGAATAGCAGTCTGATGAATTATCAAGAGTTATTACTGATTCGAAAGGTTGTAAAGATAAAACAGCGAAATGAGACATCAACACAAAACCAACTTCTTTGTATGACACATTACAACAGTTTTAAGACTTTTTACATTTTCATATATGAACAAAAAAATGGACACACTATTCGACAATACTCGTGAAGTCCAGGATAGCTTCAGTTCTGTTTACTTTTCCAATTACTACATATGTTAGATAACAATAAAAATTTGACTAGGAAAATATGATTCCATACCGGACTTTGATAGTTCGTATTGTATGGATTTTTTTTTTAAGTCTATTCTTTTATATTTGAATTAGCTGTTTTTCGTAAACTATTGATTTTGATTTAGTCATTGTTATCTTCTCTTTTTAAATGCTTTCATGACAATGGACGAAACAGAAACGTAAATATCTTCTGAAACATTGTCATGTCATAGAGTGATGAATATACTAAACGAAAAATTGGTGACGAATAGAGTACAGATAAAACGAAACCAAACTATTTCAATCTTTCAACCTGACCTGTATGAACAATGTATGAATTAGCCCGACAAGCGACTCATTTTAGCAACACTATTTAAAGTAAAAAAATTCCACACACACATACACAACATACAATACACAAACAAATCAGATGTTTTACATGTGTCTATTGTAGATACTACGACTTTACAAAGTGACCTAGATGAAAGTACAAAAATGACAGTCACGGACGAAAGTGAACATGGTATGCATTTATTATTGCACCATATTCTACATTAGTGGTAGGAATCTTAAGGAGTCTTTAGCGTTTTGTCGCTGATAAAAAAAGTCTTGCTAAATTGGTATTAATTGATAAACAAATATTGATTAATTCTTATTTGCTAATTGTCAGATATATGGTATGCATATTTATTAAAAAAATATATTCAACAATAAAGGAACGAACACGAAGAAGGTTCTTGATTGATAGGAATGGAAATTTGGATTACAAATTTTAGGCTGAAATAAGGCCACGCCGTTTATTTGTGCTTTTTAAGACTATGCCAGACATCATCATGATTATGTTTGCTTTCAGAGGTTTAGTTTTTGATCTTTGTAGAATTAATAGTCGATACAAGTTGTTAACTACTAGTACTTATGAGATATATCGCTATTTCAGGACAGCTTTCAACAGAAATGATTTTTAACGTAACATTGTCAGTTGTAGTAGGAGTTTTTGGTGTATGTTTATGCTTCATTTTGTGCAAATATAAGTCTGCGACAAAAAGGAAAAACAAAGCAATCATTCAAGTACCAATCCCTCCATTACCTGAAAGTAATCATATTATCGAAATGGAGGATCGTTTATATGAAATAATCAATGACGCAGATATGCATGATGACCAGCATCTTCGGCAAATACAAATGCAAATATCTTCAGATTATATCGACGCAATAAGCGCACCAAACAGCACAGGTAGTGGTAAAAGCAAAATTGAGGTGAATCATAATCCTCCATGCCAATATCTGTCATCTGCTGAGACGACATATAATGAAAGCAAGGTAGATTGTTGTCCTTTGTCAAGTAGCGATACGTCCTCATCGTCTGGTGAAGAAAATGAGGACACAACACAAGATTACTTAAATCCATATCAACCAGTAATAGAAATGACATCACCCGAAAAAGGAGAGTATCTTACATTAGCAACAGTACACATGCTAGACAGTAATTTGCCTGATTACAAATCATGTGCAATAAATAATAAATGAGTTTGCATTTTCAAAAATGCAGGTAATATATATGCATTACCACCCAGAAAAGTAAATTTCTATTCAGTTAGTTCTCTTATTATCAGTCTGTAATTTATCGTCACAATAAAATACTAGTTTTCTGTTCATATTTGTATTTCAAATAAAATGCAAACAAGAACAACCACGTTTGTTTAAAATTATGTCTAAGAAACAAACGGTTTCATTATCTGAATTGAAGAAATGAAAAATCAATTGCTAGATAATGTTTGAAATAGGTAAAAATGAATATAAGAATCCAAAGTGCAATCTAGATTAAAGCATAAGAATCTTGTATATGTACACAGGGAGACATTGAAGACTTAGTACTATAAATTATCATTCTTTAAATAGAAAAAAAAGTGTTGATTGGAAAGAAACCCTTAAAATCATTGCAATACAATTGAATTTTCCTACGCAATCATTTTCGTCGTCTCCTGGGAGAGTATTTTTTTCAATTGTTTGCTTAGTTTACACATATTTTACTTGCATACATATACATTTGATAATACACATGTCAAACAGAAGTTCATGAAGTCTGTGTTAAGCATGCATCATCATCATCATCATCATCATCATCATCATCATCATCATCATCATCATCATCATCATCATCATCATCATCATCATCATCATCATCATCATCATCATCATCATCATCATCATCATCATCATCATCATCATCATCATCATCATCATCATCTATTTTTATTATATCAAGAAATTATGTGAAATCATTTTATTTGATATATTGTTTTTTGGAATATCATAGTCCTTTTATAAGTTGTTCTAATGACATCATCATCATCATCATCATCATCATCATCATCATCATCATCATCATCATCATCATCATCATCATCATCATCGTCTATTATTATTATATCAAGAAATTATGTGAAATCATTTTATTTGATATATTGTTTTTTGGAATATCATAATCCTTTTAAAAGTTGTTCTAATGACACTTAATTTTCATCATTGTCTTATTTGTTAATCTACATTTTCTCAAAAAATCTCTTCGCCGCTTTGTGTTAATCAGGACTTTTCATGGTTTTGTTCAAAGTGTGTCGTGTTACTGTGTCTATTTCCGATGATACTGATGGCCGCAACATTAACATACTAATAAAGCACGTTTAAGATATCTTATCAATTCTAAATGTAAAGAGTTTTTGTAAAATATTTCATACCAAGTACATATGTATAATTATGTTCCATTATACACATTAGTGTCGCATTCTGTATAAAATAAAAAGATGTGGTATGATTGCAAATGAGACAACTATACACTAGAGACCAACTGTGTTAATTTCAAGAAATCTAGCGATATAATTAATTGTAATATAGTTCATGGAGGACACTTTCTTTACTCCTATTCCTTTTCTTTAGTTTTATTGGATGCTGACCTCGACAAATACATTGAACTTTGTGTTTAAAATGTTCATGTAATTGGTAAACAGTTCACAGAAAAAAAACAAAAACAAAAAAAATTGCATTCTAGAAGCAACATGTATTTGTAACAAATGCAGAAAACTTCGTGAACCGTTTCTTAATTTTCAATAGAATTTTTAATCGCTTAAATGATAGAGCTAATGCTTTATTCATAACTCAGACTATTATTTACAAAGATAAGTGACACTTAAAAGCTTATAAATGTTGTTAATGTAAAGAACAATTAGAAATTACTGTTGATGAAAACATAAAAGTTCATATGAAAGTTTATGTATGAAAATGAAAAAGAATTAACAATATCCATATGAATTATGTAAATGCAGACTGTTTATGAAGTTGATACTTATCAATGCTTATATGTGCGAGCGTATGAATAAAATCTGATATGAAAAAAAAAATATTAATCTTAATAAATTTCTTGGATTAATACATTAAAACACTATGATTATGATTTATATAATGATTTTAAAATTTAATGAAAGCAATGTCGGTATGACAACCTTCTATTCTGGTTATGCTTTAGTTGAATGTTAATAATGAAAACTGTGTTGTTTATATGTATATAATATTCTTTTCGTTTTATATATACGCACATGCTAGTTTGTTTATAATTACTAAACAGAGTTACAATTGAAGTGACTTTTTATTTCTTTCTAGTTTTCTTATACAGAACTAGACAATCGTGTGTGTATTTATTTGTAGATAAATATGAAATTAAAAGTTGTCTTTAATGTAAACATGATTGGCAGTTGATAAGCAAAATTTGTGTTGCTATGCACGATATGAACGTCATCAAAAAAGAATATTGATTAAAATATTCATATTATAGTTTACTCCATGTATGAAAGAAAGTTTTTTAAAAAAATTGCCAAATTCATACATGTCATACTTCAGATAAAAAAGAACCATTACAAAAAAAATGTTGCTTAGCACTATTTTGTTTTCTACGTGGTTGATAAACCTGAAGTTCAATTGAAATAACTTGTATTTCTTACTGCAAGTTATTCTTATATGCCAATCAGTTTTTGTTTTTATTCTAATATGTACAATAAAATATTTGTTTTTATAGGTCTCTTTATTTTAATCATTTTTGTCTGTTGCTAAGCATTATTTGTGTTGCTATGCTCAATATGAACATCGACAGGAAGAATAATGATGACTTGAATATCATATAAGACTGAAAAAGAATTTATGGAAGCTAGATTTTCAAATATTGCTATTATTGAATATCGCAGAGGGCAAAACTAATCAATTTTTTAACTGTTGCTAGGCAACAATTTTGTTGCATGGATGTTGCTAGGCATTTTAGTAAACTGAAATTAAGGTGACCATTTGTTCGTAACTTCAGATTCATCTTAAGCAAACAACAACATTTTGATTTATGCTCATTTGTATATAGATAAAACAATCTATCAGTGATAATTTGGTTATTTAATAAAACCGTTACCTTCAACCGGAACATAAACAAATCATTGTTTTCTCAAGTTTCCATACAAGGGCAATGATATGAATATCAGCTAATTTTGGAGGAGTTAAAAACGCCCCATATCATATTGTGTCCTTTAAAACACATTAAATTTTATTTGAGCTGATTTTTCTATCAATTGCTACTCTTAAACTAAAATCCGTGAAACCGAAAAAGCAAGTTGTCTCGAAAAAAAGTTTCTGATAGTAGTAAGCGTTGAAAATGGCTTAACGAACACAGTTCCTAGAATAAGAAATTACCATGACAGCTCAAGCCATTGTTGAGCAAACAACAGATGAAATAGCCTATGTCAACTATTGCTACAAGTTAATATCATTCTGCAATACACGATTAGACGATGCTTTCGTGTACAAATGTCTGAAAGCAGTTGTAGGCGTTAATTTTTTTTTCTTTCAATATGACTGTAGATGTTATAATTTATGTCCTCGCTTTAATTATGTTTGCACACTGCTTTATTATGTTTTCTTAATCACCAATCTGTATGATATGATGACAACTCTTTGCGAGTATTGTACATGAAAACGACAAAAGTATAAAGAAGTGGTGGCAATCACCAACGCTATTAATCAACAAAACAGAAGAAAACAGAGCTGTATTCCTTACTTAGTACAGGGATTTTCAGAAGTTAATGGTTGGTTAACCTGGTTTTATAGCTAACGAAATATTCCACTTTTATGACAGTTGTTTAGAGTTTTGTTATATTGACAAATTTGGTGAACAACCAAAATTCTTTAGAGGTTTTAGATCAAATACATGCTTTTGATGGTCCTTTTAATTCTGTTGACAGTTATGATTTTTCTACTCTCTACACTACACTTCCACTAAATCTTATCAAGAAAAAGTTTTCATATTTAATTAAATGGTCTTTTGAAAAATCTCATTGCAAATTTATTTGCTGTAACTCGTTTAAAGCCTTTTTTCTGTAACGAAAAAGGAAAGTATGCTAGATACACTTACTGGAAATGTGAAGATATGATTGAAGCTTTAAATTTTCTCCTGGACACCATATATGTACGTTTCGGCGATAAAGTGTATCGACAAGTAGTAGGTATTCCTATGGACACTAACTGCGCCCCTTTAATAGCAGATTCATTCCTGTGTTGCTATGAATCTCAGTTTATGACCAAACTCAGTAAAGACACGTCATTGTTACATTTGGTTGATACATTCAACAATACCTACCGTTATCTTGATGATATTTTTTCGTTAATAAATCCAGAGTTCTCTAAATATACTACCGAAATTTACCCAAAGGAACTTACTTTAACTTAATCTAACATAAACAGCAGTAGTTGTCCTTTTCTAGATTTAGACATTTCAATTTCTAATAGGAAACTCTATACTAAAATTTACGACAAAAGAGACAATTTTTAATTCCCTATTGTTAATTTTCCTTTTTTAGACGGCGATGTTCCTTTGGCTCCATCATACGGTGTTTGTATATCCCAACTCGTTCGTTATGCCCGTGTGTGTAGTGATGTTATTGATTTTTAGTAACGTAATCAATGCATCACTGGTCAATTATTAAGTCAGGGATTTCGTTACCATAAATTACTTTAAACTATTACTAAATTCTTTCATAGATACAAAGATTTAATTAGTAAATTTGGCTGTACTTGTAGAAAACTTATTAAAAACTATATTTCACATCCTAAATTTTACGGTAATATTGTACTAAAAGCGCGGAAATCACTATGTGATCCGTATCATGTTTCCGGAAATGAAACGGAGTTCACGTCTTTGTTTTTTTATCTACTTGTTATATACACTTATTTTTATATCCGACACGTTTGGTAAATCTGTAAAAGCAAAATGTTGTACAATTTCTCATGAAATTTGTAACTTTACGACACCAAAGCGTAAGTTAACTTGTAGCATATTTTTCTTTATATATGTATAAACCTTTTCTGACAAGTATAATATTTTTAAGTCTTTCTAAACAGTTGACAAACATTCTTTTTGGTCTTTTTACATGAATTGTTTATCATACTTTTTTTTACATTAATTCTTAAATCCAGCGTGCTGATTTGTATTTCCTTTGCTTTTATTAAGATGTTTTCTCTTGAAAAGTATTTAATTTGCGTTTTTTTTTTATTGTAAATTACTCACTTCGATTCGTGAAAAAAGGCGACTATTTTGTACTGTAAACCTACAAGCGCATGTGATACTGTTTTTTTCTGTAACCGAATTATTTGATTACATCTATTATGAACTTTGAATTTGCTTAGACTATTATGACAATCATTGTATGACACAAGTTGAATATTTAACACTTCATTTAACAAAAAGAAAAATGATGATTTAAAACCAAATATTTTGTTTTTAGTATTGATAATTTATTGTGTACTGTCATGCTAAATTTTTGTAATGCTTATTGTTAGTAAGAATTGCTTATTTTGTATTTTTCAGTTTTTCACCCTCTCCGGAGGTTTGTTTATCAAGTAAAGAATTTGAAGTTTTATTAGTCTTTCTTGTGAGCCATAACAATCCGTGTAAACTCATCGAACCTTTAAACAAACTTATTAGTAAAGGTTATCTTACCAATGTTGTATTTAGATCTTTGAATATAGTTTACATTGGCACAAATATCGATTTTGTCATCAGCAAATTAAAACATAACTAGATTTGTATTCTTTTCAAACGGGATGTATAAATACACATCCACGTTCATTTTTCTATATAGAGGTTAACTCCTAACTATCCTACTGCCTGTCAATACTTTTATTTTTCAAATTGGCATTGCACAAGTCATGTCTTCTTTGACTGTCCATGACGTTAAAATACTAAATCCCTGGGATGTGTTTTAGTTGATTTTAGTCTCTGATGCATGATTTTTTATTATTAATTGTTTTTGGCTTTTAACTAGCTTTGAGTATCTGCGAGTACTCTCAAATCGTACTTTCTTGTTAATTTGACCTGTTGATATATTTGTAATACTTTTTTGTTATTTAATGTTTACTTATTGAAGGTTATATCTCGTCTCTCTATTTTTAGTGTGTGCCAGCTTTGATAAGTGTTTGGTAAGACTATAAATGTTAACTTCTGTTCTCGTACTATGAACAATAAAATTATTAATTTTGTAAAATATATTTCCGTTCTCCATTTATACTGTATACCTAACAACAAAATTATTTTTATTTACCATGTACCTGTGTACATTATTCTATTTGGCGGCATTTTGTTCAAGGTTATGGTTGTTTTCTGAAATTGTTTAACATCTAACCCCTTATTTCATTCATTTTGTATTTACATTGTGTCATAGATCAAATTTATTCGTTCAGTGTATGTTCACTTGTGTTAATATGTCTTTCGATTGAGTTAAGCCATTTCAATTGCTGTTTTATAGTGTGTCTTTCTATGTTGTGATGTTACACTATTGTTTCAGATAAGGATGAAGGTTGGTACCTATTAAAACGTTTATACCCGCTGCATTTGTTTGCACCTGTCCTAAGTCAGGAATCTGATGTTCAGTAGTTGTCGTTTGTTTATGTGGTTCATAAGTGTTTCTCGTTTCTCGTTTTTTATATAGATTAGACCGTTGGTTTTCCCGTTTGAATGGTTTTACACTAGTCATTTATTGGGCCCTTTATAGCTTGCTGTTCGGTGTGAGCCAAGGCTCCGTGTTGAAGACCGTACTTTGACTTATAATGGTTAACTTTTACAAATTGTGACTTGGATGGAGAGTTGTCTCATTGGCACTCATACCACATCTTTTTATATCTATAAAACGTTAATTTGACAATAATTGGGATCCAGCAGCTAAAACTGTTTAAACATACACCATAGACATACAACACAACTGGCCTAAAAATTCAAACAAAGTTATATATTGATTTAACAATAATGCCAACAAAGAAAAAGTAGTCGATAGCAACTTTTTAAATTTGACAATGACGTCAACAAAAACAGCGTTAGTCGTTGATAGTATATACACTTTCTCGATAAAATAGAAATTTATTAATTATTCATACAAGGCTGAGCGAAATATATACACTGTAAAAACCCTTTGTGTCCAAATTGCACCTTAGGACCCACCTGCAGCAGGAATGCCAAAACTTAAAGAGTAAAAACACGATGTCGGGGTGCAGAAATACCTAATTACGTTAAAAGTCATACGACCGAAAGAAACGTAATAGCTAGAAGATATATTTATGAAAATTAGAATATGTGGTATGATTGCATTGAGACAACTCTCAACAAAAGGACAAACGACAACCACTGATTTTCCGGCTCCTGACTTGGGGTATGCACATTCAAAATGTTGCGGGGTTAAACTAGTTTAGAGGTGCAAACCCTCCCCTAACCTGAGACAGTGGCGTAACAGTACAACATAAGAACAAACTGTAAACTGTAAAAATCAGTTGAAAAGGGCTTAACTCAGCAAATAGATAGAGAGCAGAAATACATCTAACAAAAACACACAGTGGACGTGGCAGAGTACTTATACATCCCTACAACAACAGACACTTCTTACAGATATGAGAATACACGCAGTTACTCACAGCTCGTTCAAAGCCAATAATAACTAATAAAAAACATCATGCATCTAAGACTCAAATACAAATCAGTACAGATTCAACATCTAATGGGTTTAGTATAAAGACGTCATTAACAGTCAGAGAAAAGCATGACCTTGTGCAATGCCAAGATACCGTTATCGACAGATTTTAGAGCCATGAATGTGCACACAATTATGTTCTATCACGATGGTTAAGTTTGTCCGAAAAACTAACGGCTTTGTATATCTCTATATGTATATAAATTTATACTCTAAGTAGACGAAGTCACATTACATTCCGCAAATTAAGTTATGTGCCTTACAGTTGCGCCGTTTTAAACTTACTTTAGATATATGAGTGAGTTGCTGTTTTTTTTTATCAACATTCTGGGTAAAATATTACATGAATATTCAGCATATTAGACCAAATGACACAACCCGTGTGTTAGGTAGTTTTGCCATTGCTAGTACTAAAAAGTTCTACAATATTGTACTGAAAGCATACATGTTATGTTTGGGGGACTAGCGTTGTCAGAGCAGAATCAATAGTCCTGTTGGTACATGCAACAGTGTCCTCCAATTTTTCTGATATTTGTCTGTAATTGCATGAGGCAGCCTTCATATACGAAAATTTCAAGAAGAATAAAGGTAGAATTGTGCTTTGAATTTAAACTTTGCTGTTTATTGATTGGTTGCTACAATGTAACTTTATCACAATATCCCATTCTCAGTTTTATCTATTGTGTTGTATGTTTTACTTTAGCATGAACACATAAAAACAAACGAGAAATTATAACGTGTAATAAAATGAAAACATAAAGAAACGAAACTAAACATAAACGTTACAAAACCGTAAAAAATATTTACAAAGACATCCGATTTCTAAAACAGGCATTCAATACAACATAATCATATGACAACACATTACGCCTTTTGGATTTCAAATCATACAATGAGAAATAAGCAGCCTTCGTGCCTTCGTGTATTATCTGTACATTATTTCGCAATTTTAGTTCGTTTGTCTTTTTTTCAATGGTGAATTATCTCTTTCGGGAATACCATTTTAAAGGGATTCTTGGTGTAAATTCTTTTGTTTGAAGTGAAGTGTTTTATGAACATGTGTTTTTCTCCAATGTGACATGAATTATAAGTTAATACCTGTGACAAGTAACAAACATATGATTCAAAATATGGAGATACCTGTATTGTATTTTAATCTTCGTAAAACGTAGATTTTACTGTCGCAAATTGAGTTTACTCAGCGTAGCGTAGTTTTATGAAGGCCATGATAAAAATACAATACAGCTTTTTTCCATTCTTATGACACAAGTTTAAATAAATTCCATTTATCAATAATAAACTATTTTGGCCTAAAAATGCCATAAATGAAAAAGTCCGAAAAATTTGGCACAGACCACAATTAATTTCCCTATTTGTTCTTTAAAATGTTTTGTCACATTAAAAATTTGCAGCATTTTGTTTGATTAATCTTTTGTGTGTAAAATGTACAGTACACATTCCAAAATATATCAAAAATTCCGAAAAATTGCACTTTTACAGCTCACATATTTAGCAAATACACATTCATTTCCCTATGGACAAGTCAAAAGATGTTCCGAAAACTGTTAATATAACCTTTTTGCACCTGGCCTCATCATTCATTCCGAAGAAAAAAACACATCAGTTAAAATACAACATCCAAACATTTATTTCAACTTCTTTCATTTCCACCAAAAAAAAACGTAGAAATGAATGCGAAAGGGAAAGAAAATAATAAAGAAGAAATGCATTATAATTCAAGGGGTCATTAATTGAGGTCTTGTGCCTATTAGAACCGTTTCCTTCATTAAAATACCAACACAATAGCACGCAATATTAACTTAATTCAATTTCCTTTCCTTCGCCAAAACACTTTTACAATGTATGAATGTCACAAATATTTATGTTTGATGATTACAGGAATATAAAACAGAAATGTATATGTATTGTATACGTCATTCCTACTGTATCCTAACACATACATACACACATCTGAAAGTCTAGCAAAAATAGATAGTACTACCCTTTTCAATAAGTAAATCATCAATAAACTGAAAGACATCAAAAGACAGTTTTTATTTCGATTGTTTTTAGATTAATAATTGATGATATAACGAGTAGAGGCATGGTGTGGAATCTCTTTTTATGAATTTCATTTGGAATCACATTTTTAATCAAAATTCCTATATATGCAGTTGCCTATTCAACCAGATTATGTTATCTTTTCTCGGCTATAAAAGTGTTTAAGACATATAAATTTAAAAGAATAATGGTAAGAAATATACTGATCATTGTTTTACTGTACCAAACACACGACGATTAGAAAATTAAATTGAGGGTTAACCCGGTAATTCTTAAAAGTAGGTAAAATGTTTTTTTTTTTTTTTTTTTTATACACAACAAATGACGATTTAAAAAATCATAAATGCAGAAATCCATTCTTGTGACGTTTATTGTAGCTGCAGTTGCTAAGAGTAAGTAAGCAAATATTGATCAATACAGTATTTCTTCCTAGAACACATTTTGCCTAAAAATAGAATTGAGAATGGAAACATGGAATGTGTCAAAGGGACACCCGACCAAAGAGCAGAAAACAGCCCAAGGCAACCGATGGGCCTTCAACGCAGCAGGAAAATCTCACACCAGTAGCTTTCATGTCAAATAAGATAGTTGAAAATTGTTTGCCATTTAATGACAGTTGTCTTGTGAAAACGATTTGATGAGTAAGTACTTTAGTAACTACGATACATTAATGCCAGCAAGAATGTCATGAATAGTTTGGCATGGACAACGATCAGGTATGGACGATTATACCATATTGAACCCAGACTTATAATATCAGAAATGATTAACTTAAAAACAGACAGTCACTTAATTTATTATCCAATGAAGGTGTTTGATAATCGTTGGTGAAAGGGAAACACACAGGAATAGCGAAGTTCTTATTTTTTTTAAGTGAACTTGAGCCCCGTACAATGGATAAGCGCCATACCTTTTCGTTGTTTGATTAAGGTCAAAAGGGAAATGTGTTATTTCAGTCAAGAACAATTCAACAAATTCAATATAAAAAACCACAATGCAAGTCTACCAGATTTAAGAGCGGGACATTTTGACTGCAATTTTCAAAATATATGACTGTAAATTGTTTATATCGAAAACCTGCGTTGAGGTGACCGACTTCTGACAGGGTAATTGAAGAAAAAAGTTAAAAGGGAAATATATCTTCAGCCTTCTACGTGAATGGAATATAAAATTAATTAAATCTTGAAAAGCATATTCAATCACTCATATTTCATGTATTTCTTCTATTGATTACTTTACATAGAATCAACAAATTTATTTCTTTAAAAAGGGAGAACGTATGGGTTATGTTTTGCTGTCTTTCAAAATTATTCATATAAAAAAGCTGAGTTTTTTTACTAGATCGGACGCTTCAATATTCAAAAATACTCCAGTTTTCAAACTAAATAAATGAATTCTAAGCCTCGGCAATAATGCAAATACCCAATTAGATTTACTTCCTGATTTAAATATGTTGTACAATGCCCGGCCATAAAATGTGATTAAATGAGTAATTATTTCCTTAATAAGTTTCATATCTACATCATGATGGTGAGAGAATGTGTTTGGTTTGTATTATTGTTTACACTTATTCCACGCGCTGGAAGTCAAAAGTGTATTTATAGTACTGAAAGGTAAGTTAAAAAACACGAATGTTTTTTTTGTATTCATATGTCATTTGATATATAAAAAGTGTCAAATTTCTTCATCTAACATGTCTAAGTTTTGTTAATTTTACCTTTTTTACTAATCCGGACTCGTGAAATAATTTCAACTAATAAGGACTAATATGACTCTTCGGATCAACGATTCATACCCTATTATAAATGTTTCATTTTTATGTCATTTACCATCATGTGTTGATATAAGTTTGTAAGTAGTTGTGAGAATGTTATAGACACATTTTCTGCAGCATAAAACTTTTAAGTTTTATCCCAAGTAAGTGATTGAATATTGGTCAAATTCTCGTGTACGCTTGATGTTTTATATATATTTGTTTCTTTCCTATATAAAGAAAAAATGAAACTATTCTTCAATTTGAACAAAATAAAGAGATGTGGTATAATTGCCAATGAGACAACTATCCATTAAAGTTCAAATAAAGTGGATGTAAGCAATTACAGACAACCTTATGGCCTTCAACAATGAATAAAACCCATACCATGTAGTCGGCTATAAAAGGTCCCGACATGAAAAATATGAAACTATTCAACTGAGAAAACTAACGGCCTAATTTATAACAAAAGCACTTCGAAAAATAAATATGTCAGACGTGAACTTACGACAACCACTGAACTATAGGCTCTTGACTTGGGACAGGCACATACAGAATCTGGTGGGGTTATACATGTTTGTGTGCGCTCAACCTTCCCCTAACATAGGATATTGGTGTAACAGCACAACATAAGAAATCACTGTAAAAATCAATTTAAAAAGGCTTTTCTCATCAGATTGATGCAAAGAAAAACATAAAAAACACAGACAGGGCGTGGCAAGGTATATACTCATCCCTAACAACAAAAAGGACACTACGTACAGATCTGAGAGTAATAGCAGTTTCTACCAGCTAGTTCAAAGCCACTAACAATTTATAAAAAAAAAACATGTATCTAAGATTAAAATATCAATCTGTACACATCCGCCATCCAATGGATTTAGTGTAAAGACATCATTAACAGTCAGAGAAAACATGACCTTGTGCAATGCCAAAATATAGGTATTCCGTTTGAAATAGGTTTTCTACTGGTATTGCCAAACTTGCAAACCAAATTTTTGTATCTATGGAAGAATACAGTAAAAGTTTTAAGTAATTTGTGGTGACGAAATCCCTGACTTATTAAGTTACCAGTAATACAGAACTTATGCTCATTGATATCCTAAACATCACTACAGATACAGGCTTAACGAACAAGTTGAGATATAAAAACACCGTAATATGCTACCAGAGGAACATCACCGTCCAAAAAAGAAAAATTAACAATAGGGAAAGTAAAATCATCCCTTTTATCAATTTATTAAAATTTAGACGCGTTTTTACTAAGTTTGGCAATAAACTAAGATTGTGAACAATACAAGAACAAGTCTGCTATTAAAGGGGCACAATTGGTACCCATAGGAATACCTAAAATCTGTCGATCAATGTTATTGCCGAAATGTATATAAATGTTGTCAATGAGAAAATATATGGCTTTAATCATCTCATCACACCTCCAATAGGTATATCTAGCAAATTTATCTTTCTCGTTTGAGAAAAAAAGGCTGTATATGAGTTGCAGCAAATAAATTTGCAACGAGATTTATCGAACTAAAATTTAATTGAACAGAAAAAAACTTTTGTTTGATAAGATTGTGTAGAAGTGTAGGGTAAAGAGCGGAAAGTCAAAACTGTCGACCGAATCAAAAGGATCACCAAAAGCACTCACTTTATTTAATAGATCCAAATATTTGTTTTCACTCAAAGGAAAATTAACTCAACCATTTTTATTACAACAACATGATCAGGTTGGCGTCAGTTTACCGGAAGCATGGGAAGTAAATTTCCCAACTCATTCGGTATTCAAGAGCTTGCAGCTGCTACTCAGACTTTGTAAAACATCACCAGTGTCTGGGCAGAAAGTTGATGAATCAGGGTATTTCAAAGAACCTCTCGTCCTTTTTTTTTAAAAGTTCATCGGAAGATACCAATACCTTGTTGATAAATATTCCGTATCAACTTCGCAAATAATACACGATGGTTTTGAAGTATAGATTCTAGGTACTGACGTTGTTTATCATCTTAATAACGTGTTATAGTATTCATTTATTTGTCTTTGTAAAATATTACTTTAACGGTTTAGTCTATTTTTGGTAAATCCATTTGACGTGGCTCGGTACTTATACATCCCGTCATTGTGTTATTGTGCTTTGGTAAATTTTTCTATTCTTGTCTTTCGTTTTTGCTAATGTGCTTTGTCTATAAGCCTTTTTGTTTTTCTGTGTTGACATATTTGTTTGTTTTTATTTTGATTAAGATTATAACTCAAGGTTGACTGCTGTACCCCTATTTTTGACATTTTTACCTATCATGTCTGTTTATTTTGTTCACACATCGTTGTCAATGTAATGGAATTTGATGTGACTGTCATATAAGTGAGAGGTTTAGCTAGATAAAAAAAACCAGGTTTAGCTATAGGTATAAGGGGAGGGTTTATATCTCACTAAACACGTTAAACCCCGCCGCATTTTTTGCGCCTGTCCCAAGTCAGGAGCCTCTGGCATTTGTTAGTCTTGTATTATTTTTAATTTTAGTTCATTTATATGTTTTGGAGTTTAGTCTGACGTCCATTTTCACTGAACTAGTACACATTTTTGTTTAGGGGCCAGCTGAAGCCCGCCTCCGGGTGCGGGATTTTCTCGCTTTGTTGAAGACCCATTGGTGCCCTTCGGCTGTTTTTTGGCTCTCTGGTCGGGTTGTTGTCTCATTGACACATTCCCCATTTCCATTCTAAATTTTATTAATTAACCATTTTCTACTTAAGAAAATGCCCGTACTTAGTCATGAATATGACAGTTGTTATCCATTCGTCTGATGTGTTTGAGCTTTTGATTTTGCCATTTGCTTAGGGTCTTTCCGTTTAGAATTTTCCTCGGAGTTCGGTATTTTTGTTATTTTACTTTTTGGTCTAGTCAGAAGCCTTTGGCCTTTGTTAGTCTTGTATGTTCTTTTAATTTTAGTTCATTTATATGTGTTGGAGTTTAGTGTGACGTCTATTTTCAATGAACTAGTACACATTTGTGTTTAGTAACCAGCTGAAGCCCGCCTCTTGGTGTGGGATTTTCTCGCTGTGCTGAAGACCCATTCGTGGCCTTGGGCTTGTTTTCTGGTCTTTGGTCGTTGTCTCTTGTTGTTGACACATTCCCAAATTTCCATTCTCGATTCTATAAGTTACAAAGATATTTGAGGACACAACAATATTTTACCAACACATACTCTACGTTTATTTTGTGCCCGTTTTGTAAACATTTTATTGCAACATTAAGAAAAAAAACCATTATTTATAGATTCAAAAAGTCCATATAACGCTAATGACCCTTGCTTAAAAAGCAAGATTACAACTCGAGTATTGATTGTTACACCGATGTCAAATTTGTAATACTATGATCGTGTGTAATAGTGCCCAACTGTATAAATAATGTCTAACGAATTTGAGAATGATAATAAGAAATGTATTATTCTTTTAGATATATCATAAGACTATATGATCGATATAAAGAAGATTTAAAATATCTTTCAGTTGGGTAAAAAGAATTGCATGTTGTGCCGATTATGAAGCAAAAGAGGGCGATTGTGTTGGTTAGTTATCATTTTTGTTATATATGTTTACATGTGGACTATTGTATCATATATCAAGGAAATACAAATATAATTACTCTAAATATCAGCACAACAATGTTCAATCTGCAAATTTGCGGAAGCAAATTTTTGTTCTTCCCTCGCCGGGATTCGAACTCCTGCTATTTGGATATCGAGACAAAACCACCTGCACTGTGTCCAGCGCTCTAGACCACATGGCCACCTAGACTGAACTAATAATTCAGCTGTCGGTAGCCTAGTGTTACCTTTCCTCGTCAGTAGAATCTAGAGTTGTAACACAGTACATGATATATTAGGCATGAAAATGGAATTAATTGCAGATTAGCTAAATATCAATCGTAAAGGATCGTAAGATACATATCATCGGACATAAGAAATGGAAGGTGAATATTAAAAAAAAAGTTGAATTAGTAATTAAAAGTATCATGCTTTCAACGCTAAATGTGAAGTAAATTGGTTTAGTTATAAAGATATTTGACGATACAACAGCAATGTCGTGTTGATAGTTCAATTTTCAGACGTAACCACTACGGTTACCAAAGTTCTATTCAGACATAATCGTGTGCACTGTTTCCCTCTGAAAATAATGCACACAGTTGTTATCCATTCATTTGATGTGATTTAGCTTTTAATTTTGCCATTTGATTAGGGACTTTCCGTTTTGAATTTTCCTCGGAGTTCGGTATTTTTGTGATTTTACTTTACACTACGAAACACATGTAACTATGTACTGTGTTTTCCTAAACACCTAATCAGAATTCTATAAAAAGTCCTCGGAATTTTCACAGTATAATGTCACAGTGCACCTTATATTCTGTTTTTAATTTTTCTTTGGGGTTTCCCTTACTAAAGCATTGCTGTTGCATGTGAGATAAATTATATTTTACCTTTAAATTGGTTTTGCAGCAGATTTATAAGATTGAAAATATAAAACAAAAAAATCAAAGATCTGTCATGGTTGATAGAATGCTTAATTTTACAGCTTGTTCTAAAGATACAATCAGATAAAGGGATACAATGCATACCTTGTAAGAAGAACTCGTATGGTGACAGATGTGGACTTGATTGTCTTTGTTCAATTTTTGAAATGTATTTACACACTGTGTTTGCAAGTAAAAAAAAACATATAATATCAGCTGTTGAATTAGGCAGAAAAAAACCACCAAGATGGTGCCTGTCTACTCATATAGAAATAAAGAGATGTGGTATGATTGCCAATGAGACAACATTTGAAAAGAGACCAAAAGACACAGAAATTAACAACTATAGGTCACCATACGGCCTGGGACAGTTGTGTACCAATATAACATAAAACATACTATGAAAATCAGTTGAAAAGGACTTAAGTCATCAGATCGATACAAAGCAGAATAACATCTAACAAAAACATAGTGGACGTGCCAGGGTACTGCCTATTTTGGTAATATTTCAAAGTTAATGACAATCAAATTGTAAAAAAAAACACAATACATGATCAAGTCATCAATAATACATAATTAACCATCACACATTTGTGTCGCCCAAACTAACAACATTAGTTGTACTGTAGCATACGATCTATTTCAGCTACACATAACGCATATTTAATAAGCGATTAAACATTATAAACATTAAGTCATATTTCAATTAAGATTTATTTGGGTAAACGAGAAGTTAATGAAAATATGAAATATGTCCTTTCCGGGAGACTTTATCAAGTTAAGACGCCTGTTTTGTAGTTAAAGTGTATGTATTTGAGTATATTTTTATCAAAATCTATAAGCCTTCCAGTATAGTTGCAAGTTTCAAATGAAAAAGGATTCAAATAATGTTGTAAACTTAAATTGCAGCTGTGACAACGTTAAAGGGTGCGTTTTTTCAATAACAGAAATTTCTGTGTCTGAAACGTCAGGTTAGTAAATTATAGCTTAAATGTCCCACACTGATAATTTTAAACATTTGCTCGTTTTTCTATTTTGTGACATTTGAAAACTGACAAACAAGTTACAGTAGAGATAAAATTCCAAATATGTGAGAAAACAATTTTTATAAACGACCAAACTATGTACACCATAATTTGAAAGTCAGGTATATTCAACTTGTCGTAGCCGCAACCCCGTCATTTTTGTCCCGATATTAACTCATTACCGGAGTTTTTATTATCATGAACAGCACACGATACAACCAGAAGAACAGGAACTTATGTCCCTTCCCGAGCACCAGAGGTAACACTCCACAGTAAGAAAATATAATTAAATTTGAACCACAATATGTTTAATCATCTTCTATTCCTGGTTTGCTAATACATTAAACCAACTGTGGCATATGTATATAATCAGTATCTTCGATAAATTTGATTTTCAAATATTAAAATGGTGAAATAAAATTCTTTTTTTTTTGTATCCATGGCAACATTCTGCATTTATTTACAATAAAATATTGCAAAAAGAGGGATGAAAACGTAACATATTTCCCCAACATTTGGTTTAAACTAGAATTTCATTCCCTTTGAGTGATACATTTTCTGAAATTATTGACATGAATCGACCAAATGAGCCAATTAAAAGTGGTAGTCTTTTGCCACATTTTTCGTAAAATTTACTCAAAAAGTTCGTGTGCCAAAAAGTTGGAAAAAACATTCCAATTTCCGGAAAAATGTCTGGTATGGATATGTAAATACGGACTGTCATACAGAAAATAGCCCATAATACATACATAACACAATCTTGATGTTCCTATAAACCTACTATGAAGGCTATATTAATCCTCAGCTATCCACCAATTAATTTGATTGTACACTAGCTTTCATATTTGAAAAATCTACAGGGGCCAAATTGCGAACCTAAACACCTAACTGTAGAGTGCTACCTAAATCCACTGGTCAATTTGGCAAAGTTCGTGTTATTTTATCAGTTTTCGGTGTAGTTTTCCAGACTTATCTTTTAGACTAGATGTTGTCTGTTTGTTTCCTAGCGTTCCTACATTCCTTCGTCGGCAGTGGCGTGAACATTTAGGTACATCCTGTGGTTGAAGTTTTTTTAAACATCAATAACTTTGTAAAATTTTTTATGGAATTGTATGAAATTTGGACAGAATCTTGTTAATAACCAAAATACAGTATCAAGAGCAAAATTTTGGAAAATATTGATTTTAATTTTTCCATATTTAATTAAAAATGCGCTTGGTGTTTTTACAGTAAACAAGTTTGTTAATTTTTTATGGAATTTTCTGAAATTTAGACAGAAGCTTGTTTATTACCAAAAGACAGTACCTTGAACAAAATTTTGAAAAATATTGATTTTTACTTTTCAGTCTTTTACTGCTAAATGCACTTATTTTTTTTTTTTACAGTAGACAAATAAATACAGTCTTAGGTTAAAGTTTTTCAGTCATCAAAAACTTAAAACCGTCTCAAACCTTCATGGAATTTTATAGAATTTGGACACACACTTCTTTATTACCAAAAGACAGTATACAGAGCTAAATTTGAAGTATTTATTTTCATTTTTCCGTATTTTACTGGTAAATGCACTTAATTCTTTTTATAGTAAAAAAGTAGATACAGTCTGAGATTTTAAAGTTTTTCAGTCATCAAAAACTTAGTCAAACCTTCATGGAATTTTATGAAATTTGGACAGAAGCTTAGTTTCTTTTAACAAGTAGATGCTACCAGGAGAAAAGTTTTTAACACACCAATTACTTTGTCAAACCTTCATAGAATTTTATGATACTTTGGCACACGCTTTTTTATGATTAAGAGATAATGTCTGAAGCAAACTTTTGAAAATATATTTTTTTCATTTTCAGTATTTTTTGATAGATGGACTTTTTTACAATTAACATTTACAGACAGTCTGGGATTAAACGTTTTTTACATGATCAATGTGTAAACCTTCAATGATTGTTATGAAACTTGGACAAAAAGCTAGTCTTTAAGACTATGAAATAGCATCTAAAAAAAACGTTTTTTTTTTTTTTTAAGTTCTGTATTTTTAGAACTGATAAATGGACTCACTTTTTAAGTCAATATTACACGTTTATACTGACAGCAGCAATGGCAGGCGAGACACAGAGTGTCTGAAAACCTTTTTACGATTTATTATTATGGTTTTGAAATATATTTTTTTTATGAAAATCTTAAACTAAAATTGAGAATTTAAATGGGGAATGTGTCAAAGAGACAACAACCCGACCAAAGAGCAGAAAAAAGCCCAAAGCCACCAATGTGTCTTCAATATAGCGAGATAATGCCGCACCCGGAGGCGGGCTTCAGCTGGCCCCTAAACAAAAATGTCTACCAGTTCAGTGAAAATGGACGTTATATTGTATACACGAACTTGATAAAACATATGAAAACAACATTTTGTTAATTGAGTGCGTCCGAAGTACTTTTTTAAGGAATTAGCTTTATCATGAACGCTCAAAGACAAATATTCAAAAGAAAAGGATGTATAAAAACGGAAACAGTTGAAGGGCTTTATGACCAGCAAGCTCCTAAAAGCCAAATATATCTAAGGTCAATAGAAAGCTTTACATGGCCTTCATAGAGCATATCAAAACCGGTGTAAGAAAGTGCAGATTTTCGTTAAGTGTGTGGTAATAAACACCTAATGTATTACTATTTGCATATTCAAAATGTCAAATATGTTATATGTAAAGAAACAATTTTAAACAATTAAAAACAATTAAACCATTGTCGTGACGTCAGCTTGTTCATTTACCGTGGATTCTTTTTCTAGAATCAACGCTTCCTAAATCTGTCGCTGAAATTGACTCACCAAATTTTATATTATTGTTTCCTTTGTGTGCCTAATTTCATTAAGTTTGAATTGGCTAATTTACTGACTTCTGTTCACTAATGGAATTTATTTAAAAACTTACCTTTATTTTTTGTAATTTTTATATGCCTTCACTGGGAGTCGAATCCCTTCTTGAAATCTGTTATGTGTAACTAATACCAACACATCGACGAAACCTCTCGTCTACCAATGGGATTGCAATTTAGATGTCTATTTTATATATATAAATGAACATGTGATACACATCGGTACAAGGGACACATAGGCCTTGTTCCTTTATATATAAATAATAGGCAATCGTATAATATAAGTTAGTAGCCGCGCGGATAACATGGTTAAGATCAATGAGTTAAAGAGTCAAGTTAAAGGTAGAGACTTGTCAGTTTAGGTTCGAATTCCTGTATGTTCTTTGTTGTCCCTAATCTTTAGTTTTTCCGTTTATTTTATTTTGTATGTTATTGTGGATATTTTTGTAGTAATAACGTGTTTTCCCCTTTATTTTTGGATTATTATTGGCTATTTCACGTATTTAAAACGAAAATGATTTCTTTCAATTTGTCCATTTTTGTTTTATAAATATAGTACAATTTCATCAGTTTTACTACATAATTTTCCAAATGTTTATTCGCAAATCCCAATGCGAGTAAATCATGATGTGCTTAGAATTAGTCTTCATGCTAGAAATTTCGGTAACATACTTAGTATATATACATGTACCTAGAAATAAGTTCGAATATGTCCTTTTTTTGTAAATTACGGATAATATTCAAATGCCTGATAATTTAAAGACAGACGTCTTATGTTATATTTGTATTTCTCTAACCAATTAATAGTGAATATAGATTTATTAATGCATCGTTGAACATGACAACGTGGTTATTTAAACTCACTTACAATACCTTCTAATTAAGAAAAGGCTTTAATTTTGAAAAGACATCAACACAATAGTTTAAGTTATAGATACAATGGATAGGCGTTGATTCATGAAAAACAAACCATTCGCCCTCCGGGCTCATGATTTCTTTTTCAAGAATCAACGCTTATCCATTGTATCTATATTACATAATTAATATAAACAATTGAAGGTCTTTCAAACCATTTCAAAATGGGAAGGAAATTTAGTGCTGGTGTCAAGGCATCAAAGAACAAATTTGTTAAAGAACAAATTCCTGGATATTTTGATAAAACTGAACTCCCTCTTATTTGTTATATTTACAAGAAATCTACCCGGAAATTTGTGTTTAATTATAGCCAAGTCTGTAAAGATGTAAATATCAGTGCACAAACACCTACGTCATGTCATTGCAGTAATTCCGAATACACTTATGGCCCCATTTCCCATGTTATAACAGGAGACCTTAACATCGTTCGCGACCGAGTTTTAAAATCATTCCTCGGTAAAGGACCTAAATATCGCCCCCCGTCAATTATTAATTGGAATGAGTGTCGTAATATCATCCACGACTCACTTCGTGCTTACTGTTTGAAATGGATAAAACGGGGAAAAGCTGACAAAAAATCTTTGGACTCTTTTTTTAATTCAGTAATGAAGATAGTTGATATACGTATACAACATTTTAAAGAACATTTTACTCTTAACAACAACCATAAAAATCCTATTTCTCGTATCAAACATAAACTAAAAGAACTAGCCAAGGAACTTGTTTTTGTCCCGGCTGATAAAGCTGCTAATAATATCATTATAGTTTGACGTAAATTTTACATTGAGGTTCTGCAAAAGGAAATCACGAATTCACCAACATTCATACTGACTTCATTTTCAGAAAACGATATCTGTAACAAACATAAACTATTAGCTACTTCTTTACAAGCAGAACCAAATACAATGAAAGTCCCAACTATGTACTGGCTTCCGAAGCTACACAAATCACCTTACAAATATAGATTTATTTCGTCTTCAAGTCATTGTTCCACTACTAAATTGTCTATTCTACTTACTAGTACACTTGGTACAATCAAAAACCTGATAATAAATTGTTCAAATAAGGCCTTTGAAAAAAGTGGAATTAATTACTTTTGGAGTGTCAAAAACTCATTGAAGTACTTGATAAATTACATGCATATATTGGTGATTTTGAATCTGTTCAAAGTTTTGATTTTTCTACCCTATATACCACTTTGCCTCATATTCTTATTAAGAAAAAATTCACACACCTAATTAAATGGGCATTTAAAAAGTCGGAATGCGAATACATATGTTCAAACTCTTTTAGGTCATTTTTAAGTAGCAACAAACAAAAGAACTATGTCAATTGGACATGCTTTGATACTATATCTGCCCTTGAATTTTTACTTGATAACATTTTTGTTCGCTTTGGAGATTCCGTATATCGTCAAGTTATCGGAATTCCAATGGGGACTAACTGTGCACCACTTATTGCGGACCTGTTTTTGTATTGTTATGAGTTACAATTTTTGACTAAAATCAGCAAAGACCCATCGAAACAACATCTGATACAAAAATTTAACAATACTTTTAGATATTTGGATGATATATTGGCTCTCAATAATGACGACTTCAATATGTATACTAAAGAAATTTATCCTGTTGAACTTACTTTATTAAAAGCTAATACTTACAATGACCACTGTCCTTTCCTCGATCTTGATATCTATATCATTAACGGGAAGCTTGATACAAAAATGTATGATAAAAGAGATGATTTTTCATTTTCTATCGTTAATTATCCATTTTTAGATGGTGACGTTCCCTTGTCACCATCTAATGGTGTTTATATATCTCAACTTGTACGATTCGCTCGTGTATGTGACAACGTATTAGATTTTAGAGAGAGAAATTTATGTATTACTGAAAAATTATTACACCAGGGTTTTCGATATCATAAACTAGTCAAAACATTTACTAAATTTTATCATCGGTACAAGGACATCATTCGTAAATATAACTCAACATGCAGACATCTTATACGTTCGGGTATTTCACGTCCAATCTTTTATGGTAATATTCTTTACAAAGCACAAAAATGTCAGTATTCACCTCAAAAGCTAACAAAACCTTTAAACAGACTTATTAAGAAGGGATATAGTTACGATACTGTTGTCAGGTCATTAAAGATTGCATATTTTGGCTTTAATATTGATTCACTTATAGGGTCTTTGCATCGGAATTAAACACATTTGTTCTGAAACCAGTTGTTGGCATGACACGGGTTGTGTTCTTCTCATGTATTTTGTGACGGTATAATGCTAGACCCCTAACGGGAGGGATTGTGCCTGATATTCATATGATGAAGACATAATCTTTCAATCAGTTTAATTGAGGTCTGGAGCTGGCATGTCAGTAACTGCTAGTAGTCTGTTGTTATTTATGTATAATTGTCATTTTGTTGATTGTCTTTTGTTTCCTATTCTGACATCGGACTCGGACTTCTCTTATACTGAGTTTTACTGTGCGAACTGTTGTGCGTTTGTTTTTACTACATTGGCTAGAAGTATAGGGGGAGGGTTGATCTCAAAAAACATGTTTAACCCCGCCGCATTTTTGCGCCTGTCCCAAGTCAGGAGCCTCTGGCCTTTGTTAGTCTTGTATCATTTTTAATTTTAGTTTCCTGTGTATAATTTGGAGTTTAGTATGACGTCCATTATCACTGAACTAGTATACATATTTGTTTAGGGGCCAGCTGAAGGACGCCTCCGGGTGCCGGAGTTTCTCGCTGCATTGAAGACCCATTGGTGGCCTTCGGCTGTTGTCTGCTCTATGGTCGGGTCGTTGTCTCTTTGACACATTCCCCATTTCCATTCTCAATTTTATACCTCTTTATTTCCTGTTTCCAAAATCAAACAGAGATTTAGGTATTTTATAATGAAACAATGGAGATAAAAGTCAACTTCCGGTTTACTTTTATTAACTCTTGGGATAAATAATAGCTTATATTGAAATTGAAATAAGTCCAAAATGTATGGTTTCCATAAACTTCTGCTCGAAATAAGGGAGGAAATGTGTTACTCTTGGATATGGTTCTAGGTTCTATCAATCGATATTAATACAAAATAGTAATTCCGGGTTTAAATAAGGTACTTTTCTCTAGACTACTTTACTTTAATTTCTTTTTTGTCAAATATATCATTGCTCAAGTTTTTTTTGTCAATGATTTTCAAGGAAAGCAGCAACAAAATTGGAAATGCTTGAGCTTAAAATATATATGTAACATTATTTTTCATATGATGACTTGATTGATATAATACAACACAGCCACAATGGGTCTCATAATGAATCTACTAAATACTGTTATTGTTATCTGACATGAACACTTTTAAAAACAAGAATTTTGCAACGTCTGTAATTACAAACATTTTTGTACATGCATTGAATGAAAACAAATAGTTAGCTCAATGTTAATATACCTCTTTGAATGACTAAGATATCATAATTTTAACCATACCAGAGGAAAGGCTCGAAACATAATCAGTTGGTCTTACTGTTAGTGCAACAAACGACTCGTAATTACTAGCGTGTTCTGTAGATTGGAAGTGCACATATGGTAAATAAACACCAGCACCCATCATAGCAATAAACGGGGGAAGTTGAATTGCATGTTTTTGCAATAATTTCAGATGGAAATATTGTGTTTTGTTTCTAGTGAACAGTAGATAATAGGGATCCGATAAATCTATCCACAACTCATTTTCTCACATGTCTCGTGTGAATTTTACAACGCTCCCTTAAGTTTTACTACCTTGTCTTCTAAATGAATATGTGTTACACTTCTTAGTAACATTTGTTAGCACCATTTAATGCAACTTGTATTCTTTGTATCAGCAGCTGTAACACCGAAAAACGGTAATATTGTTTCACATTGTTTACCCATACTTCTGTCGAGCGAAATTGTACTTAAAAAGTTTGAACTCGCGGTTATCACCTTTATATGCTTTTAAAGCGTGAATAAAAGAAAAGTCAAACAACAATCACACATTTGTCTTTCAAAAATACATTGAGGCGTCAAAACACTTTCGGTTGCTATCTTTACATCTAATTTCATAATTGATTCAATGTTGATTCTGGACGCTGCAATTTTTCTACTTAATTTCATTCGAAAGAACTCGGGTTTTATTAAACACAACCGGAAAACTGTGAACGGAGTGCAAATGCCAAAGATATTGAAAGACGATTAAGGATTTGTTGACTGTGATCAGAAGACTTATTCATAATTGATATTCACTAAATCCATGTTGTGTTATCTGTATAACATGTCAGCTATTTTCATTTATTACCAAAAAAGAAAAAAATCAACATTAAAAAAAATGAATATTCTTTGACTCGTCTTATATATTCCATTTTAATCGTTTCTTCAATCAATAGTCATTTCACGTTTATACATTTTATTGAATTCTCATAAATGTGGACCAAGAATGAATACCGGTGTTTGAAATGTAATTTCTCTCTTAGATACTACGAATTTACCTAGGATACTAGATGAAACAACAACCGAAAAAAGCGCAGAAAATAGTTTACAAGGTATGCTACTATGATTACATGTACACCATGTCTTAAGGATGTTCGGTACTCTGTTTTGAAATAACAAGCTTTTTAAAAGACTGTTATAAATTGAAAGTATGTAAATAAAGGAACTAAAAAAGCAGAAAAAAATGAAGGGTCCGTGTGCTTGTTTCCGAGATATAAGCCATTGGAAATTTGGCGGATAGTGATTCTCTCTAGATTTTTCTTAAAATTAACATAGGCACCTTTTTTCTTTAAAAAAAACTTTACAAAAATAACAAGGATTTTATAAGATTTTCAATTATGGCTTTTTAAGCTACAGCTAATAAAATTATGAAAAAAAAGTAGGGGTTAGTGGGCAAATTTTTTTAAAAGCACTACATGGATAAAACAAGAGGATTGCGAATATCTGGCAAAAATTAAAAAACAGGAGGAGCGAACATCCTGAAGGTAAGCAATGTTGAGGACATTCACCATTTTGCTTGTCTTGCTTTTATGAAATTATTATGATGTCATATTCATGAAATACAAATGAATATGTTGTTCGACTTATAGTTTACGTTTTTATGGTTTTTTGAAATATTTTTATTTATGAAAATTGTAATTGTATAGTGTATACATGGACTTAATAAAATATATAATTTAGATTTTGTGAATTTGAAAGGATGTATAAAAACTTAAACAGTCGAAGAACTTTATTACCAACAATGACTTAGAATAATTGCCAAGTCCATCTTAGGTCAATAGAAAGCTTGCCAGGTCCCAGAGAGAGGATGATCATACCGAGTCGCAGAAGGAATGCTTGTTTAAGATTTATCAAACCTTTCACGGTCCGTGTGTATTACTATGTCAGGAAGAGAAGATTATGTGTGTGATAATAAACACCTTGTTTATTGGTGATTGCTTATTCAAAATATCAAACATGTCATGTGTATCCAGAAACAATATCAAACAATTAACAACTAACTATTCACAAAAACAATTAAAGATCTTTCCACCCATCTCAAATTGGAAAGACAAAATCAGTTCTGGTGTAAAAAAATATCTTATTATTCACTGATTCCAAAAACAAACATAGATTTAAGTATTTTTTACTTAAGTGATGGAGAAAAACACCAACTTCTGATTTATCTTAGCAGCTATCATATCTAATGATTATAGCTGACTTTACTATCATACTCTATGAATTTCTGTTTTAGAAAAAAAAAATTTGTTACTTTCGGTTTACACAATGTTTTTACATGGATTATAAGAAATGATTGTAGGATGTATCAATTGATATTAGTTTAAACATGGTTATTCTCGGTGTATGCAAGGTATCTTTAAGCTTATATTTGTCCATGTCAAATGTCTACTTACCAAATGCAAAATACCTTTTGGCTTTATTATGTACCAGGATAAAAATTAGAGTAAAGTTCAAAATCTACAATAGCAAAATAACATTTGACCTTATTCTGAAATTCAAGGTCATAGGTTGTAAATCTGAAATTTAAGAACCTTCTACTGCCAAACAACACACTTTCACTATTAAACAGCAGAAGGTACATTTATAAGTAATATTATGAAATTTTGACATGTCGTGACCAACAAATTAACACAAGCTTACTTTTACTCGACAACTCGTACGGATTTTAAAGAGCTATCTAATTAGAATTAGTTCATGTATTTGCTCCTGTTCCGATACAAGTATAAAACGGTGAATATATTTATTTAAAGTCTTTGTTTTTCTTTTCCCAAATTTAAACCACAGTATTATCAATTATTTCATAACTTTTAAATAATTGTCAGTTATCTTTGAACATATTGAAATTGTTCTCTTCTTTCAATCATTCCCATATTGTTTATCCTATATAAAACTAAATGGCAAAGCTTTGACCCTAAAATTGAACTTTGCATCAACAGTTGAAAAAAATTCGTCAAAGAAAATTTTAAAGCCAAAAAGTTCGTTTGCAAGGTTGCATAACCACGATAGCCAGTTAGGGGTTATTAGCTTACCTGGCCCGAAATTTGTCATATTGTTATTGCCCTTTCATGGAGATGCAGATGGCTCTTTAGAACCTCTAGTTATTTTTATAACATTGATAACTGAAAAATCTTTAACAGTTAACACCACCAAAACCGGATGTTCTCTATGTAATATGCGCATTTTAGATTAAATTGTTTAATGAACAATATGTATTTGAAAAACTACTTATTTTTGAATCCACCTTTAACTCTTCTTCATACGACAAAGTTTGTACATTTTCTATCTCACTGAAACTGAGAGACATTCTTGCTGTCTTTTTTTACCCATGCGACCCTATATGTATTCTCACTCGTGTACGTTTAGTAATGACTGTCATATACTTATACATATTCAGTAAGTGATTTAACATCCAACTTTACTTTGCATAATGATAAAGATAGTCTGTTTAACGTGTGAACAAGTAAAATCTCACGTAAATGTCTTTTCACTGGAATGTTTTATATTATTTGACTTGTCCAAAATGTCAATGTTAAAGTTCGTTTTGTCAATGATTACAAAGGAAAACAACTGCATACTTAGAACCAAGTATTTAAGTAATATTATTTCTCATAGTATGACTTGATTGATATAATACAACGCAGCCACGACAGTTTTCATAAAGCATGTGCCAAATACAGGTATTGTTTTTTTTTTTATATTGTCAAGAATCAGTGTTACAACAATAATTTTGCAAGGTCTTTAATGACATATTTTATATTTGCATATAAAAGTGTAAATTCCTAATGAAAAATGTTTGTAACATTTTTTTTATAACATTTAATGCAATTTATATTCTTTTTATCATTAGCCGTTAACATCAAAAGCCATTGATATTGTTTACACATTGTTTACTAGTACTTGTGTCGAGCGAATTTATATTTAAAATGTTTGACCTCTCGGTTTCCACCTGTATATGCTATAAGATCTTGAATAAATGAAAAGACACACCAGAAATGCACATTGTGTCCATCATTTATATGACGTGGTGTCAAAACACGTTCAGTTGATATCTTTACAGCTCATTTTATAATCGATTCGAGTTGTCACATTATATTGGGCGCTGCCTTATTTTCTATTTAATTTCATATGAAAGAACTCGGGGTTTATTTGATACAACCGGAATATTGAGAACGGAGTGCAAATGCAAAATATATTGAAAGACGACATATGATTGATCGACTCTTATCAGAAGACTTCTTTATAATTTATTTTTATCAAATTTATGTTGTAATTTTCTGTATAGCATATCAATTAATTTGTATTTATCACCAGAAAGAAAAATCAGCATTTTCCACAATATATATTCTTTGAACCTTTTTTAATATTTTATTTCAATCTTTTCTTTAATCAATATTTTTTAATTGTTTTTGTACTTGCAATTTCAGGACTATTGTCCAGAGATATAATTTCATACTATACATTATCACTTATTGTGGCTGTTTTCGGAATATGTGTATGTTTCCTTTTTCCCTTCTCGCTTCAATCTTAAAACGTTGTAAAATGTGTATTGTAAGCCAACAAATTGTTTTAAAAGATTTGTTTAAAACTTAATCTTTTAATATCATGTTTAGTTTTAAACATCTAAAAATAGAAAATAAATTTTCTAAAAATGTTACCGGGAACATGAGGAAGTAATGTGACTTTACTATAAATAACCACTTTGTAATGTTTAATTTTAATCAAGGAAACGAAAGTAAAACTTCTGATAAAGAGCAGATTTGTTTTCGGTTTAGCAGTACCACCAATTGTTATACACATATGGTGTATTTATACCGGACGCAAAATATGTACAAACACTTGTTGGAATACCAAGAAAGAGACAGTGTTTTCCAATCCGTTATCGAGACATAGCATGATAGATTATTCAAAAACTTTAAGGGTTTGCAGTTTGTGTTCTACTAACGAGACCTAACAGAGGGTGAAAAGCTTAGAGGAATCTTATAAACAAAATTCAGCAATACCTGCATGATCTGCAACTTACACAGTCATGGTCAAAAACAATTCCTGAATCTTTAAACAATATCGTCAAAAAATATCTGCATCTGACAAATTTTCAAAAGTTCTATAGCGCAATCAAAATTGGTGTTTATGTTAGCCTGATGCCATTCAAGTAAACATTTTCTATCATCTGATTTCATTGGGTCCGGAATACAAAACTTGATATCTGGAAGATAATTACAACTGTGTATGTCATGTTATACAGATGAGAAAAGCAACCTTGCTGTAGCTCGTATTAATTTTGTAATTTAAGGTAACTCCGAGAGCGCATCTGATGTAATATTGAGTGAGTCAGTAGTTTTAACGTAGCATGACGGAACCCCAACCTTTTTTGCTACTTTTCGAGCGGTCTTTTGATGATATCGCTGTGGTATAAGTTTTTTTCTAAATATTGAAAGAGTGTCTCCTTTGTAAGTTGCTAGATAAAACCTATTACAATAAGTATTATTAATATTTATTCCAATTGAAAAGAGCTCAATGCCATATCATTTTTCCAACGGATCTTCATTCCTTCACTTCAACAATTTTGAAGGGAAACTATATCAAATATATGCAGCCTGATGGAATTCTCTTGAAATTTAAAACCTCGCCATACTGTAAACAATCAATTATTTTTTTGCTCTCTAGAGGTGAAATATTCGAAGTATATCAATTGTCGAGAATTAGTAAAACTATGGTCTTCCAATCAATAGATATGTCACGAGAATTACAAAACATTGAAATAGGTGGCTGCGAATGAAAGGGACTAAAAGCAAAATAAAGTATCACCGAAAATAAGTTGTTTTCAGTAAACTTCCATTAAAAAAATATTTGCCATGATTTTCCTTAAAAAGGTTGCAATAATTAATCAACTGGCGCAGCATATACTATTGTTGTTTAATATTGATAATGGAGTGTTTTCACTACTTTTTCATTCTTCTCGTGTCATTTTGATTTTAATCGTTTCATCCGACAATAATTTTTTTCATACGATTTCAAAACTCTCCTTGAAAGCTATTGACATTGCTGTGACAACCTCCTGATCAGGTCCGATGAATCATGAACCGTGTGATAGTCTGTGATATTCTTTACAACACAGATAAATAACAAGCATAACGGTGTTCAATATCATATGTAGATCATGCACTACTAATTCCTTGAACGATACATTGTACCGAGTAATCGATGTACTAAATATATGCGCATGATTTGATCACAACACATGTAGGTCATAGAAATATGTCTGTCGTCTTTTATTGTTACTCGACGTCTTTATTAATTTAGGTCACCCTTAGCGTCTCTTTCCAAATCTATACGAAATTGATTATGACTTTATTCTCTGTGGCGATGTAAATTGTTATTCTTCGAACTTTGTATAAAAGTGACACCTAACATCCACGTATTCCAAAAAAATCTTATTCGGAAGACTCCGTATACATACTATTAGTATTTCATTGTAATTATATTACAAAATATTGATCACATGATGCTAGTATTACTATACTTACATCGATCCGACACTAATGTAGTGTTTCGGCGGTTTTTGTATTATATGCTAATGATAAATGTATAACATTTATGCATGGGTTTAAGCATTGTAGGCCCGCCATCATCAGGGATTTACCTATCAATTTATTTTAATTTTGTCGTTGTCAATAGATCTGCTATAATGTTATGCTTTTCATAATCTATTATTGGTTTGCTTTAAAATATTTCGTTGCAAACCGCATCCTGTTTTAGTAGATCCCAATGATTAATGCATTGTTTTAATTTATGAATGCATGGATTGAATTTCGTTGCCAATACTAAAGGAGTTTCCTTTGTGTGTTTTTTGGCCTTTTTTCTGATTAAATCAGATCTATTGCATGATATGTTTAAATAAAAACGAGTCCTTAACCAATCCAAATATCTCAATACAATTCCTAAGACACGATTCTCTTTTTCTTGTAACAGCATACATCTTCAGAGATGTTGAAATAAGAGCGAGTCCTTAAGCAATCCAAACATCTCAATATTATCTCTAGGACAAAATCTTCTATTTTTGTAACAGTATATATCTTCAGAGAATCAATGTTAGATCTCATTATCTCATCATTAAATACATCTATAGTTTATTTTCATATATTTAAATATTTGAAATAGTCGGTCAATATTACTATTAGTTTCGTTTTGAACCAAACTATATAGGCAAGTATCTATTTTATTATTACTTCAATAGTTAAATCATACACGCATATATACGCATAGATAATGGTAAGAAATAATTGATTTGATGATATTATTTCACCTGGTGTTTCGGTTTAGGTTTTATATTACCTAGGCATTATACTCATCAGGTACCCTAGCCTTACAGCAACATGATTAAAATAAACGAAATTTCTGGGGCACTTTGTATAAAAGTGACATCTAACATCCACGTATTCCAACATCAATCCGAATTCCGACAGCAAAAAATCTTATTCGGAAGACTCCGTATACATACTGTTAGTATTTCATTGTAATTATATTATAAAATATTGATCACATGATGCTTGTATTACTAGACTTGCAATTGCTTTACATCAATCCGACACTAATTTAGTGTTTCGGCGGTTTTTGTATTATATGCTAATGATAAATGTATAACATTTATGAATGGGTTTAAGCATTGTAGGCCCGCCATCATCAGGGATTTACATATCAATTTATATTTAATTTTGTCGTTGTCAATAGATCTGCTATATTTTTATGCTTTTTTTTAAGCTATTATTGGTTTGCTTTAAAATATTTCGTTGCAAACCGCATCCTTTTTTAGTAGATCCCAATGTTTACTAATGCATTGTTTTAATTTATGAATGCATGGATTGAATTTCGTTGCCAATACTAAAGGAATTTCCTTTGTGTGTTTTTTTACCTTTTTTCTGATTACATCAGATCTATTGCATGATAATGACTAATTTATGTACTTTTCGATTTCAATCTCCTTTCATCCTCTTTTTATTAATTTCAATCTGAACTGTAACAAAATATATTGTAAATCAACATCATTATTTGTTGTTCTAATGTATCTGATAACTTCGCCTTTGATAAACCCTGCAAACACGTGTTGACTGTGACAGCTTTTACGATCTAGATAAAGGAAGGCATTTGTCGGTTTAAAGTGTGTTTTCACATCCAAGATATTTTCATTAGAAAACCTAGTTCCTTTGAAAATATTAACATCAAGAAATATTATTTCTTTAGATGAAAATTCTAGTGTGAATTTCAGGAACGGATGATGATTATTTGCTAACTCTAACAAATCCTTTATTTCCTTCCAGTCGCCGTGATATATTAATATAATATCATCACGATACCTTCCATAGAAAAAGATATTTTTTCTATGTTCAAACTTAGAAAGAATTTCTTTCATAATTTTATACATGAGTATATCACAGATTTCCAGGCTTTGCACTGCTCCTATCGCGGCGCCTATTTTTTGCTTATAAAGCTGTCCATTAAAATCAAAAACGTTGTTCTCTAAAATTGGTCTGAGGAGATAGATTAAATCATCCGTAGGTGGGCATTTGATTTTGCAATCTGATTTATCAAACTGATCATACGAAATTCTAACTGCCGATAATAATTCATTAATCGGGCAATTAGTGTACATTGATACTACATCAAAGCTACACAGCCAGCAATCTGCATTAGGCTTAATCCTTTCCAACTGGTATATTAGATCAGATGTATCCTTTATATAGGTGTGTTGTTTTTGTACCATAGGTACGTAAAATAATCGATATAGCGTCCAATAAATTCTGTGACAGTACCAATTTGAGATATGATTGGCCGACATGGCGGCATTATGTTATCAATGTTAAACCCATATTTATTGATTTTTACTAATTCCGATTCAATTAATCGGTGTATTTTAGGCAAGATATGCATATACCCAGGCCCATAATCAATTTGATTACCATTATTAAGGTAATTAAATGTGGAGTAATCTATTATAACACCTTTGGTGTACATGCCTTTGACATATGTATTGATATTACATCTAAGTGCTTTTAGGTCAAAGTTTTCCAATTTGTTGTAATGTTGTGTATTTAATTGGCGATCGCCTTCAAGAAGGTAATTGAACTTATCTAAAATAACAACATTATTACTTTTATCGGCTTTCTTAATGATTAATGGTTCATCATTTAACACAGAAGAAATGCCGGACCTCTGTGAAACACTTAGATTGTTTCGAAATTTTCGAATTTGCATTGAAGATAGTTCGTGCTTTGTATTAAACAGGTAATTTTCAAGGGTGTTGCAGGTTAAAGGTGGCGTGTGTCCAGATTTAACTCTGAAGGGATGAATATGATCCAAGTTACCATGATATAAGTAACGACATCTCATTTTTCTGGCTAATTCATCGAAATCATGTAATAAGTCCTGCTTTGCCCTTTTGACTGATGGTGAAGGAATGGATTTCAAACCTCCGGAAAATACCAAATACTCGTCATCAGTTAATTTTCTATGCGAAAGATTAACAACCTGTTTTCTAGCTTATGATAGCATAAATTTTAGTTACTTTGCTGCATTGCAGCTTTAGTTTTCAGCCTTCGTTTATGTTTATTTCTTTTAGCATATTTCTTATAATGTGTAGCCATATCTGTGATCACAGAGACTAGTATCTGAAAGACTATTATCAATGCAATATCAACAAAACGAAATGGTAGGAGGCGTGGTGTATTTGCCTAAACTGATTTTCATTGGCTCAGTTACTTCCGTAATTATGTTAAGAGTAATAAGTACTTCAATACATACCACTTTAATGGAAAATATAAATTCCAAAATTACATTATAAATAAAAACAATAAATATTATTGTTTTTCTTCATTAGGTATCAAGTGCCAAGCACTAGTTATTTCAAATAAACAAATAAAATATTTTTTGTTTATTCCTAATTCTGATCACGAGAAAATGCAAAAATATCTTTCGATTTATATGTCCTAATCATCAAATGTTTCATTGGAAAAAGCTTTATGTGTGCTTTAGATTTCCAAAGATTTCACATGAGGAATATCCTCAGTGTTTCTCTTTAAACGTGATAATATATGCATTTTCTTCAGAATCTGTTTTTAACAACAACATGTTTGAAATACTAATGTTACAATAACGCCAATTATGTGAATCAGACAGGATTGACCAAAGGTGCCGTACTTCCTTTCCCGAAACAATAAATCACTTATTGAACTGAGTAAGCGAATTGTTTCAATGACATTTAACATATGTTAATGTTTGACAAGCTTTTCCGTCGTAATGGCATCGCCAAAATGATTTATAGGAACAAGGTTAATTAGTATCGAATTCCAGAAAGATTAAGAACACGGATCACCAACTAAATGATGATACAAGGGAAGGTGCCAGTGGGACACAGTCCCAAATGCAAACTTTGTATAAAAGTGACACCTAACATCCACGTATTCCAACATCAATCCGAATTCCGACAGCAAAAAATCTTATTCGGAAGACTCCGTATACATACTATTAGTATTTCATTGTAATTATATTACAAAATATTGATCACATGATGCTAGTATTACTGGACTTGCAATTGCTTTACATCAATCCGACACTAATTTAGTGTTTTGGCGGTTTTTGAATTATATGCTAATGATAAATGTATAACATTTATGAATGGGTTTAAGCATTGTAGGCCCGCCATCATCAGGGTATACCTATCAATTTATATTTAATTTTGTCGTTGTCAATAGATCTGCTATATTTTTATGCTTTTTATAAGCTATTATTGGTTTGCTTTAAAATATTTCGTTGCAAACCGCATCCTTTTTTAGTTGATCCCAATGTTTACTAATGCATTGTTTTAATTTAGGAATGCATGGATTGAATTTCGTTGCCAATACTTAAGGAATTTCCTTTGTGTGTTTTTTTACCTTTTTTCTGATTACATCAGATCTATTGCATGATAATGCCTCATTTATGTACTTTTCGATTTCAATCTCCTTGTATCCTCTTTTTATTAATTTCAATCTGAACTGTAACAAAATATATTGTAAATCAACATCATTATTTGTTGTTCTAATGTATCTGATAACTTCGCCCTTGATAAACCCTGCAAACACGTTTTGACTGTGACAGCTTTTACGATCTAGATAAAGGAAGGCATTTGTCGGTTTAAAGTGTGTTTTCACATCCAAGATATTTTCATTAGAAAACCTAGATCCTTTGAAAATATTAACATCAAGAAATATTATTTCTTTAGATGAAAATTCTAGTGTGAATTTCAGGAACGGATGATGATTATTTGCTAACTCTAACAAATCCTTTATTTCCTTCCAGTCGCCGTGATATATTAATATAATATCATCACGATACCTTCCATAGAAAAAGATATTTTTTCTATGTTCAAACTTAGAAAGAATTTCTTTCATAATTTTATACATGAGTATATCATAGATTTCCAGGCTTGGCACTGCTCCTATCGCGGCGCCTATTTTTTGCTTATAAAGCTGTCCATTAAAATCAAAAATGTTGTTCTCTAAAATTGATCTGAGGAGATAGATTAAATCATCCGTAGGTGGGCATTTGATTTTGCAATCTGATTTATCAAACTGATCATACGAAATTCTAACTGCCGATAATAATTCATTAATCGGGCAATTAGTGTACATTGATACTACATCAAAGCTACACAGCCAGCAATCTGCATTAGGCTTAATCCTTTCCAACTTGTATATTAGATCAGACGTATCCTTTATATAAGTGTGTTGTTTTTGTACCATAGGTACGTAAAATAATCGATATAGCGTCCAATAAATTCTGTGACAGTACCAATCTGAGATATGATTGGCCGACATGGCGGCATTATGTTATCAATGTTAAACCCATATTTATTGATTTTTACTAATTCCGATTCATTTAATCGGAGTATTTTAGGAAAGATATGCATATACCCAGGCCCATAATCAATTTGATTACCATTATTAAGGTAATTAAATGTGGAGTAATCTATAACACCTTTGGTGTACATGCCTTTGACATATGTATTGATATTACATCTAAGTGCTTTTAGGTCTAAGTTTTCCAATTTGTTGTAATGTTGTGTATTTAATTGGCGATCGCCTTCAAGAAGGTAATTGACCTTATCTAAAATAACAACATTATTACTTTTATCGGCTTTCTTAATGATTAATGGTTCATCATTTAACACAGAAGAAATGCCGGACCTCTGTGAAACACTTGTTTGATAAGCTTTTCCGTCGTAATGGCATCGCCAAAATTATTTATCGGAACAAGGTTAATTACAGTCCTTGGATGGTGTAAACTTCCCACTTACACCATACACCATTACACCATTTACCATACACCATTACATCATTCGCCTTGTGCCATTACACCATACACGTTACACCTTTGCACCATACACCTTACACATTACACCATACACCATTCCCCATTCAATCTACACGATCCGAAATTACCCATGATGCAATTAAATTTCAAAGAAAGCGTGCGACTACAAAATTATTTATTTGTTTAAAAAACAAATTTTGATCACAATATTGTAAATTAATGTATAGAATTGAAACTCCGTGGTCATGCCTATGATGGTTATATAAACAATACAGATTAAATATATATATACATGTATTTGTAAATAAAGTACGCATAAAACTTTGCTTGTAATGCAAATTTATCCGCGATCTGCCTATCTATAAATTAAAAACAATATTGTTTACAATGCTATTATTATCGGTTTTCAAATGTAGCGTAAATCTTATAAACTTGGTTTTCAGATAAAATCGACAAACAATGCCCAAAACGAATAGTACTTAGATCATATAAAATAATCATGATAATTGAAAGCAATATTGGTGTACAGTTAATTAATCATGCGTTTGGCCAGCGTAGTAATAATATTTCTTTTTCTGCACCAATCAACAGTGCAAGTATGCATGTCCTTTTTTTGTTCAAATAATTGAATCATCACAAAAAATCAGTAGTTTTCACATCTCAGACTGGCTCCAATATAACATTTTTTTTTTAATGTCTCAGGAACATATATATATTATCTGTAGTTTTGATACTTCAGGCTGACTGGTACATGTACAACAAAATTATTTTAACGCATCAACTAAAAATGACGATATTTGCACTTAATTATAAAGTTGAGAATGGAAATGGGGAATGTGTCAATCTCTTAATTTATATAGGGTTGAAAAATTTGGTAATATTTTTGTCCTCTTTTTATCAAAAATATCGTCTCGCAACAAATTTCATTAATATTGATACCTCAGGCTGACTCATATAACAAAATTATTTTAATGCATCAAACAAAACTCACCATATTTTCACTTTATTATGTAAATCTAAATAGCCACATAGTAAATCAGCAATATTTTGATGTCAGGATTGATTGTGTAATACAAATGACAGCAACATTGCAATACAACATGTACAATGACAACAAAAATTTGTCCCCATCAATCTAGATAGCCAGCATGTCCTCTTTGTATTCAAAATATGGTCTCGCAACAAAATTTCAATAGTTTGGATACATCAGGCTGACTCGTATAACAAAATTATTTTAACGCATCAACCAAATCTGACCATATTTGCACTTTATTATGTAAATCTATATAGTCGCATAGTAAATCAACAATATTTTGATGTCAAAATGGATTGCATTACACAAATGACAGCAACATTGCAACACAATGACAACAAAAATTTGTCCCCATCAATCTAGATTGCCAGCATGTCCTCTTTTTATTCAAAATATTGTCTCGCAACAAAATTTCAGAAATTTTGATACCTCAGGATGACTTATAAAACAAAATTATTTTAACGCATCAACCAAAACTGACCATATTTGCACTTTTTTATGTAAATCTATATAGCCGCATAGTAAATCAGCTATATTTTGAATTCAAAATGGATTGTATAATACAAATGACAGCAACATTGCAACACAATGACAACAACAATTATCCCCATCAATATAGATTGCCAGCATGTCCTCTTTTTAATCAAAAAAATTGTCTCGCAAAAAAATTTCAGTAATTTTTATACCTCAGGCTGACTAGTATAACAAAATTATTTTAACGCATCAACAAAAACTGACCATTTTTACACTTTATTATGTATATCTATATAGCCATAGTAAATCAGCAATATCTTGATGTCAGGATGGATTGTATAATACAAATGACAGCAACATTGCAATACAATGACAACAAAAATTTGTCCCCATCAATCTAGATATCCAGCATGCCCTCTTTTTATTCAAAATATTGTCTCGCAAGAAAATTTCAGTAGTTTTGATATCTCAGGCTGACTTGTATAACAAAATTATTTTAAAGCATCAACCAAAACTGACTATATTTGCACTTTTGATATTATGTATATATATATACAGCCACATAGTAAATCAGCTATATTTTATTGTCAGAATGCATTGTATAATACAAATGACAGCAACATTGCAACACAATGGCAACAAAAATTATCCCCATCAATCTAGATTGCCAGCATGTCTCTTTTTATTCAAAATATTGTCTCGCTAAAAAATTTCAGTAATTTTGATACCTAAGGCTGACTAGTTTAACAAAATTATTTAAACGCATCAACAAAAACTGACCATATTTGCATTTTATTATGTATATCTATATACATGTAGCCACAAAGTCTAATCAACAATTTCTTGATGTCAGGATGGATTGTATAATACAAATGACAGTAACATTGCAATACAAAGACAACAAAAATTTGTCCGCATCAATCTAGATAGCCAGCATGTCCTCTTTTTATTCAAAATTTTGTCTCGAAAGAAAATTTCAGTGGTTTAAATACCTCAGGCTGACTCGTATAACAAAATTATTTGAACGAATCAACCAAAAATGACCAAATTTTCACTTTATTATGTAAATCTATATAGCCGCATAGTAAATCAGCAATATCTTGATGTCAGGATGGATTGTATAATACAAATGACAGCAACATTGCATTACAATGACAACAAAAATTTGTCCCCATCAATCTGGATAGATAGCATGTCCTCTTTTTATTCAAAATATTGTCTCGCAACAAAATTTCAGTAATTTTTATACCTCAGGCTTACTAGTATAACAACATTATTTTAACGCATCAACAAAAACTGACCATTTTTACACTTTATTATGTAAATCTATATAGCCATAGTAAATCAGCAATATCTTGATGTCAGGATGGATTGTATAATACAAATGACAGCAACATTGCAACACAATGGCAACAAAAATTATCCCCATCAATCTAGATTGCCAGCATGTCTCGTTTTATTCAAAATATTGTCTCGCAAGAAAATTTCAGTGGTTTAAATACCTCAGGCTGACTCGTATAACAAAATTATTTGAACGAATCAACCAAAAATGACCAAATTTTCACTTTATTATGTAAATCCATATAGCCGCATAGTAAATCAGCAATATCTTGATGTCAGGATGGATTGTATAATACAAATGACAGCAACATTGCATTACAATGACAACAAAAATTTGTCCCCATCAATCTGGATAGCCAGCATGTCCTCTTTTTATTCAAAATATTGTCTCGCAAGAAAATTTCAGTAGTTTCGATACCTCAGGCTGACTCGTATAACAAAATTATTTTAACGCATCAACCAAAACTGACCATATTTTCACTTTACAATGTAAATCTATATAGCCGCATAGTAAATCAGCAATATTTTGATGTCAGGATGGATTGTGTAATACGAATGACAGCAACATTGCAATACAGCATGTACAATGACAACAAAAATTTGTCCCCATCAATCTAGATTGCCAGCATGTCCTCTTTTTATTCAAAATATTGTCTCGCAACAAAATTTCAGTAATTTTGATACCTCAGGATGACTTATAAAACAAAATTATTTTAACGCATCAACCAAAACTGACCATATTTGCACTTTATTATGTAAATCTATATAGCCGCATAGTAAATCAGCTATATTTTGAATTCAAAATGGATTTTATAATACAAATGACAGCAACATTGCAACACAATGACAACAACAATTATCCCCATCAATATAGATTGCCAGCATGTCCTCTTTTTATTCAAAATATTGTCTCGCAAAAAAATTTCAGTAATTTTTATACCTCAGGCTGACTAGTATAACAAAATTATTTTAACGCATCAACAAAAACTGACCATTTTTACACTTTATTATGTATATCTATATAGCCATAGTAAATCAGCAATATCTTGATGTCAGGATGGATTGTGTAATACGAATGACAGCAACATTGCAATACAGCATGTACAATGACAACAAAAATTTGTCCCCATCAATCTAGATTGCCAGCATGTCCTCTTTTTTTTTCAAAATATTGTCTCGCAACAAAATTTCAGTAGTTTTAATACCTCAGGTTGACTCGTATAACAAAATTGTTTTAACGAATCAACCAAAACTGACCATATTTGCACTTTATTATGTAAATCTATATAGCCGCATAGTAAATCAACAATATTTTGATGTCAGAATCGATTGCATTATACAAATGACAGCAATATTGCAACACAATGACAACAAAAATTTGTCCCCATTAATCTAGATTGCCAGCATGTCCTCTTTTTTTTTCAAAATATTGTCTCGCAACAAAATTTCAGTAGTTTCGATACCTCAGGCTGACTAGTATAACAAAATTATTTTAACGCATCAACCAAAACTGACCACATTTTCACTTTATTATGTAAATCTATATAGCCGCATAGTAAATCAGCAATATCTTGATGTCTGAATGAATTGTATAGGTGTAATACCACCATTGATTTTCCCCTATTAGTCTTTGTTAAATTTGCACTTTTCAAAAAATTGTGCAGAATTTATCTTTGTTTCAAATAAAGAAATACTTGGCATGAGTAAAGTTTGATCCTGTCCAGTACTATAGAAAAAAATTCACATAACATTTCATTGCATATAAGAAAATAACCATCACTGGAAGTTAACCAATCAAATTTTCCCCCTTTTTTAACCTGTATACAAGCTTTAGTAACCATGTAACCTCAAGTTTCCAAAATATTCTATAGAAACCCCAAATAAAAAAATAATGGTGCTTTGAAATACCCAAGATATATGTTTATGACCCAGAAATGTTTTACTGCAATGAAATGTAGGATCAATTACCTACAACTGTCAAATTCAAGGGAATATTTTTTTTCGACCTATTTTCGTATGCAACCGGATGTGACGTACTATGATTTGGTGGTATTACACCTAAAGAAGACTTTTTTGTTAAATAAACTGAATGTGACTTTTTTCCTTTGTTATACTGGTTATTTCAAGCATTCCTGTCAAGTTTTGTCATAATCAGTTCAATAGTTTGAGAAAAATCTAGTATAATGTAAGACGACATCTGCAGCGATTCGAGCTAAATTTCTTCGAAAAATCCAAACCAAGCCGCATCATGATAGAATATAGTGTGGACCAATAAATGATCAAATATTTATCTCATCTGCCTACAAACAGTTGAATATGATACAAAAGATGACTTTAGGATGATAAATACTACCAATGGAACTCTTTGTCTTCCTTATAAGGTCTCTTTTGGTCCATTTATACCTCTCATTTCCTCAAAATTTCTACTTTATAGGCCAATAAATAAAAATTTTGGGGTAACTTTCACTCATTTATGATAGAAATGTTATAATAAATGATTAATTGAAGTATTCAAGCTGAATGAACTATCCGTATAAAAGTTTACTGTCTCCAAGGAGGTTTCAATAAGTCCTTACGTAAAACTTAAATTTACGCCGCGTTTCAGAGAGGGACATAAAAAGCTTCTCTTTTGGTGAATAATTTGTTGTTACTGCTTTAAAAATAATTTCATTTACTTAAAACTATATATTTATTAAAGTATTTCTTAGGAAAAATTTTCTAGTATAGCAGAATATAAGAAAAAAGGAGAAAAAGCTCCCCAAAACTCTAAGTATGGCTTATTCTGTCAACTAATATTCATGGTAAAGTCCTATTTCAAGGAAATTTTCTCATAAAATGTGTTTTGGAGACTCAATCCACTCAGAATATTTCATTATTAGTAATATTTCACTTAAATAGCAAGAAATTTAACACATGAGAGTACTCACAAGGTCAAAGGTGCATGTACAGCTTCCTATATTAGGTGTAATACCACCATTGATTTTCCCCTATTAGTCTTTGTTAAATTTGCACTTTTCAAAAAATTGTGCAGAATTTATCTTTGTTTCAAATAAAGAAATACTTGGCATGAGTAAATTTTGATCCTGTCCAGTACTATAGAAAAAAATTCACATAACATTTCATTGCATATAAGAAAATAACCATCACTGGAAGTTAACCAATCAAATTTTCCCCCTTTTTAACCTGTATACAAGCTTTAGTAACCATGTAACCTCAAGTTTCCAAAATATTCTATAGAAACCCCAAATAAAAAAATAATGGTGCTTTGAAATACCCAAGATATATGTTTATGACCCAGAAATGTTTTACTGCAATGAAATGTAGGATCAATTACCTACAACTGTCAAATTCAAGGGAATATTTTTTTTCGACCTATTTTCGTATGCAACCGGATGTGACGTACTATGATTTGGTGGTATTACACCTAAAATACCAATGACAGCAACATTGCAACACAATGACAACAACAATTATCCCCATCAATCTAGATTGCCAGCATGTCCTCTTTTTATTCAAAATATTGTCTCGCAACAAAATTTCAGTAATTTTGATACCTCAGGATGACTCATAAAACAAAATTATTTTAACGCATCAACCAAAACTGACCATATTTGCACTTTATTATGTAAATCTATATAGCCGCATAGTAAATCAGCTATATTTTGATGTCAAAATGGATTGTATAATACAAATGACAGCAACATTGCAACACAATGACAACAACAATTATCCCCATCAATCTAGATTGCCAGCATGTCCTCTTTTTATTCAAAATATTGTCTCGCAACAAAATTTCAGTAATTTTTATACCTCAGGCTTACTAGTATAACAACATTATTTTAACGCATCAACAAAAACTGACCATTTTTACACTTTATTATGTAAATCTATATAGCCATAGTAAATCAGCAATATCTTGATGTCAGGATGGATTGTATAATACAAATGACAGCAACATTGCAACACAATGGCAACAAAAATTATCCCCATCAATCTAGATTGCCAGCATATCTCGTTTTATTCAAAATATTGTCTCGCAAGAAAATTTCAGTAATTTTGATACCTAAGGCTGACTAATATAACAAAATTATTTAAACGCATCAACAAAAACTGACCATATTTGCATTTTATTATGTATATCTATAAACATGTAGCCACAAAGTCTAATCAACAATTTCTTGATGTCAGGATGGATTGTATAATACAAATGACAGTAACATTGCAATACAAAGACAACAAAAATTTGTCCCCATCAATCTAGATAGCCAGCATGTCCTCTTTTTATTCAAAATTTTGTCTCGAAAGAAAATTTCAGTGGTTTAAATACCTCAGGCTGACTCGTATAACAAAATTATTTGAACGAATCAACCAAAACTGACCATATTTGCACTTTATTATGTAAATCTATATAGCCGCATAGTAAATCAACAATATTTTGATGTCAAAATCGATTGCATTATACAAATGACAGCAATATTGCAACACAATGACAACAAAAATTTGTCCCCATTAATCTAGATTGCCAGCATGTCCTCTTTTTTTTCAAAATATTGTCTCGCAACAAAATTTCAGTAGTTTCGATACCTCAGGCTGACTCGTATAACAAAATTATTTTAACGCATCAACCAAAACTGAATATATTTTCACTTTATTATGTAAATCTATATAGCCGCATAGTAAATCAGCAATATCTTGATGTCAGGATGGATTGTATAATACCAATGACAGCAACATTGCAATACAATGACAACAAAAATTTGTCCCCATCAATCTAGATAGCCAGCATGTCCTCTTTTTATTCAAAATATTGTCTCGCAAGATAATTTCAGTAGTTTCGATACCTCAGGTTGACTCGTATAACAAAATTATTTGAACGAATCAACCAAAACTGACCATATTTGCACTTTATAATGTAAATCTATATAGCCGCATAGTAAATCAACAATATTTTGATGTCAGAATGGATTGCAATATACGAATGACAGCAACATTGCAACACATTGACAACAAAAATTTATCCCCATCAATCTAGATTGCCAGCATGTCCTCTTTTTATTCAAAATATTGTCTCGCAACAAAATTTCAGTAATTTTTATACCTCAGGCTGACTAGTATATCAAAATTATTTTAACGCATCAACAAAAACTGACAATTTTTGCACTTTATTATGTATATCTATATAGCCACATAGTAAATCAGCAATATCTTGATGTCAGGATGGATTGTATAATACAAATGACAGCAACAGTGCAATACAATAACAGCAACAGTGCAATACAATGACAACAAAAATTTGTCCTCATCAATCTAGATAGCCAGCATGTCCTATTTTTATTTAAAATATTGTCTCGCAAGAAAATTTTAGTAGTTTTTATACCTCAGGCTGACTCGTATAACAATTTTTTTTTAAAGCATCAACCAAAACTGACCATATATATTTGCACTTTATTATGTAAATCTGTATAGCCGCATAGTAAATCAGCAATATTTTGATGTCAGGATGGATTATTAAATACAAATGACAGCAACATTGCAACACAATGACAACAAAAATTTGTCCCCATCAATTTAGATAGCCAGCATGTCCTCTTTTTATTCAAAATATTGTCTCGCAACAAAATGTCAGTAGTTTTGATACCTCAGGCTGACTTGTATAACAAAATTATTTTAAAGCATCAACCAAAACTCAAAAAGTTTTATATTTACACCTATGCTTATGAACATTTTTGTTTTAAATATGTACTACTTTCCAGTATGTTCTTTTTTAACCGGGCCCGATTTGGTGGTGTAACGTCTTACAAAGTCTATCCAAATTATTTTTGCAAATTATTCCGCTCAAGCCGGTGCTAGGGGCCGTCTTAAACTTGCAGTGAGGTGAGAGTTCTTTTGCTCCGTGTTGAAGGCCTCACTGTTATAGCAACAATTTTAGCGCTGTTCCTTTTCTTTTTGTGTGTTGTTTGCTGTGCATGTACTGATTTTGTGTCATGGATGGATACCCCATATTCTTCGTTTTTCTATTTGATAAAGGTGAAGCAAAAACCTATATGTCAGAATTGGCATAGATTTTCGATCTATCATTAGCGTATTTAAAGCAATAGAAAGTTTGGGCTTCAAAAGTCAACAAAATTATTGATTTTATACAGAAAATTCGCCTTCTGAAAGTGTTAATTTATAACACATAATACACGGATATATAGCAAAATCATTTTTTTAAATACTGTAAAAAAGTCATTTTGATGTACTCAGTGGTATTGTCATAAAGTGTGTTTAAGTGAACCATGGTGTAACAAACATCGAATTCCCTCACAAAATCTTATCAGATGCCATAGCAATTGTTCTTACGTCGAACAGTTACGATGATATCACCAGCCAGTAGTCAGCACTTCAGAATCTGTTAGCATTTATATGGTCATGAATTTAAATTAACTGTTAACAAAACTTGCACTTTTCGAAATACAAAGGATTTTCTTCCCCAGGAATAGATTACCTTAGCTGTAATTGGCAAAACCTGTTCTAAACGCTGTTCATCTTCTTGCTTTATTTGGCGTTTTTAAACTTGTATTATTTGAGCGTCACTGATGAGTCTTTTGTAGTTTGGCGTACGAAATTTTAATCCTTGTATCTATGATGAATTTATTTATCAGATTTAGCAATCCTCCTTCCATGACTGTCATAGCGGCTGGATAATAAACAAACATTTTTTTTCCCAAATCGTAGCGAAACAAAACAGGAACAGTACAACAATGTACCAGATTTACACATAACTGTTTACAAATATTTACAAATATTTATGTTGTAGTGTATCATATATAGTAATATTATCACAGATACATAGATAAATGATTTCTTTCTTCAATCAAGTTCCGGTTACCATTACTAAAATATTTGCATATCATTATAAAGTAATGTTACTCTTTCATGTGCAAAGTTTATTTCTGCGTTGTTATAGTGTTTTTCTTCAATAAATATAATTTGTTTAAACGACCTAAGTAGTAGAGCACTTAAAAAAGTGTAGGTTAAACTTTCGAAAACGCATGTTAGTACTTTAAAAAATTTTTTTTCAAACTATCGTATTTTAATCTTTAAGGATGTTTGATACTCTGATTCAAAATAACAAGCTTTTTAAAAGACTGTTATAAATTGATAGTATATAAATAAAGAAACTGAAAGAGCAGAAAAACATGAAGGGTCCGTGAGCTTGTTTTCAAGATATAAACCAAATTGAAAATTTGGCGGGAAGTGATTCTCTCTAGATTTTTCATACATTTAACATAGGCACCTTTTTCTTTCAAAAAACAATGAAAAAATAACAAGGATTTTATAAGATTTTCAAATATGGCTTTTTAAACTATATGTAAAAAAAAAATATGAAAAGAAAAGTAAGTGTTTGCGGGCAAAATGTTTTAATGGCACTACATGGATAAAACTAGAGGATTCCGAATATCTTTCAAAAAATCAAAAGTAAGAGGAGCGAACATACTTAAAATGTTGTTTTTTTTCAAACTATCGTATTTTAATCTTAAATATCTGTTCAGCTGATTATGATTTTAACTACTTATAGTTTACACATTATTAAAGTTTAGTTCAGTTTATGTTCCATTGTCAGAAATACCTCCGAAACCAAATCTCCTTTGGAAATTCGAAAAGACAACAGAAAAGGGGGGAAAAGATTAAAGACAAATTCCAGCGGCATGCAAATTTTTAATTGTTAATTGTTTTTGTAGTTCAGTTTGCACAATCGTCATATATGAATTTAAAGGCTTTTTTAAAAGGCTTATTTCATTTGGCGGCATTTTGTCCAAGCTTATGGTTGTCTTTCTGATATTTTTTTTTACATCTAACCCCCTTGTTTTATAAATTTTGTATTTACATTGTGTCATAGATCAAATTTATTCGTTCAATGTATGTTCACTTGTTTTTGTTTATATGTCTTTTTTTGATCGAGTTACTGAACGAATAAGTTTGATATATATATGCTTATTATGTAAAGCTCGAAGACTACAAAAACATTTCTCAAGTGAGTTGAGACGCATACACATAGTATCGACCAGCTAATTCGTGATATTGACTTATGTAGTGTCGATTTCGGTCATACCACTTGAATTGAAACTTAATCGCTAAGGAATTAAAAATTTCCTTAGTATAGGAGGTGGGTTGTATTATTTAGTTTTTTTGGGGAGTGGGGGTTATATTTTTTTTTATTTGCCCCCCATTATTATACAAAGATAAAATGAGTATGGGAAATCTTGGTAAAAACTGGAATGTTAAAATTAGTCGACACACCATACAAATATAACATGAGGAATTTTAAATCTCAATTAAATATATTGATATAAGTGTTGGGAGTTTTATCTTAAAAAGTGAATTAATAAAAATTCTGAACTACAAGAAAAATTCAAAACGGAAAGGGCCTTATCAAATGTCAAAATCAAAAGCTCAAACACATCAAACGAATGGAAATCAAATGTCATAATCCTGACTTGGGACAACACCACAAGTAATTAAAGATGAACTAATTCAAAACTAGGAAATTCTTTTCTAATTATGATCAATTTAGTTAATGAAACCATGTGTAACGTTATTTTCATTTCTTTCTCACACGTCAATGATTTCATCTTTTATTTAAATATTAACTTTATAACATTCAAATTATTATTTTCTAAGTAAACATAATTTACTGAATCGATATGTTAATGTTTGTTGCTATACAATTATGTGATGATAACTTGCCGTATTAAGAAGTATATATATGTGCATTTAATTTTAAATGCCAACCAAAATTATATACCTAGTCAGATCATGATACTCGTTGTAACGTTTAAAACCATGACTATTTTTTTCAGTAATTCAAATATTATAATAATATGTATTTCATGTTTTATTAACAAAAAAATAGTATTTAATTCATCCTCACAACATCAGCCAATTGACAGATAATACCTGTTAAAACTCATTGCATCCTTTCTTTAATTTTTCAATTTGTTGGATGACCATCTGTACGACCAACTTTGGATGTTATTTACTCATGGATTACCTATTTATATATTTTTTTTTTTTTTGGTTTTTAAAGACATCATTGTTCTAGACATATTTTATTAGTAAATTTTGGTAAAATATACATATTATTTCTTATGCTCCGTTTAATCTCACAATTGCAATTATTCAATATTTTTTAGAAGCTGTAAAATGGAACCAAAGGTGAATATTTATTTTCATATATTAAATCAAAATACATTTTGCATGGTGTGAGGGACATAGAAGTAAATAACGTTGCTTATTTTACACAATATATATTTTAATCAAAACTGCTTTTGCACTGTGCATGACTTCAATTACTAAAATGTTTAAAATACATAAAAGAAATATAAAATATAAATCAATTGTTTTAAAAACAATTGTTAACGGTCTTTCCTCTCCGAAACATGATTGATTTAATTAATTAATTGATTGATTGATTGATTGATTGATTGATTGATTGATTGATTGATTTATTGGCTAGTTGGCTGATATAGTAATTAAACACATGGGATAGAGTCTCTTGGAACAAGCCAAAAAGAAACAAATGAGATTTTGGACCCGTATTAAACAGATTGATTGATTGATTGATTGATTGATTGATTGATTGATTGATTGATTGATTGATTGATTGATTGATTGATTGATTGATTGATTGATTGAAAGTTTGCATGGCACTCTCTCTATGCGAGGAATCGGACTTAACGTAAATATTCTGAGCGAACGTGGCTGCGTATTTGTACATCTGGACAGCCAAACGGACGGCCAGGATTTCCTTATGAATAAAAATCCTTACATCTTCATTTTATAAATGTTCTCTTTTTTCTACGGGAACTCTGACTTCATGTTGTTTTTTTTTTTATTTGTTGTGTGTGCATTTTAGTTGAGCTTGTAGGAAAACTGAGAAACATTTTGTCGTGGAAGTTCAACTTTCTTTATTTGGATATGGAATTTTTTATTCTAAATTTAGGTCCGCGCGCGCGGTGGTGTTTGTGAAGTCACGTGACGCTCAAATATATATGTCTGGAGTTAATAACTAAGAAATTGAAATATTAATATCTTTTCAGGGGAGTCCGTTGAACAGAGCACATGTGTATTGATCAGAGAAACACGATAACTATTGTTTTTATTTTGTACTGGTCATTGATGTCGGATTATGCATGCATTTTACGTACACATGTTTACGGGAGCACAGATTTGTAATTTAATGCATGTTTAGAAATTTGATTGTAGGATTTCAGTAATATTTATGAACTTGCGTGCGATTTCTACGACATTGATTTTAATTTCGCAATCAAGCAGACCGAACGTGTCTCATCGATTAATTTCAGAAAATACATGAATTGGAGCAGATTTTTGCAGGGATGGATTTCTATTTCAGAAATTTGTAGCATTTTACAGTAAAAAAGCGATTTTCTTTTCATAGAAGTGGGATAACTAGTTCTTTAATTTGTAATATTAAAAGTGACAGAGGAGATCAAATAACAAGGAAAAGACAAAATTTAGAATATGACCTTGACCTTTGACCTTGGCCTCAATTTCATTTAAATGAACCAAGGAACTCAAATCAATATAACTTAGGTCTCTATCACTTACCATTTATGCTATACATTTATATATCCCTTATGTCAAATACAGAAGGGGAAATAACTCTCATATGGAGTTAACATATCGCTTCGGTCAAAATTGGACAAAACATCCTGAGGATATAACGAGCAATTTGGTAAAATAAATTTGTCGCTTTCTTTTACGGTTACGGAGGAGATGCATGCACAAGGAAAACAGTGTTCAGGGAGATAACTCCTACAAAAAAAAGTATTCGGTTAAGCAGGGTCAATTTCAAATGCGCATAAACTGTTCGATATCATATACGAAACATCTAAGCGACATCTTGCGAAACAAAAATTTATCGCAAGAACAAAATTTGGCGGAAGAAAAAAAAAAATTAAAAACCAATTGTTCAAAGAACAATTGAAGGTCTTTCCACATCAATTTTCTAAATAATTGATTAGAAGCTAATTCTGGTTTACTCAAAGCTACTATTGGCGTCCAATCATAGGTTTCTTCATGCTGATTCAATAAACATATGGTTTCTATAGACTTTTGCCTGAAATAAGGGAGATAATTGTCAACATCCGGTTTAGAAAATGTCACTTCCGGTCTCCTATGATAGCTTTATTTACACTGATTCCAAAAATATATGGTTTATATATACTTTTGCCTGTAAAAAGGGAGATAATTGGCTACTTCCGGTTTAGAAAATGTCACTTTCGGTCTCATATGATAGCTTTATTTACACTGATTCCAAAAATATATGGTTTATATATACTTAAGCCTGTAATAAGGAAGATAATATGCTACTTACGGTTTATAAAATGTCACTTCCGGTCTCAAATGATAGATTAATGTATGACCATTCAAAAAATATATGATTTCTATGTACTTCTACATGAAATAAGTGCAAAAATGACTACTTCCGGTTCACTCAAGGTCACTTCCGGTTGCCATTTTTCAAGTTCATATGTCACCCAACATTTTGCAAAAGATCTTATGGCTTTATCATGTACCAATATGAAGTAATAATCAATTTACCTTAAAATAAAACATTTCAGGGGCAATAAATCCAATAAGATGTCGCTGGATTGTCTCAGACCAAATGTATCATATCTTTATCACAATATAACAAACATTTTGCACTTATTCTTTAATATATAACATTAAAAATATCGGAGAAAATGCAAAAACAAGCAAAAGACAAAATTCAGAACATGACCTTGACCTTTGACCTTGACCTCATTTTCGAAGTTAGGATCCAAGGACCCTAAATAAAAAGACTATAGGTTTATACGGCTGACAGTTTATGAGTAACAAAAACATAACGACAAATTTATTTGATAAAGGTAGATAACTCCTATAAAATTTCATCGAATCGCTTCGATCCAAATTAGCCAAAAATTCCTGAGGATTTAACGAACAATTTAGAAAAAGAATTTTTCGATATCTTTTTTTTGTTACGAAGGAGATGCACACACTTGATAAACAGTGAATAGGGAGATAACTCTTACAAAGATAATTGTTCGTCTTAGCAGGGTGAAATTTAAAAGCGCATAAACTATACGATACAATATGAGAAATATCTAAGCGACATATTGCGAAACAAATATTTATCGCAAGAACAAAATTTGGCGGAAGAAAAAAAAAATAATAATAATAATAATAATAATAATAATAATCAGAACAAATACAATAGGTCTTTCCACAGAAAAGTGGAAAGACCTAAAAATCAGAGGAAAACCAATAGGTCTTTCCACAGAAAAGTGGAAAGACCTAATTAAAAACCAATTGTTCAGAGAACAATTGAAGGTCTTTCCACCCATAAAGATCTATTTTGATATAGAACTATTAAAATTCGGTTTAAAATATCATATCCAGCGTCAAATGATAGCTTATTGTACACTGATTCCAAAAATATATGGTTTCTATACATTTTTTTTCGAAATAAGGGAGATACATTGTTACTTCCGGTTTGAAAAATGTCACTTCCGGGTTTTTTTTTATAGTTTACCTGATACTGATTCCAAAAATATATGGTTTAATATACTTTACATTAAATAATTACAAAAAAATAGCTACTTCCGGTTTACACATGGTCACTTCCGGTTGGCTTTTCCATGGTCAAGTGGCTTGCAACGTAATGCAAAAAGTCCCATGGCTTTATCATGTATACATATGAGGTAAAAGCAAAGGTCAATATCTAGAACGTCAAATTTACCTATGACCTTGAGGTCAATTTCAAGGTCATAAACCAAGGGCTTCAAATCAAAAGACCAGAGGTCTTAATTATATATGGTTAATGAGTTATATCACTATATGCCTAATTTTTAATATAAGAGGAGAGAAAACTCCAATTTAATGTTAATGTACCCTTTCAACCAAAATTTATGTGTTACGACATGTCGCAACTTACAATTTAGTAAAAAAATGTTGTCGATATCTTATACAGTTTTTGAAAAGAATTGAAAATAAGCCAAAATCAAAATTTAAAATATGACCTCTGACCTCTGACCTTGACCTAATTTTCATTCTTTTGGACCAAGGACCTCAAATCAAAAGCGCCTAGGTCTCTATCACTTATGGTTTACCAGTTAGAAATGCATATTACTTATATCACATGCATAAGGGGAAATAACTGTCATATGGAGTGTTCATATCGCTTCGGTCAAATTAGGACAAATCATGCGAAGGATATAACGAGCAATTTTATAAAATAAATTTGTCGCTTTCTTTTGCCGTTACGGAGTAGATGTAGTCACAAGGAAAACAGTGTTTGGGGAGATAACTCTTACAAAGAAAATTGTTCGGCTTAGAATGGGTGAAAATAAAAAGCGCATAAACTGTATGATACTATATAAGAAATATCTTAGCGACATATTGCGAAACAAAAATGTTACGTGAGAATAAAATTTGGCGGAAGAAAATAATAATAATAATCAGAACAAAAACAATAGGTCTTTCCACAGAAAAGTGGAAAGACCTAATTAACACCAATTGTTCAGAGAACAATTGAAGGTCTTTCCACCCATAAAGATCAATTTTGATATAGAACTATGAAAATTCAGTTTGAAATATCATATCCAGCGTCAAATGATAGCTTATTGTACACTGATTCCAAAAATATATGGTTTCTATACATTTTTTTCTAAATAAGGGAGATAAATTGTTACTTCCGGTTTGGAATATGTCACTTCCGGTTTTATTTGATAGTTTACTTGATACTAATTCCAAAAATATATTGTTCAATATACTTTTACATTAAATAATTACAAAAAATAGCTACTTCCGGTTTACACCAGGTCACTTCCGGTTGGCTTTTCCATGGTCAGGTGGCTTGCAACGTAATGCAAAAAGTCCCATGGCTTTATTATGTATACATATAAACTAAAAGCAAAGGTCAAAATCTAGAACGTCAATTTTACCTATGACCTTGAGTTCAATTTCAAGGTCATAAACCCAGGGCTTCTAATCAAAAGACCATAGGTCTTTATTATATATGGTTAATGAGTTATATCACTATATGCCTAATTTTTAATATAAGAGGGGGGAAAACTCCAATTTAATGTTAGCGTACCCTTTCAACCAAAATGTATGTGTTCGACATGTCGCAACTTACAATTTAGTAAAAATATGTTGTCGATATCTTATACGGTTTTTGAAAAGAATTGAAAATAAGCCAAAATCAAAAGTTAAAATATGACCTTGACCTCTGACCTTGACCTAATTTTCTTATTTTTGGATCAAAGACCTCAAATCAAAAGATCCTAGGTCTCTATCACTTATGGTTTACAAGATAAATGCATATCACTTATATCAAATGCATAAGGGGAAATAACTGTCATATGGAGTGTTCATATCGCTTCGGTCAAAATAGTACAAATCATGCGAAGGATATAACGAGCAATCTTATAAAATAAATTTGTCGTTCTTTTAAGGTTACGGAAGAGATGCAGTCACAAGGAAAACAGTGTTCAGTGAGATAACTCCTACAAAGAAAAGTATTTGGTTAAGTGGAAGGACCTAATAATCAGAACAAATTCAATAGGTCTTTCCACAGAAAAGTGGAAAGACTTAAATACACGCACATTTTATATTTGATATATGTAGGTTTACTATAAATAAGAAGATGTGCCAATGAGACAACTATCCATCCAAGTCACAATGTGTAATAAATAGGTAAACAATTATAGGTCAAAGTACGGCCTTCAACACGGAGCCTTGGCTCACACCGAACAGCAAGCTATAAAGGGCCCCAAAAAGACTAGTGTAAAACAATTCAAACAAGAAAACCAACGGTCTAATCTATATAAAAAACGAGAAACGAGAAACACGTAAGAACCACAACAACAAACGACAACCACTGAACAACAGGCTGACTTAGCACTAGTTCACTTATCCATTTATTTTGTTTAACTATAATATCTTGTTAAAATCAATAAAAGTAGTATTCCCTTTGCATAGTTTGTCCGAGTAAAATTTAATATTCTTGTATTTCTGGCAATGAACTTTGTCCTTATGGAGATAATTCAGTAGTGTAAAATCTTCAATGACAAATTTTCCTAAAAAGGAAACACTAGTGATGAAGATGTACACTAAGAAATTTCTTGCACAAGAAATTGTTCACTCTGAATAAATAAACGTTTACATTAACACACTGTTGAAAATACATTTTCTACATAGATGCGTGTTTTATTAGTGTTGCATATTTTCTTTTACCTCCACGAAATAGCCCAATTATATACCATTGACAAAATTTTCATTTAAAAACAAAACATTTCACGTTTTTTTTTTTCAAACATGAGAGGAATTCATTTTAGCGTATCGCAAACTGACGTAACTGTCGCGGATATGGGTGAAATATTGGTGGTGGAATAACTTTTGAGTAGAGTGTGGGGGTGTTTTTTTTTTTTTTTCTTTTTTTTTGGGGGGGGGGGGAGGGGGGTAGTGTTGAAGGGCAAAACAGGGAAAAGGGAATCTTTTCCATATACAAATTAGTGGAGTTTAGAGAGTTCAGATCTTTAGCTGGATACGTGTTGGGTTTTATATGTGATGATGATACCTTTTTCTCCATCGCTTCTTTAGGAATATATATTTGGTTTTTTTCGATTTTACATATGTCCATGCTACGATTTTGCAAAATTATTTTTTCAAGTCGTTTATTGATCGTCATTGGAGATACTTTTGTGAAGATTTGGAAGTTGGGGTCGTATGCAAAACAAGGAATGAGGTAGCTTTTCCACATGTAATGGAGTATAGGGTTTTTAGACAACTCAGTACGATAGTCGGCTGAAAATGTAGGTGTGAAGAAAAACGTATTTCCATTTTGAAATACATACTTTACAATGAAAAACGATGTAAAACTATTTGCTTCGTTTGGACCTAATTAGTGTTCCATTGTTGTCTTTGTTTTAATTGTAGATAACGCTGTACAAAAACAAGAAATTTGGAGGAAGAAGCAACGAATTTACAAATCATGTCCAGATTTGCTTGACCCTGGCTTCGATGACATTACGTCGGGTGTTAAATGCAAAAGAGGAGTGTATGTTTAACTATCAAATCATGTATTAGTTTAACATATATATAGCATGTATAGATGCCAATTTTATTAGAAAGATTAAAGTCAATCAGAGAATATTTGAAGTGAACTTTCACATACAAATTTCATTTGTCAATTGCATTACAATAAATAGTAACACTCAATAAATATAAACCAAATATTTCTTGAAAACAAAACCTAATTTTTCAAAGGAACTATATTTACGGTGACAGACATTTGCCAGCGTACAAAATATTCTTATATATGCCCTAGTTCATGTAGCCAAGAGATCACAAATAAAGTGTTTTAGCGATATTTTTTTAACATTGTCATAAAACGGGAGGTTTGTCATGCCTGAAACCAGGTTCAACCCACCATTGTTTCTTAAAATGACCTATACCAAGTCAGGAATATGGCAGTTGTTATCAAATAGTTCGTTTCTATGTGCGTTGGCGTTTGTTTTTGTTGCACTTCGGTGTTCCTGTTGTTCCTTTGTTTTCCTCTTATAGTTGATGTTTTTCCCTCGGTTTTGGTTTGTAACCCGGATTTGTTTTCTCTCAATCGATTTATGACTTTTGAACACCGGTATACTACTGTTGCCTTTATACATAGAAAAAACTCCATGTAGTCCACTTATGTATACAATTTCGATTTATCGTCTGTTTTATGTTTAAATGTTAAAGGTGGATACTGTATCAGTTTAAGAACTACAAAGGACGTATATTTGTCATAGAAAAAGGAGAGGTTTACGATAAGTTCTCAAAGTATTTCCAAGACCGAGCGTCATCTTTAAAACTGCTAGATGGCTACGTATGTATACTACGTACTTTACACAACAAACACTTATTGTTCTATAATATCATTCGAACAATATCAAACAAAGTTTCCAATTATCATATCTACGATTGATTACTTAGAACTTTAGACTATAATACACTATCTCCCTAAAGTGTTATATAATACTTATGGTCATTTATATTTCTATATATAGTTATTGCTTAAAAAAACAATCGAATTTGAAACAAATATATACGACAAAAGAGAAAATTTCAACTTTTCCATAACAAACTTCCCCTTTTTATATGATGTTCCTCTTTTTGCATCCTACATGGCGTTTACATATGGTTTTCTAGAATATGTCATAATAAGGATGAATTCAATGAGTTAATTCATACATTAACATAGACAGTGCTTTTACAGGGTAACAGATAACGCAGACTTTTGAATATTTTTACAGTCTCAGCACTATTGGCTATTTCGGTCAGTTTTTATTGTTAAGAGTGCACGGAGAGAACCATCGACTTTCGACAGGAAAACTGACAATCCTTGTTAATTAAGATTGGAGTCTAGCGCACCTGCCACATGCGGGATTTGAACTAACAACCTTAGTGTTGACAGGCTAGTGATACAGTAGTTGAACTACTTAGACCATCCGGCCACCGCGACCCCTTAACATAGAGAGTGCTTTTACAGGGTAACAGATAACGCAGACTTTTGAACATTTTCAAAAAATTTTACAGCCTCAGTTTGTTTTCTGCATAAATATATATTTTGAAACATTCAAAGTTTAACAGCAAAGCCTAAATGCCTGATAAACTAACTAATGTAGTTGACATGGTTCTCTCTTCCGATGATCTGACTATATGAAAATATATTGACCTCTCATATATACTGTTGATTTCAATAAAATTTGATGATGAAAATTCATGAAACCTATTTGAAGTGTCGTTTCGCGAACGGGGGTATTCATCTAACAGCAGTATAGCAGCTACTTTAGCTATCTTTCGGAAAGAACGATCATTTGTGGTCTCTTCTTTCCAAATTATGCGCGGTCTTCTGATAATAATAAGATGTTGTATGATTGCCAATGAGACAAATTGACGTTGATGTAAGCAACTATATGTCACCTTGCTCTATTTAGTTGTCATCATGGCTAGACTGTTCATATGACAAGGGATATGTTACAATTGACGTAGCCACAAATCCGTTGTCCTCGATAGTGACATCACCGAAGAGACATTTCTCCAAATTTGTACTTGCCATGATCACAATAATGGGTGCCACATGTGGGTTCTATAGCAGGATCTGCATATCCTGCCTTATCCCTTAGATCACCAAGATGAAGAAGGTGATCGCTACAACGGCTAGGTTTCACAAGAAATAAAAAGATACCAGGATAATACAATTCATCTTGTTTTATCTAAATCCAAGTTTTCAGTACGAAAACTACTTTAGAAAGATATGTATATTCAACAAGCATTCCTTAAACACAGTTTGCATGAACCCGTCTCAGTTTTTAGAGTTAAAAATAGATATTAGAATTACAAAAAGAACGTTTATCATTGCAAGAGTAATATAAACTATAAAGACAAAATGTCTGAAACGTACATGAACTAAACTGTTGCAGACAAATATACAAGTAGACAAAAGAGTTGTATCACAAACGATAACTAATTTGATCTACTGTTTTATGGTTTCACCGAAGAACCTTTGAGTGTAGGGTGTGAACATACATTTATTCCGGGTGGTCTCTGACTTTCATTGACGAAGTAGAACACCTTGATTACCTGACACAATAGTTACGTCATCTCAGAAGTTTTGGATGGGGTTTACAGAATAGGGAATAACGGACCTTCATATAAGATATGTGATGGAAGATACTTTATTTTAGGATTTCACTGAAGAGCCAGAGTGTACAGTCTATGCTGACAATTTTAGCGGGCGGTCTCTGACATTTACTGATGATGAAGAAAACCTTAAATGGTACAAATTTGATAACAAAATATCATCAATTGAGGTGAAAAGTGGCGCGTAAGTATCTGTTCTACTATGAGTAATTACCTTTGACCATTAGTACTGCCCCCATGAAAATATTTGACACATGCTCAATAAGATATTTGTGACTTCTACTTTGAATTTTGCTGTATTCATTACTTGATATCTCTTGTGATATAATGTTAAGAATAAACGTATCATTGATGAAGTTGTTCTCTATATCGCATTGTGGCTTTTACTGTTTATCTTTTTCATGCATACAATTTTGGGGAATTGTACGTATATGAAATTGAATACCTAATTACATAAATGTAAGGAAAGATGTACATCTTACAGTTTCAAAATATAATTGGCATTCTGTAATGGTAAACAACACTAATTAGGAATAATGATACCATTTTGATAAAAAGGTTACAGTAAGTTCAAAAGGAAAATAATGCTTAATAAATTTGGTGCAACCGAAGAGGTAGCCTGCATTTACCGACAACAGAAATGTATCATGATACAATGATTATTGTCTATAAACAATTGGTTGTTTCACTAGGTGGGTTGGATATCAACATCCTAACTTTAGGGGAGATCAAAGTCTGTTTCTGAAAGGGAGATATGAAGCTACTGATAAACCAAATGATGTAGGCGGATTTAAGGATGACAGGATTTCGTCATTTAGCCAGATAATTTTGGTAATTATCAGATTAGATTAGTTTCACTTATTCAATTCTTAAAAGTAACAATCATTTATACGCAGAAATATTTTTTTCAAACTAAAGAAAAATCAACGCGAATACTACAGACAACACAACGACCAACCGTAAAAATACAGGAAAGACCAAGTCGTAACTCTACACAGAAAAGTACATTTTGAGAAACACCAAAAACCATGAGCTGAAAATTTATTTAAAAAAAAGGTATTTTGTGTCACAAATAAACAACTATAAACATTTCAGGATGTTTTTTCTCCATCTTTAAAAAAACCTGTTTCCGATGCTAACTGTGTAGCAAAACAACTGTTTGATGATATGCAATATTATAGAAAAAACGAAAATCAAACTGAAAAACAAAAGTATACAAAACATCAAAAACCGGGATGAATGCTTGTGAAATTGAACGAATTTCGTATCGATACTTCTTTTTTTTTTTATCTTTATATGAAACCATTGTATTAAACATTAAATATAACAACAGAGAATACTTGGTTTACGTGGTTATTAATCTCTATTGTGCCAACAATATGGTAGATTACACAGAATTACAAAACTGATTCTAAATACTACTGGTAAATCCTTCCACAACTTCGTTGCAAAGATATATTACTCATTTCTTAATACCTACTTATATTCGGTGCTTTCGCCATCTTCATTGTTACATGTACCTTCAGAGCAATCATTATCACTGTTAAAGAAACCAGCAGCTGGGGTTAAGATGAAGCTGCGGCAGATTGATTATGACTTGGATAAAGCACATATCCTCAGGACCCCTACGTCCGTGTTCAGCTGGACTCAAGTGAATAATACCTCAGAAGAGCAGAATGTAACAAAAACAGACGAAATAACCATAACAAGAGAAGATACATATGAATTCAGATGGGACAGAGCAGCTAAAGTATCAAGTAGGATATAAGTTAAAGGAAGGTCTATGGCAAGACATTTTGCTATTAATCTAACTTCAAGACATCTAATAAACTTTATAAGGTATCTTATATAATTTTCTTTATAAGATATCTCATAAATTATATGAGATATCTTAAAAACTATATGAGATATCTTATCAACTATATAAGATATCTTATAAACTATATAAAATATCTTATAAAGTATACTTTATAAGATATCTTATAAACTTTAGAAGATATCTTATAAAGTATATAAGATATCTTATAAACTATATGAGATATCTCATATAATATATAAGATATCTTATATAGTATATATATATATAGGATTTAAGATATCTCATATAATATATAAGATATCTTTTAAAACTTAAATTATATAAGATATCTTATATATTAAATGAGATATCTTATATATTATATGAGATATCTTGAAATTCGAATAAATAGTAAAACGGCTTGCCATAATGTTTGCTCCTCTTTTTCAAATAACAAGCGCTTTAAAAGACTGTTATAAATTAACAGTATATAAATAACGAAACTCAAAAAGCAGAAAAAAAATGATTGGTCCGTGTCAAAAATCATAATCATAATCAATTGAAAATTTGGTGGGAAATGGTTCTCTCTAGATTTTTCATACATATAACATTGGCACCTGTTTACTTTCATAAACTATGAAAAATAACAAAGATTTTATAAGATTTTCAAAAATGGATTTTTGTAACTCTATGTAATCAAAATATGAAAAGAAAAATAGGGTTAGCGGGCAAAATTGTTATTGGCGCTATGAATAAAACTAGAGGATTCCGAATATCTGAAAAAAAGTCAAAAACAAGAATACCGAACATCCTTGATAAGGAAAATACACTTGATGCGTCGTTGCGCTTTTATTGATCTACCTTCATCGTGATCGTTAAAACCAACAAAACAAATGTTATCGAATAGTCTATAATACTTGAATACTGCAGGGTTGTGCGACAAAATGGACATAAATTGAAGATTCAAATCCAACTACTGTCAACTTTGCTCAAGAGTGTTGGGACTCTTGATTAGTAGAGAAATTAAGAGTATTTTAAAGAATTTATTGACAGAAATTGCATGATAGATAGATCAATTATTAGCTTAGCTGTTGAAAAGTAAAAAATCATAGAGTTGTCACAAGTAAAGCAATATTCATTCATAGTAAAAAAAAATGTCGTCAAAACATTTTGTTGCCTAAATTTAACGTTTCCAGACGATCGGAATTTGGGACTTGGAAATAAAAAAAAATAATAATAAAAAACCTCGTGACAGGTTTGCGAGTATAATCGCTATAAAAGAAGATAGTACTATAAACAGCATCAGTCAAAATTAAAAAATCAAATTAGACATAATAATATTAGTTACACAGTGTGATAGTGACCTAATACGATATATATGGGGTGAGAGCGAAGCGAAGCTCGAATCTCATATGGAATTTACTGAGCCCATATATACCGTATTAGGTCACTAGCACACTATGTAACGAATTTATCTTACCGACTATCTTAACATGTGTCATTTAGACTAGTGTCCTATCAAAGTTATCAAGTCTTCAATATAAAGAACCTACTTCCATTGGTCATTATAAAAATGCAAACGCCAACAATAACAACTTGTTAGCTTTTAAATGTGTTTTCTGCATTTATTGTCAATCGTTCATCATCAATTTCTTCGTCTTTCGTCCGGGCGAAATGTTTTAAGGATGTTTGCTACTCTGTTTCAATATAGCAAGTTGTTTAAAAGACTGTTCCCAGCAAACACACAACATTTTAAAAACATTTTTTAAATGTCATATGGACGTCTCTCACAAAATATTTCAATAAGATATCATTTAAACATAAAAAAAATGTTTATTTTATTGTTTTTGAAATGTTTTATTTCTAACATTTAAGTAAAATGTTTTTACAACATTAACAAAATATTATTAGCTAATATCTTTTATTCATGTTCTCAAACATTGTTCTAAAATATCCCGTAGATATTTTATAATATAAAAAAAATAATATTTTCTTCAATTGGTATTTTATATTTTAACAACATTTAAAGTAAATATTTTCCAAATATCCAAAAAACATTCTGCAAAAAAATGTTTTACAGAAAATATAGTTTTGCTATTTGCATAAAATGTTTTATAACGTAAAATTAAAATGTTTTACATAAAACATCTGAAAAATATCAGCTAAATGTTTTCTATAAAATATTCTGACATACACATTACTTAATAGTCTTACTGATATTTTATTCAACATTTTACGGATATAAAAATAACATTTTATTTAAACTTTATTCAAAACCCCACACACAACGTTTTGTGGAATTAGCTCCTTTTTTCAGGATAAGATATAGTACTACATTTCATCAATATCATGACAAGCAAGATACTATGGTTGAAATCCTTAATTGATATCTTGAAGATCCTTGAAGTCAGATTTTATTCCTTCTTATATTAAAATTCAAAAGAGTCAACATTAAATTAAGCAATAATGTATTAATAAACAATCACCTTTTTTGTTTAATGTTTATTCATTTCGTTCGTGTATATTTTAGAAATTAAGAAATGAAAACTGTATATGTACTAAGTTCAATTTTCGTATCGTTTAAATGTCTTACGGAAAACCGACCTTTTCCGGAATCGACTTTTGTTTTATCACCGGAAATGATTTTGAAATTTGAATTTCGAAACGAAGACAGGATGTCAACAAAGAGAGCCAAGAAAATTGTTTGTTACGCGATATATACTCACTTGGTAAGAATGATTAATCTGTTAAGATGAACTTGTGCATTCATCGTGTGTGTTCAATCATAATCGGAACCAAATTACATCTGTTTCTGGAGGTGCGGATCAAGGTTTTGAAAAAAGGGGGCCCCCTGCCCAAGGCAAGCAAACGTTTGGAGTGATACTTGCAAATAGTCTATACATTTATCTTATAAGTAGCTCCATAAGGGGGTCGGGGCCCCTAAATCCGCCACTGTTCAAGCATCTACGTACACCAATTATGAATTTGTTCATTGATATAAAAAAATTATAAGGATATGTGGCTTGTGTGTTTGATTGCCAATACACCTTATCGCTATTTGTCCGCCATTACTGGCCATGGACATCACAAAAGTTCCCATAAAATGTTGACGTCATATTAGAAAATATTTGACACCACAATTGAAAGTAATACACCTTGTCCTTATCGCTATTTGTCCGCCATTACTGCACATCACACAACTGTCACAAGTTTCCTTAAAATTTTGACGTCATCATTAAAAATATCTGATGCCACAATGGAAAAGTGATTGTTGTTTGACGTCAAAAGTTCAAGCAGGATAGATTCTCGGATCAAGCGGGAATAGCGATAAGGTGTATTATTGTATGACGTATGCTGACGTAAAAAGTTCAAGCGGGACAGATTTCCAAATACTGAAATAGCGATAAGGTGTATGAGACAGCTATCCACCAGAATTTAAATGACTTGGATAAAAGAAATTATAGGTCACTGTACAGCTTTCAAAACTGAGAAAACCAATGCCATATAGTCCACTTTGAAGCCTTGACAAACAAATGTTAAATTTTTCTCAACACAATTGAAACAAAACAACTAACTGCCTACATTAAATACACATTATGAAAAAATTTGACAGACTTAAACCAACAACAACTATTGCAATAAGCATGACTCAATACCTTGTTTCCGAGGCACACAAACAAGTTACAATAACACTAATATAAGCACCATTTGAATATGGAGATTTTTTTTCTAGTAAAATCAGTGTATGTATGTATTTGCAAAACAGTAATTTAAATTTCCCTTAACAGCTTAATGAACATTACAAAGACTATGTAAGACTTCAGTACAAGCAAGATAATATAAACTGTTGCTTAAAATTATATTTATTGCTTCATACACACAATGTACATACAATCAGGAACATATATATTGACGGGACTTGACACTACCTGATTGTAGTCGATTTTATCGTCGTGCCATAGATAATAAAGATACGATACAGAAACGGACATGTGTTAAAAACGGACTCGCTATTATCCTAATTATTTCTGATATTATCAATAAAATGTCATTCAAACTAGTTTTATAGTGATGCTAGTGTATCAAACTTGTATTCTGTCACTTCAAATTTGTTAAAATCGCAAGCATTTCATCACAGAATTGTGCAGAATGCAAACCAGGTAATAAAAAAATGGCGGCCATTGCCGCGATGATTTTCAAATTCCCAAACTATTATAAAACACTTCACATCAAATAAATCAAACTTATTTTGGTAATTTTATATGACAAAATATATCTACTAAATGATAAAACTTGTATTTATTTACAATTAGAGTTATGTGGTTTATTTGTTGAGCAGTTCTGATAGTTTTTCAGTCAGACGCTACCAAAATCCGTAAATCTTGGGAAGTCTCGGGGAGTCCGAGATTTTATCAATTTTATACTGAAAAGCGTATCAGATTCATTTCCCGTTAGATATACTGTTCCCAGATACAATGTATCTTTTATTTTTTAACAGGAGCTAAAAGAAAAGCCACAAAGGACAAGTTCAATATGCAGGTTTACAATTTGGAAGTGGTGCAGGTTCTTTGGAATGTCTACAACCTTTCAGGAGAATTTTTTTTTGAAGTAAGATTTTCATACAGAATTACTGTTATTCCATATTTAATTCAAATATTTAGCATAAACAATGCATTACATTCAAGATTAAGGGCATACAATACAGAAAAGATATCTGGATATTTGAATAAATTATTTTTTTTGTGACAAAATAGAAACAAGTTGTTTATTTAAATCAATCTTTTAGTCCAACAGTTTGCTTTCAAAAACAACATATTTGCTTTCCTTTGAAGTATTTCAAATACATATAAACAACTCATTTAATGACATCTGTGTGTTTCTCGGAAGTTAAGTTATATTATTATCATCATTGTGAAAACAATGCTTAACACTTCGATAAGTTATTATGTGCCTATAGTATACTTCTAGGACTGTATCATATGCCCTTAGATACAAATGACAAGTTATAAACTATGTCACTCTACAGAGTTTAACACTTAAAAAGGACAATAAGATGTTTAATGACATTATGTAGCAGGGCTTTTAAAGGCCCCTACATGATACAATGCATTTAATGAAAACTAAATAAAAACAAGAAAAACAACAGCCTGATTTATACAAAACAATAAAAGAAAAAAAATATGATAGACAACAATCAACGAGTATAATGAAATAAGACTCTTGACTGGACACATATCTAGTCTAAAGTTTTTTATGTGTTTTTTTTTTAATAACTTAATGAAGTTTAGCGTGGCATATTGCTCTCTCTTAACACGGTCAGTCATTTATCGTCCCCTTCCGACAGACTATCATCGTTATTTGTTTCAAAACTTTAAAGGGGAGGGGATGTATATCCTTCAGGCAACGTGAATCGTTCTATAATAAAGGAATGTGCAAGAAGTTTATATATGAATGTAAGATTAATTTTTTTTTCAGAAGCATGGCACAGCAAGAAAAAGATATAAGACACTACAAGACATTCCAAGTGATTTTGAATAAGACAATTGATTGACTTTTTCAATGTATTCTTAAATAAATCAAATAGTTGATGTAAAATGGTGTTTTGTTCTCATCTCTTCAGCCAATTATCAATGATTATTGACTTAAGATTTAACCCTATTAGAAGTGTAGCATTTTAGTTTAGAAAGAGAAGTTGTATTGAAAAATCTGAATTTGGGACACAAGTTTTAGTCAATGTAACTTGAACTTAAAAATGTGGATAATGTTTGCATAATGTTCATTGGCATACATGTCATGCATGTTCAGGTTGACATATGCATGATGTGTATAAGATAGGTAATAAAAGTTGAGAGTGAAAAACTAAAAATTATACCATTGTGGTTAGAATGTGGGCTTTCTTGCACTGTCTGTCGTCTGTCCACCTATATTTGTCGGATTTTGTCCAACAAATATTTTCATCACTGTTTTTCCCAAAACTGCTGATCAAGATGAGGTCATATTTAATGTTGAATGTTCTCAAATTTTTCATTACTTTAATTAGTAATGCTGATGAACAGAATGACTTCATATTTGGTAAGTGGCTTGACCATGATGAGTTGTGTCTGCCATTTTGGATGTGTCAACATTTGTAGATACTTCTTGTTTTTAGAGACTTTGAATTGTGAATTTCATATGCTTAGCAAAACAACTGATTTATTCTTGTTTGTATATAGAATTAATCACTGTGTATAAATTAATTTAACTAATGATTTGTTATTTAAAAAAGCAGGAAACTCAATCAGAAGTACAGAAATTTTTATATTGATATGATCTAGATATCAACCAAAAACATCTTCTTAAAACATTTTGAAAACATTTTTTAGGCACAGTCTCACTTGCAAGAAAACATCCAAAAAACATTTCTATAACATTATTTGATGTTCATGATGTTTTTCAAACGTTCAGAAAATATTTCTAGAAAATATTTTTTAAAAGATTATCAAAATGTTTTATACGCCATTGTTTTTCACATTATCATGATATTTCTTTACAACATTTTAATTATATTATGCATATATTTTAGAAAATATATTAGAAAACGTTTTAGCGATATATATTCTACCATACATTTAATGTTTTTCTCACGTTTTTTTGTGATATTTTCATGACATTAGACACAACATTTTAAAAACATTTTAAAGATGTTTTTGTGTTTGCTGGGTTATAGATTAATTGTATATAAATAAATTAACTAAACAAGCAGAAAAAAAGGAAGGGTCCGTGTGCTTGTTTTCGAGATATAAGCCATTGAAAATTTGGCGGGAAATGATTCTCTCTTGATTTTTCATACATTCAACATTGGTACCTTTTTTCATTCAAAAACTATGAAAAAATAACAAGGATTTTATAAGATTTTCAAAAATGACATTTTAAACTATATGTAATCATATTATGGAGAGAAAAGTAGGGGTTAGTGGGCAAAAATTTTTAATGGCACTACATGGATAAAACCCGAGGATTCCGAATATCTGGCAAAAATTCAAAAACAAGAGGAGCGAACATCCTTAAGATTTTTTCTCAACGCTGTGTTGTTTTTATAAAGGGACGTAATACCACTATACTAACCGTGTTTTTTTTCAATTTGCAGCTTTAAAACTTCGTAAATCATTATGGAATGTATCTCCCTAATGCATAGCTCTAATCTCTTGTGAGGGTTTGTCAATTATGTTGGTCCTTTTCGATTATTCTATTAGTTTAGCTCTTTAACTTTACTATTAGGTTTTAGTTTTCAAATATTTTGACCTCGAGCATCATTGAAGGGACTTTGATTGTCGATTTGATTTTGATTCTGGTTCTGCCCTTAAAACGTAGCCAATCGCTCTAAGGGTGCCTTCTGAGAAAAGAAATTACCCTGCCATTTTCAAGTCTTATGTAGACGAAACGCGCGTCTGGCGTATTAAATTATAAGCCTGGTACCTTTGATAACTATTTCAAAAGCTGGAGAAAATATTAGGTGCAGTAACAGGAGGACCTTTCAATGTGATGTTATATAATTCGTCAAATTTTTCTGGTTATAAATTTGAGATAAATAAAAAAAGTATGCAAATAACATCAACAGTACCAATATTATTGAACCAGATGCACATTTGTACAATTAATGTCACATCAGAGAAGCTCGTTTTCAAAAACCTTATACAAACATTGAAGAGCTGATAAACCCCTAAAGGATCAGATGACAGCAAAATCCGGACAAGGAATCAGAGCTATGCACAAGGAACAATATCTCATTACAGCAACAATGACAGGAAAGGTTGGAATTCCGTTAGTTGGTGAAACAGAAGTCAGTATTAGCGCTGAGATGTCTGTTAGTATGGGGAGTACTGCAGGAACAAAAAAGTCAAAAACTAAAAAATTGGTTGCAGAGTATCCGTCAAAAATCCCGCGGTATTCCACGTATGTATAATTTAATAAAAAAAAATAATAATGTATGTCTACCTATTCCTGTACGCAATTAGCCAATATACATAAATATCATGGTACAAATGATAATATATAATAAACATTCAGGTTCCATTTTTCATCCTTGCATATAAAAACATAATAAATAAGTTGGCACAATAAATAAAGTATAAATTTAGTTAACATAAACATGAATTTACTCGTCAGCAGAAATTGTGGCTGTTTTGATGAGGTAAAACATCACACCCGGTTTTGATGGGGTTCGTGTTGCTCAGTCTTTAGTTTTCTATGTTGTTTTTTGTGTACTATTGTTTGTCTTTTGGCCTTTTTCTTTTTTTTTTTTTTTTTGCCATGGCGTTGCCAGTTTATTTTCGACTTATGAGTTTGGATGTTCCTTAGGTATCTTTCGCCTCTCTTTTAGAATAATAAATACATAGTTTAAACATATGAGCTGAGTTGGATAGAAATCGACCTTTTGCAAATTAATATCAATACATCTGTTAACCTATTTCGGGTTGAACAAATCACTACGGAAAGTATGTAACTGTTAGCAAATTGAGTTGTAATAAAAACCCTACAAAACAGAACAACATTCATCTTTTATTTCGTATTTGAATGTTCTAAAATCAACCAAAGCCTTATGTATGTACATGTGTACGTGTACTTGCATAAGGTCGATTTCTATCCGATGCAGCTAATATTTTATTTGCTTAAATATGCAAAAGGGATGAGACACAAGTTAATCAAACTTATAAAGTCTTCTCCCATGTACATGTACAATTTATACCAATAGAATTTTTACAAAGCATGCATGCAAAAAATACATTGTGGATATGTAAAAAGATGATGTGTGATGATGTGAATGGTTGTGCTTAATATACATGTATATGCACTTTAGTGTGCTATATTACACAATTAGAAACCTCTTTGACTCTATAATAAATTCATTCACATTCTTTAATATTCTTTAATTTTCATCATTAATTAATGACGAATCACCGGAGGTTAAGATGTTCAAATTTAGTGGAGAGTTCTCTGGTAACCAGTTCAGATTATTAAATAGTTTGATTCTTATATTCGCATAATAAGGACATTCAAAAAAGAAATGATATGAATCTTAACGCTAAGCACCACAGCTACAAGACGGAGATTATGTTAAGATCATAATTCAAAAAAGAGGCTGAGCATCTAAGTTGAGTCAAAATGATGTTGAGTTTACGATTGCCAAATTCATAATGTTTAGGTACTTGGGCTTATGAATTCATTTTAAGACTGTTTCATTCGGTTTTATTTTTACCTAAAGAGTCAATGTTGCGGATCACCTCATTGAGGTTATTCCACAGTCGTATAGTTGATGGTATGAAGGATTCTTGGGTCAGTGAAAGTATACAAAAAGGGTATATTATAATCATTATATAATAAATACATATATAATTTTATTATTCAAAGTTATCAACAAGATACAAGAAAAAAGAACGAATAACAGACAAAATCAACACTAATTTAAACAAAGTGCAATGAGATAAAGTGCAATAAATTATACAAAACACACTAATCAATACACAACAGAAACTAAAAATAAAACATTTCAATACATTACTTTTGATCTAAGAAAGTACAGCTCAACACAGAAATGTAAAAGTAGTCGATCTCACATATGACACAGTTTAATATCAAGCGGTCTACCTCATAATCCAATTAATGTGTAGCTGGTATGCTACATCACGAGTATTTTAAAGCATGCACAGCTTTTTATATCGTATTCAATACACTTATCAGACAAATGAAGTATATTATTCTATATGTGTCAGTTGTGCAACTGAAACAATTTATCTTGTATAAACTTAAGATTTTCACAAGGGTTAATTCCAAAAATAAAAACGGAAATACAAATTGTTGGACGATTTTAGGCAAAATATAAATATTTTCCAATCAAACGCCCTCTAACGCCCCTTGAATTCACCACTGTCTCTTAAGCCTTGTGTTGACAGTGAAGTTACCATTTTGCTCTATCTATATAGATTAAATGCCCAATATATATTATATAATGTTAATCTGCGTCTTCTTTCTACGGGCCTCGTAAGAACACCTTTGCTCGATGTAATATTTCAAGAAAGCCATTCAAGTATACCAAAATTTATTGACAATTGCTGAAAACTGTTAGCAAATGAACATTTTTGTTTTGTCTGAATTCCCATTGTACTCTAAATATTTTTATATGAGTCAAAGTGTTCTCAGTACGAAACAGCATATCTCAAAATGGTTCTCTCCATGACTAGCTATCAAAAGAGAAAATCTTAACAAAATAAAAAAAGTTATTACTTTTTTTGTTCTTGGTAACAACTGTCTGCAGTGTTAGGTATTGGTCCAATATGAGTATACTATTGTTTCAGAAAAGGGAGAAGGTTTGGTACCATTAAAACGTTTAATCCCGCTGCAAATGTTTGCACCTGTCCTAAGTCAGGAATCTGATTACAGTAGTTGTCGTCTGTTTATGTAGTTCATACGTGTTTCTCGTTTCTCGTTTTTATATAGATTAGACCGTTGGTTTTTCCGTTTCAATGGTTTTACACTAGTAATTTTTTGGGGCCCTTTATAGCTTGCTGTTCGGTGTGAGCCAATGCTCCGTGTTGAAGGCCGTACTGTGACCTATAATGGTTTACTTTTATAAATTGTTACTTGGATGGAGAGTTGTCTCATTGGCACTCATACCACATCTTCTTATATCTATATATCTGCATGTACAATTTTAGCCAGTAAGAAACTTTTAAAATTTTACCTGCTAAACAAATCTTTTAATGAAATTGATATCTTTTTCTATAATTGTAGAGTTTCGATGACATCGAAGTTAACCGAAGGAAATATCAACATTCCATTCACTGCCGTATTGTATTACGGAGATGACACAGAACGCATGATAACAGAAAGGGGTGTGTTTTATGGATGCCAGTACTTTGATTTTCACACTGAGTTCAACGAAACAAAAGTGTCAACTTAAACATTCCGTACCTTTTGTATTTTTGCAAATGGACTTGATGGGATGGGTGTTGGGGTCCTTCATTTTTGTTTTCTTTTATCTTTTAGGTAATGATCTCTATTATTTTTATTTTTTCCTTATAATCCTCTATTCTTTAGGGAGCTACCATTTGATTTTTAGGGGGGGGGGGGGGGGGGGGCTAGGATGAAATTTGAAAAAAAGGCAGAACAGAAGTTTTGAGTATAAAAAAAGGCAGGATGAGCAACTTGGCAAAAAAAAAAGGCAGGATGACAAACTATGTATAAAAAGTCAGGATAACATAACCCCCCCCCCCCCTAAAAATCAAATGGTAGCTCCCTTACATTGTAGCACCCCATTATTCTCTGCTCTTTGTTCTTGGTCCTATTTTTCTATATTCTGTATTTTTTTTAAATCCATTTTTCTTTAGATTCGGCTCATTCTTCTCTATTATGTAAAGCCCATCAAGACCTTCAACTATAACAAACAATTTGGTCTTTTCATATTATACCACATATCTATGTTCATGTAGTTAGTATGCTTGATTTTTCTTATAATATATATTAAATATGTAAGTAGATGTTTATATGTTGTGTTTCTTGGTGTTCAACACCACTTCCAATGGCATTGGATATATCATTCTTAGTTAGTTGTATATATTAGAAGAGAGAACTACCGAATTTCGTCAGGAAAACTAGTAAATCTTGTCCGTTTGGGTCGACGAAGTCCCGGTCCTTGGTTCGAACTGAAAAACATCAGAGTTGATAGTCTAGTGATTAATGTAGATAAATGAATAAGACCATTCGTACACTGATCGCGAGATCCCCGAAAAAGTGGGTGCCTATAAAGTGCGAAAAGAAATAGAAACGAAAAGAAACGAAACGAAACGAAAAGAAACGAAACGAAATCAACATAAAACGAAACGAAACGAAATAGGAACCAACGAAAAGAAAAGAAACGAAACGAAACGAAATAGAAATAAAATTTAAATCAGTCAAATTGAATATTAAGCCGATTATATTTATAAATAGTATTGTCTAGTTTGATACAATTTCTTTTAAAATTGGGAAAAAAACTGTGAAATTCAGCGTAATCGTTAACAAGCTGTGGTTTAGGAATTTAAACACAATATATAATATTTGATTATGAACTCTATATGTTATACTAGAAAGACACGATTAGACACGGACCATTTGACTTTATTGGAGAAAGGAGGGGGGGGGGGTCTTTTTTAGAAAAATATCCTGGCCCTGATTTAGGTAAAACAAATTATCTGTCCAGCCAGCAATTGGATTAAAAAAAATAATCCAAGTTGCCCACATTTTTCCAATAGAAAAAAAAAATCCCAAATAAATTTTCTACATTGAACAATGAAAACAATAATCTGTCCCGCGTAGCGTTCGAAAAAAAAATCCCGGTCCACATGAAAAGACCAGACTCCCCCTCCCCCAAAAAAAGTCAAATGGTCCGTGCCTAAGTCGGTTTTAAAACTTGGATGCTCCAGTTAACCATTAAACAGCTAGGATGACAACTGTAGGAACGTTAATTCCGATATACCAGTCAGCATGGTCAGTGTTGCCTCACCCTCACGAAAAACCACAAAATAGTGGAGAAGCAGCAGATAACAATTTTCCAAACGACAAATTCCTATATAAGCGTGTGGGAATATGGAACTCCTATGACATCGAAATTAACCCAAGGAAATATCAACATTCCATTCACTGCCATATTGTATTACGGAAATGACACAGAACGCACAATAACAGAAAAGGGTGTGTTTTATGGATGCCAGTACTTTGATTTTCATACTGAGTTCAACGAAACAAAAGTGTCAACTTAAACATTCCGTACCTTTTGTATTTTTGCAAAGGGATTTGATGGGATGGGTGTTGGGGTCCTCATTTTTGTTTTCTTTTATCTTTTAGGTAATGTTTCTCTATTATTTGTATTTTTTCCTTATAATTCTCTATTCTTTAGGGAGCTACCATTTGATTTTAATGGGTGGGTGGGGGGGTAGGATGAAATTTGAAAAAAAGGCAGAACAGAAGCTTTGAGTAAAAAAAAGGGCAGGATGAGCAACTTGGCAAAAAAAAGGCAGGATGACAAATTATGTATTAAAGTCATGATAAACTAATAAAAAAAGGCAAGACCGAATAAAGTGAAAAATAAAAAGGCCCCCCCCCCCCCCCCCCCCCCCCCACCCCCCCCCCCCCCCCCCCCCCCCCCCCCCCCCCCCCCCCCCCCCCCCCCCCCCCCCCCCATAAAAATCAAATGGTAGCTCCCTTACATTGTGGCACCCCATTATTCGCTGTTCTTTATTCTTGGTCCTATTTTTCTATATTCTGTATTTCTTTAATCCATTTTCTTTAGATTCGGCCCATTCTTATCTATTATGTAAAGCCCATCAAGACCTTCAACTATAACAAACAATTTGGTCTTTTCATTATATACCACATATGTATGTGCATGTAGTTATTATGCTTCTTTTTATAATATATTTAAAAATATGCACTGTTTGAATTGTTTTACAATAGCCCTTTTGGGGCCCTTTATAGCTTGCTATTCGGTGTGAGCCAAGGCTCCGTGTTGAAGGCCGTACTTTGACCTATAATTGTTTACTTTTTATACTTTGTGACTTGGATGGAGAGTTGTCTCATTGGCATTCATACCACATCTTCTTATTCATAAGTAGATGTTTGTATGTTGTGTTTCTTGGTTTTCAACACCACTTCCAATGGCATTGGATATATCATTCTTGTTAGTTGTGTATATTGGAAGAGAGAACTATCAAATTTCGTCAGGAAAACTAGTATATCTTGTCCGTTTGGGTCGAAGTCCCGGTCCTTGGTTCGAACTGACAACATCATAGTTGATAGGCTAGTGATCCATGCAGATAAATGAATAAGACCATTCGGACACTGATCGCGAGATCCCCGAAAGTAGGTGAAAACCCTTTTTTATGCCCCCACCTACGATAGTAGAGGGGTTCAGGTTAAGGTAGTTTTTTATGAAGTTTGAAGTCCAATCAACTTGAAACTTGGTACACATGTTCCCTATGATATGATCTTTCTAATTTTAATGCCAAATTAGAGTTTTGACCCCAATTTCACGGTCCACTGAACATAGAAAATGATAGTGCGAGTGGGGCATCCGTGTACTATGGACACATTCTTGTTTATTTTTCTTTGATAACAGTTAAAAGTAATATTTTCAAGCGTGAATACTATCAATAAATATTTCAAACAGAAAAAAATCTGACAATGAATCATTCGAAGGCAGTGGGTCGACTTGACATTAAAGACTGTAATGATTTTATCTAAAAGTTGCACAACAATCTTCCACAGAATCAGCTAGTACGCAATAATGTTACAAACTTATTTACAAATCCCATGTTGATTTTTATTTTGCAGATATCATGTTTATTGTGTTAAATCTGTTACTAAATGTGTTATAGGATATTTTCTATTTATTATACTTATAGATTTTGATTGGTTAATACGAGGGAGGCAATTTACTCTATCCTATGGTAAATACTCTATTACCCTTCACGGAGACGCTTGATCAAGTGTGCGCTTTATTATATACGGATGGTTGTTATGTACAAGACGTCATAGTTTATTACTTTGAATTTGAAATTTAATATACAGTAATAACAGAACATTCAGTATAATAAATTAAATAACACCTATCTGAGATGGTGATAGAGCAGATTGTTACCCCTCGAAAAGACATTGTCAACCTTGGCTTCGCCTCAGTTGACAATGTTTTCTCGGGGTAACAATATGCTCTATCACCCTCTCAACTATGTGTTATTTGTATAATGATTTGATTTAACATGTTTAATATAATAAACATGCATTATCATAATGGTTTTTTTAATGCTTATAAACGTTTTGTGTTTGTTCTTTAATGACAATACAGAGTAACGAATTTTAATATCAATACGATTTTTCATTGTGACTTTATGTCTAAATTCGGGAATCTCAACAGCCATGCATACGTCAGATTGTGTTGAGCGCCATGATCTTGGTCCGAACGTGATCTTTGTCCGAAATGTCCTGAATTGCACTAACAGTCATGTATACCACCTGATATGTTAACAGCTAGATGGAAAACATATATATTTACATATTTTATCGACCTTAAATTAAAAAATGTAATCGATGAAATGTTATCGATTGTCTTGAACTTGTTTAGGTTAATTGTAATTTACGGTACTATTACTCTGCATTACAAAAAGCTCCGATTGTAATGTTTGTTTTGAGAACCATATAAAATATGATTACCTATTCCTTCAGAATAAATCACCGTAATGTACTTAAATTATAATCAATGAAAAAACTTCTAGTCACAACAAAACCGTGACCTAACGATCCCTAGAAACTAATAAGATATTGCATCTTCCTAAATTGTACGTGTTCTGTTATGAAAAATTGTTGAATTAGTTATTTAAGAAACATATGTATTTACAGTCATTGTGGTAAGCTGTTGTTAAAAAAAATGTATGATACATTAGCGATATTCTTTGTTATCCATAAAAAGAACAGTCTGAAATTCATTGACAAATATTTGGATTATATTATAGATTGATTGATTGTTAGTTGCTGAACGTGCAGTGGCAAATATTTCATGCATGTTCAGGACGACTATACTTTAGAAATCGTAAGCGGAAAATAATATGTGTCGAAGTCGAAGGACAGATGTCACGATACAATTCACCATTGCTCTAGAAAAGACAAACAATTTTACACTCCGAACAGTAAGCTATGAAGGGCCCCAAAATGACTAGTGTAAAACAATTCAAACAGGAAAACCAACGGTCTAATCTATATACAAAACGAGAAACACCCATTAACCACACCAACAAAACGACAATCACTGAACAACAGGCTCCTGACTTAGGACAAGTGCATAAAAATGCAGCGGGTTTAAACGTTTTAACAGTCGCCAATTGTCACCCTAACCTAAGACAGTAGTGCAACATTACAACATAAAAGGACACACTATAAAATATCAATTGAAATGGCTTAACTCGACCAAAAAGACATTAAAAAATTAAACATGTTTGTGAGCACTCAACACTCCCCTTAACCTGGTCAGTGGTGTAACAGGACAACATAAGTACAAACTATAAAAATCAGTTGCAAATGGCTTAACTCAATTGATCGGTACTATAAGCACAAAAAAAAACTAACTATTATAAAAACCATAAGTACACATATATAGTTTTGCTTGAGTATCGGTCTAGTATACTTTCAGTTCGCGTCAATAATTGCATAGCTGTATTGCCTTCGGAAATTCTTTAAGTTTATGTATACTTACTCGGTGTGAGCCAACGCTCCGTGTTGAAGGCCGTACTTTATTCCCCATTTCCATTCTCAATTTTATTTAACCTATCATTGTTTACTTTTTACACATTGTGACTTGGATGGAGAGTTGTCTCATTGGCACTCATACCACATCTTCTTATTTATATTTACAGTGTGGGCGTTTATCACGGATAGAAACTTTAGGAATTTATTCTTCATGCAGTGGAGTAGACCGAAAAGTGTGTGTGGGGGGACTTCTGAAAGGGAAAAGCACCCCTTTCCCCAAATAAAAAAAAATTCTATTGTCTTAAAGTCTAGTATAGGTAGTCATTGTCCTCTATTATTTTCAGTTTTCGTCTGTAATATTGTATGTTGTAAAAAAGGGGGTGTGCCTTTTTGCGCCCTTACTCCGGTTCTCCTGGCATATTCAAATAGCAAGTCGTACGTGCAGATAACCAAGGTGCTCCTAATTTCAAAGCATCATACACACAATAACTCAGGCATACTTTATTACTTTAACGTGAAGGAACCAGAGAGCAGAGATTCGTTGGGTTGTTTTAACTAGTATTGAGAACGGTTTAGGCTTAAAGGGACTCGCGGATCGAACCTGTAATAGGATTTAGCATAACTGACGATCTGTTATACAAGGTATGTGTACTTTAAGAAGCTGGTGACAGCCCTTTAAATTGGTCTTAAAAGGCAATGAAACCCCTAAAATGTTCATAAAAGTCATTAAGTACTAAACGATACAGTCAAAAATGAGGGGTTTAAAAAAAACTAAGGGTACGAATTATCAATAAAAAAAAGGTGAACTCTCCAAGGTGTCTTTTTTTGGGAAAAGGGCAAATAAAGATCATTTTAATAGTGACCACTATACTATTCTTTCTCCCGTCCAAACTATGTATCTTTCATCGCGTATAGCTTTGATATGTATGTGTCTGTGTATTTTGCAATTATTGCAGATCGGCAGCTAAACTGTGTTGATAGACACGGCTTCAATAATTAGTACTACCAGTTTTAAAAATCATATATACGTACGCATAGTTGAAGTTTTAGCAGCCTTTACACAAAATTACTGTCGACGGAAACCTCAGACTTTCAGCATGATCAAAATATAGAGCTATATATAGATGTATGCGTATTCAGAAAGAAGTATAATGAATTTAATAAGATGTGTGGTTGTTTAATCATGTTTATCGCAAAAGAAGAGATATGTCCTCTAAAAGTTACATAATATAAAATGTGCCTTCTTCTTCTTCTTCTTCTTCAGGGGCCACCCCCTTATGGAGCTTCATATGATAATAATATGATAAATGCATAGACTTTTCACAAATATCACTCCAAACGTTGGCTTAACAGCCTTCCATCTTTTCAAAATCCTGGATACGCACTTGATGCATGGTGGCGGCAATTTATAATTTTAAAACATTCAATAGCTATGTAACGCATACTTCTATAATTTTAATGCATGGAACCTTGATTTGCTCGTACAAGTAACATGAGTAATTCATCATACAACCTGACATAGTCTTCATATATAAATTGTTAGGCCCTTTCTTGATTTTTTTTTTCTAATCAGTCTAGTCAGCGGGTATTATTTTTCGGTTGCAAAAATGCCACGCCAAAGGATCAAATAAATGTGTGAAAATGGTCAATTTATATAATTTTGTAAAATAGCAACCAATGCGCTTTGAAGCATTCTGTTGTTGAGTGGCTTTACCCATAATATCTGCCTTCTATTTCTTCTGTCTGTATAACCTTCCGTTGAGGTCAGGAACACCAAGAAATGTCTTGTATCAGTAAGTTACAGATTCTCCGTAGGTCCTCTCAGAGATACATTTATACACGACCCAAGTGTCACACACTCATTTCCAAATTTGATCAATACCATAATTCCTTAAAATCTAAAACTGGTCTCACCACCATAAGAGGGTCTGGATGGGGATCCTTAGTTTCTGTATTCTTTAGATTTTTAGGGCACTTTTCTTTATCTTTAAACATAACGCTTATGATGTGAAATTCTCATGAACCAGATTAAATGAGATTTTACTATTACCGGCATTTTTTTCTGTAACTTATATGATTTCTTTATTCTGTACCTCGTTCATTTCTGTAAATAGTTTTGATTACCTAATTCTTTTATTTTCGACAGTTATTCTGTATTCTTCATGTTCTTTAGCACCCAAATATTCTCTACATTTTATATTTTTTGCACATTTTTCTCCGTTTATTTTCTGCCATTATTCTCTATTCTGTATCGTGACCATGTATACCACATCCAGACTGTCCTATAGGCATACAATTTATAGAATAAAAAGAGGAGAATAACTTGCCATCACCTTCATAACTGAAGATATAATATATATGTTTTGAAGTTACTGATCACTAAGAAAAATTACTACAGGTCGTTGATGTCACACAAGTTTTCGGAGTCCCTCCAACAATTTTAATCTCTTTAGCTGATGACATAATTCATTAGATAGTCTTTGTAATGTCTGTTAGTTGTTCTGTACTTAAGTTTTCACCACTGAAATGAAGCAGTCAAAAATCAGAAGCAGAAAAGATTCTTGGTTTCCAAAAAGTTCATGCCAATTCCATTCACCAAGTAAACGAATAAATTCCACTTTGGGCCGAGATATTTATGGGACGACGTCAACAATAGATTACCGGAAGTACGCTTTTAACCCATTAAATTATAATTTTGGAATATCAGGGGAAGGTTGTATTTGCCAGATAGTAAGTAAATAAATACACATTAGCTTTTTAAAAACACATTGTAGGATGATGTTGATTGAAATATATAGCTTTGAGACCAACATTAAAATTTAATGTCAGCAAGTTAGGATTTCTGGAAAGCTACCATCTCCCGAAGTCTAAAAACCACGATCGATGATATTTTTTTGTAAACAAAAGCAGCATTTTTATCAACAAAAACAGCCTTATATTTACTGCTCTCTTGTATGTGCTAGTTACGATTCAGGAATTCCAATCATTTTCAATGGAAATCTCTAGGTGTTTATTTCCCATAGACAGATTAACATGAAAATTATACATTCATTTGGCTAGAATTTACGTCAACATGCTCAATCTCATTATCTGCTACATCTGGGACCACAAAAATGCTATAAAATAATACTGCTGAATGAACAGTCTATAGATTTGTGCAATTAACTAAAAATAAACTACACAAAACATGCAAAACACTTAATATATAAACAAGTTGCTTTTTTTAAAAAAAGAAATGCAATCGTAAACCCAAATGCTAGTTTGGCATTAAATATTAGATAATTGTTTTTTTTTTATAAGAGTTAGTTTCTAGGCTTATGTTCAAATACAAATGTGAAGAAATTTAATCAATTAATGATTATTTGTGCTTAAAAAAAGAAATGCAATACGTGAAACTTAATAGCTGTTTTTATTAAGAAAAATTATTTAAGGAAAACAAAAGGAAGAATTTTTTTTTGGCGAGCTACCTTTTGATAAATTATTTATGGATTTAAAAATACAGTAAGTGGGAGACACCTTCAATGTCGTCCCTCCTCTGGGTACGGTGGGGAGAAAAAGATTTTTATTGTTGCGAGCAACCATTTGATGAAATATAACTGGGTATAAGAAATTTTTTAAGTAAGAAAGGAGAAAGACAGGAGAAAGATTTTACCGCACGACCATTTGATGAATTAAAAATGGATTTAGGATTATTGTATTAAGAAAGACAAGACAAATGTATTAAGAAAGGCAGGACAAATGTATTAAGAACAGAACAAATAGCAGATTTTATTTATTTAGTAAGGGGTACATGTAAATCTCTTAGTTAATTTATCTTAAACCGGTGTTTTGCATTTGCGCCGATCTGCATCTCACTTGTGACGATTTTTTCTTTCAATTGCACCAGTTTTATACGAGAGCATGACATATGTAAGGTATCCTAAAGTATTTAACGACTAAAAAAAACCCATTTAAAAACATAATTATAATAAGAAAAAAAATCATTAACCTCGCAAGATCTTTCTATGATTTTTTTTTAGTATTTATATTGTCCTATTTTTTCCAAATTAGATTACTAAAAAATCATTTGAATAGACTATTGTCTCATTCGTAAAGTCTACATCTCACTCCACCTGCATGGACTTTCAATGTAGCCATTATGTCAACATATGGTAACAACAGGCGTCGCTCTATATAATTAAGATTCTCTCAGTATCAATTATAAATAATTTTATACTCACTTACTGTCTTGTAATCTAATTAATTAGTACAACAACCGATTTGTTTTTGCAACACAACTTTAACATCACAAAGAAACACTTACAACCCATACACCGTAGCTGTTATATAAGACATCAAAGAAAGTTTAGTTTACACAGTTATGAGAACAGTTGACCAGGAGCTTTTAATTAATTAGATAACGCATTTACATCGGTACATTATCACAATGGTCACACAAAGCTCTGCTACTTGTGGTCAAAATTATAAAAATATAACATAAATAAAACAAACTTCAAAATTTCCTAAAAACTATTTTACATGCATAAAACCTAAGTATCAATTATCCTGTGTCTTTCAAAATCTCCTTGCACTATTTTACATTTTCATATTTAATATATTAAAACCGAAAATTCATCATCTGATCATTTTCAAGAAATAATAATAATTTTTTTTTATTTTGACGAACATTTTGAAGAGCCTTCAGGGGTTCAAATTAGCGGTGGTCCGAGGTCCGCGACTTTCCACTTTTGCAATCGGACTTTCGACTTGGTTACTAGCTACGCCCGACGGACCATCGACTTGAAAGAAAATAAAGAAATAACTTTGAAAACCTTTTTACCAAAGTCTCCAAATAAACGATCTCAAAACTTATATCATCTTTATTATTCATGACAGCGATGTTAATTTTGTTCAACCGCTAGCTCAGGGTCCGACACTTACGGTTGTCCGATTGCCCGGGGCAAGCTAATGCCGTATTCGAACAAGTAAAAACATCATCTTGGTTGTCCGATCGGGCAAGTGAAAAAAAGTGTTATATGATTAAAATTTCACAAAATCAATAGTGTCTGTTGTTTTGTCCATAGATTACTCAGTGATAACACCGCACAGTCGAGTAAAGTGGTCTTAACCCCCCTTCAATGCGTATATTTCGTCAATTGTTCGCACTGAATTCCCCATTTTACCAAAAATAGATCACGTTTAAAAATATTGGCCAATCAGGCGGCCGCGGCGTTGCTTTGCCATTATCGTTATCCATCGGGACACCACTCGGGCGTTTCCGACGCACGTGTTATTCCCACCGACCAATGGAAAGCGGAGGTCTATTTTCGTTGTTCTAACTTTATAATTTGACATCGGATGTGTATTTCCCTAAGATGGAAAAACGTAAAAGCTTGAAAGAGAAAATGAAATTAAACTTTAACAAATTTGTCAGTTGTTGTCAGTTTATCAAGAAGGGTTATTTGAAATGGCATTTCTTAGATAAATTATTATGAAATAAGTATCTCTATGTAAATAATCCAATTCCCGTATATTCATCGATCTTTTCCCTCCCTCCTCGGCTCATATATGCCTCATAGTATATTTTCATACTCCATAATCAATTTACACCCCATATACATGATAACTATATTTTATCTGCATGTACTACATTACAACCACTAAAATAGCATGTAAAAGTTTGGGCATGTAGATTTCACTTTCGGACAAGTAAAAGTAATAGGGCACTTGCCCAACTGGACAAGTTGGTATAAAAGTTAATGTCGAACCCTGTAGCTTTATACAGAAAATCGCCGACAAGTAAGTTCAAGTAAGGTGTAAATTCGAGTAAAATCGTATCTGACTTGACAAAAACAACATTGAAAAACAATGGATGCCATGAAGACAATTACAATATCGGGTCCAATTCCGGAAGCGGATTAGGGTAATTCCGGATTTTGGCGATCAACTACATAAAAAAAAAATTCCAGGCAGGTGACAAAATATATCTATGATTATGAAATATAAACACTAGAATTGAAAACCAAAAGATATATGGAAAAGAAAGAAAAAGCAGAAAATATTTTATACAGAAACTCAAAATTACTTTTTGGCAAATTTTAATGTCAAAATCCAATACAATGTGACAGTATAAATTTTCTTTATCAGTGATAAATGCTGATAATGCATGTAGATGTTTTTAAAGTGTAAACATATTACTGCAATTTCAAGGGGTAATTTTTTCTCAATTTAAATTTTGAAGGGCCTGTTAAAATAGCTGGAAGTTTCTTATTTTATTTTCACAGATAGTACAACTAGATATGATACCTGAATGTAAGCAAATCAGCAAAAGCTCCAGTGGACTTTACAATCGAGCTGAAATACGTGTGAGCCCTGAGATAATCATGGCATAATTAGCAATTTAATATCAATCGTTGAGACAACACACCCATCCACAGTGACACCTTCCCCAATACCAAAAAAAAAAAAGATTACTTGAATTAATTATATACAAGACAATTACATTTATCGTGAAAAACCGTGAAACAAACAATGAAATAAGCTAACCTTATACCAAAAGCACATTAATTTTGTATCTAACTGAGTTATGAAATATTTTAAGTAAAAGTAGGACCTGGAATTTAGGTTGTGGACCTTTCAGTTTGGAGAGTCAAAGGTCCTGGACCTTCCAGTACCAAATGTTAATTTGAACCCCTGGCCTTAATTACTACAGGTTATAATTAGGTAATCTGTTCCCTGGCCCAGATAACTATAAATAGAAATAATTTTTTCTTATCTCTGCCTGCATCTGTCATCACTCGGTGTCTATAAATAGACATTTGATATCATGCTTATCGCTGACCCTGTTAAGTCTGCTGAAATTGCATGCATGATTAATTTTAAGGTTATCGATCGTAATTAAAGCTGCACATTTAATGCTTGAAGTATTATTTCTTTCATCTGCATGGTCAAATGTATTTTTTTTTTAAATATATTTTAGATTTAGATTTCAGTTTTAGTTTTTTTTCATATTCAATATCTTTTTATTCACATTCTAATAACGAAAAAGGATCCAGATATACCTATAACAATCTGATTTGTTATTTTAATCAAGGAGGTTATATGACTTCCTTGTTTTTTAAAAAGGAAATAATGTTGCAATATTTAAACAAAGAAAATAACTGTATTTCAATTTGCAATGTACTTTCATAATTAATTTAAACGTTATTTTTAATAAATGATATTTTTTTCGAAAAATCCTAGTTTTTAACATCCATTCAAGGACGTATAATAGATTATATATACGTCCTTGGTCTATACTAGACGTAAAATTTTAATAAAATGCAAGAAAGACTTCTTTTTAATTTCAGTATAAAAAAAATGAATTAGCCTGCTTTGTACATCAAGTACATCTTCCCTAGACTCAAAATCTTAGGGGTTTACGCAAAAATCTCTTTGGAATAATTATATATAATCTAGTGAAAAAATCATGTTTTATAACATATTTTAACTTCAAATACGCAGATACTAGTGACTACAGAAGATCCTTTTGTTTTGGGATTCCGTGTCCATGCAATTTTTTTATTTCCCTGAACAATTTAGCACCTTGAACTTAAGTTTTTTATTGATCATGGACAGAAACATGACTCGCAACCAAAGCAGTTAAGCACTGAAAAGTTAATAAACTGTTTAAGAATCTGATATTTTTTTTTTAAATTCCTTATCATTATTATTCATATTCGAATAATTTTTTCTCTTTGCATGTTTTGATTTTGTCCTTTTTTTTCTTCTGATATATGCAAACAAATCTTTTTGGTGCACTTTTAAATGGAAGATTACTCAATATTATATTCTTTCTTAAAAGAGGTACTGCCTTTCCAGTTTTCAAATTATATATAATGATCTAGAATTAGAGCTTTTGTATCATTTGGCAAAAAAAAATGTTTGGTCTTTTGACAGTTATTTTAGATTTAATATATAAGTCTGAAAATTAAACCCAACATTGTTAGAATTAGATTTTTATGCTAACGTATTATTGTCCCTCAAAGGGATTAGAACTCACACCTCTGATACACTGCAGCACCAATTGCTTACATGTAGCCTCATGTTCAGCGCTCTAGACCACTCGACCACATCCGCTATATAAAAATATAACTTCAATAGTCGTAGTATTACCTTGTCCCGTAAGGCGAATATAGAGATAGACATAAGACATGTGTTTTAAGCATGTGTAGATGTTATATTATTTTTTTATACACAATGTATTTTTATTTGTCAGCAATCTAACTCAACAAATTTTATATACCGTACGGGATAATAATTCAACTATATCATGTATATAGATATATATATATATATATTATAAAAGAGGGACGAAAGATACCAGAGGGACAGTCAAACTCATAGATCGAAAACAAACTGACAACGCCATGTCCAAAAATAAAAAGACAAACAGGCAAATATTAGTACAGATGACACAACATAGAAAACTAAAGACTAAGCAACACGAACCCCACCAAAAACGGGGGGTGATCTCAGGTGCTCCGGAAGGGTAAGCAGATCCTGCTCCACATGTGGCACCCGTCGTGTTGCTTATGTTATTACAAATCCGGTAAATAGTCTTATTCGGTAAGTCACACTCGTGAAAAGGGAAGGGTATTGTAGTTAAGACTTAAGGAACATTTCCGATATCATCTGTGAAACGGTTATTCCATAACGGTCAACCAACTCGTGATGGCGTCCGTAAAATTTACGAAGGGATGACTTCAACTTCACCATTTGGAACTCTTGGCTTAATAACATGTAAAACAAATTTATTACATGTATTATGTGGATTTGTGTTTTTCATTGGGATACCAATTTTCGTGGATTTTGTGGTTACATGCATGTACATGTATATAATTATAAGCCTACGTGAATCATGAATTCAAATGTTCAACAAAGTGTAAGTTTTCTATAGGCTAGTACAATGTATACCATGTATACATGTACATACAGACTTTGGCAAAACCATGAAATTAAGTATCCCAGTGGTTCCTAAGTCTTTGAGAAATCAACTGGACATTTGATCCAACAAACCATTCTACTTACCTGGACCAGACTCTCTTATAGGCCATTTACACATATGATTTGGTCAAAATTCAAAATTTTAATGCTCATTTGGTCTAGTAATGCATATCACTTAAATGGACCAGACCAATTTTTACTGGACTTTGCCCAATGTCCGGCAACCTTGGGAATGACTGATATCCAAGAACAATTTTTCCTCAATCCACGAAAATTGGTACCCACAAAAGTAAATGAATCCACAGTACATGATGTTTAATATATTAATAATAATAATAATAATAATTCTTTGTTTAAAGAGGGTTGACATTAGTTAGGAATCTGTGTAATCAAGTGGCTTCATTTACAACTTGGGTGCTCAACATACAACATGTACAATGAAGATAATCCTTTATGGAAACATGTTCTGATTGTCAACATTCAGTTGCATGAAAAGTCTGACCTATATTTTATATGTAGATATTTATAACTAGATTTACATTTATGATCATGATGATTATGATTATTAGGTAGAATAACTTGGTTTCTTCCCCTGAATTATATTTCTTTCTTGTAACAAAAAATATATGTGCATTCAAATTATTTGTTTAGTTTATATACAAGTATTGTAACAATATTTTGACTTTTGTTATTTATACATGTATGGGCGTTTTTCAATAAAAACGTGATTTCTTGTCCCAGTCACTTTTTTAAAAATGTGTTTGATCTTTACAAGTAATTTTTTGTGCAGTCAGTACATTTAATTAGATATAACATTTTTAAGCAAAGAAACATACTATTTTTTAGAGGGATTAATAAGATATTGATTCCTGAATGGTTCAATATAATCAAAATGGCATGTCCCTAGACCTCCTATTCAACATTCATACTCTAACATGTCTAAAATATTGTAATAAAAGGTAGAAATAAATGTTATTTCTACTTAATATTATAACTTCTTTAATTATTCAAAAGTATGTTTAGAGCCAACATATTATAATAAACAGTTTTTGACAAAGGATTTTTAATTTTAGAAGGTGTGTCCCTGAAATTCCTGACAAAATGTCCACTACCAAACGAAGTCATTAAATTTTGCTAATAAACAGTTTTATAAAATTAATGTTTGCAAGATTTATAAACATTAGGGTCTTGCAATAGAAGTGATGCTTTTATAACGGCAGTTAAATTGTTGGCAAAAAAAAATTGAGCACATCAAATGGACCAGAGTGATACTGTATTTTTTTTAATGTCCACTACGAAACGGGTCAAATCTCCTTCAGTATCTGGTTTTAAAATTATGAAAAAAATATCAGTGTACGGCTTTGTATGTGCTTTGGTGAATAGAATAATTTTTGTTACTATTACAATATAGGGATTGCGAGGAAAAAATAAAACATGTGAATATGTCCACTACGTAATGGTCAACTACGAAACAAGTACGAGAGAAAAACGTTTCGTAGTGGACACTACCACTACCATGCAGTCGTTTTTGACTTTTTTTTTCAATTATATTCGTGCAAAACAAATAACAAGGGATAATTTCATGTAATTTTCAGTATGTTTTTATCAACATAGAATAGGGTTGATGTCAACTACGAAACTTTTTGTCCACTACGAAACGGTTTTGTCAACTACAATACTCATCAAAATGTCCACTACGTAACATGAGTTGTACCTTCATATGTGAAGTACTTTCTAATCTTTATCGATAAAAAAATGGTTCTCCAATTCAGAAAAAATTAGATCTTTCTAGTATATAAAGTAAAACAAACTGAAATGTCAATAGGAGACATTAAAATGCCATAAAGATGTGCGTTAAGAAGCAGTTTCTTAGTGGACAAATGTCCCCTACGAAATGGTACATAAATTATGAAAAAAAATATCATTTTGAAGAGTATTTAAGATTGCACTTTTTATTTTCAAACAAGTCTATAATAGAGGAATTTAAAATAACTCTTGAAATAAAATTTTAGACAAGTTGATTTTCCCATTTTTTTTAGGTCTGAAATTCACACTTTTATTGAAACGGTTACGCCCGTATAATACATATACATGCAACAGTATATATACATGTATACACAATTTGCGGTTTTTATCCAACGCAATCATACATGTAGGTTTGAACGTTGTTTTCAATTTAGACTTGTGTACACATATATCATTTATATATATATACCGTAAACAGACACAAATTTTTTTTGCCTTGTATATATCATGTATATATATAATATAATTTACAGATCTAACACTGTTGGACTGTTATTTAGACGAATTATATATACAGATAGTGTTTTCAGCCTTGTATCACCATCACTGGTGATCTGATGGATAAAATCTGTTGTAGAGTTGTCACTGGTTCAGACGTACTTATTACATAATATATATATATACATGTACATGGCAAAAAAAAAATTATATTTCTGTTTACGGTTACCTGACCGACTCTAATTTGAGCACCGCCCCCAAGTAATTTTATTTCCATTGTGAAGATAAGAATTAACTGAACTCGTGTCAAAAGCGAAGTTAAGAGTTGCCACTAAATTTAATCAATTGCCTGATACATCCCAATGTTCACAAATTGGCACACTAAAAGATCCTTGAAGCAAAATTTAAGAAAAGAGCACTAATAAATCCTCTTTAAATTTACTGAAATATAATATTTATAAAGATTTGAACAACATGTACATCCAGCATAGTAATTTAGGAATAATTGTCTAAAAAATTAAAGAAATGTAGCAGAGTTCTTGAAATCTTTTTTCCCCTGGTGGTCCTTAACTTATTAAGGGAAATGCGCTGGTTTTCACTATCATTTCTATTTCAAAATACTGAAATTGTGCCGGTCCTTTGCAAATTTTGGTGGTCAAAACCTTGGGACCACCACTTTTCGAGAACTCTAAATTGTAGGACCCCACATTCAGACCCTCATACATGTACATGTATATATGACAATATACTAGTTGTTGAAATGCGTCTCAAACCATGAGTTTTATAAACATGATATAAATGATTGGCACATTAATGAAAACATTATAGATTCAGAATAAATAATTAATGCCGCATATTAATTGATAAAAATGCAAGTACATTATATATACATTATATATTGTACAGGACACCTATTTATTGAGAGCACTTACACATCTCCCTATGAGCATGATGAGTGCCATTTACTAATAATTTGCCTGTTATTATAAACCAATAAAGTTCTATATATATACTTCATTTGCTCGCTCATTATTTTCTATTCTGTAAACCCCATCCAGAGCCTCTTACATGAAGCTAATAGAACAAAATTTACCCAATATCAGTGGCCAAATTAGGGGGGGGGGGGGGGGGGGGGCTAGGGCCAGGTCCCCCCCACCCATAAGGGAGCTACATGAATGGTAAATGCATAGACTTATTACATTTTCTACTAATGTTGCCTTGTTCATGTTGTTTGGGATCATCTCCCCTTTTTCAAAAGTCATGGATCCGCATCTGAAGATATAATAGAGATTTAAAAATTCTGCTGCTAATAATTTTAAAAATCAACTATTTCAAAAATCATATTTATTTATTTACAGATGCGTAACATTTAAATTACTCTATAGTATAGCCAGTGTAACACTGATAGCTGTTAGTACTGGTACACGTTGTATATATATAAATAAGAAGATGTGCATGTTTTTACAACTTAAACTGTCATTTAATGACCTTTAATGAACCCCAGTTGTTCAGCTTGTTCTTCATTTACATAATTATCTTAATTGTATCTATGAATCTATTTAATGTAGCACAGGATAGCCTTATAATCACTAAATATGGAAATATAATGAATAAAGGACAGATTATAGATTGCATACAGACTAAAATAAATAATATTAATTACCTATATAGTTCAGCAAGTTACCAGTACTCATAAAATCAATTTGTAAAGATTTAAATAAGTTACTATTTCCTTGACCTAATATTGCCTTTTTTATTTTAAAGTTGTAATTATACAACACATGTAAAATAAACTCTTAAAATTATTTGCTAATAGAGTTTTCTTACAAATTTCTTGATGTGCCCCATTTATCAGATTTGGGGAATTATCTGATTTAACTATATATCTGCAGGGGTTTTTATTATCTTTAATTAGGACTGGTACTTTTCAAATTTGTAGGAGTTTTTTTTCTACATCTGTATATTCATGATATTTACGAATACTTATAAATAATTCTATAAAAAGTCAAATTTTTTTGTAGTTTATCAGAACATTATATAATTAATATCATGAATATAGTGTACATGTATAACAGTAAAAATATCAGGTACTCACTGCCTCTCTGTAGAAAGCCTGATGTCACTACTTAAATTTATATCTTGTTAGCTATATTGGTGAACTAAATTTTATTTCATCCATGTCAACATGGTCAACAGGAACGACTTTTACTTTTCCATTTTTAATTTGACAAATTTATGTAGAACCACCTGGCAAAGACTCATTTTTGATGATTATAGAATTACACATTTTTCCTAGATGTTATGGATGTGTAAACTAGACCATTCAGGCCTCTACAATAACTTTTTTTTCCAACTTGCCCAATAGGACAAGTAAACATCAAAACTTACTTGTCCGAATGAAATTGTAATTTGTCCAAAAAAAATAACTTAATATTAACCTTTTTTGCATTTTAAGTTGATTCAATGAACATAAGAATATAATTTGATTTATATCTCTTGATATCCTTTTAAAAAATATGAGTCGAGAACAACTGAATCAAGTCATGTCACAGGATTTAGGTTCTAGTTTTCATTAATGCCAAAGTCTCATCAGACTCTGCACATGAGGCACAGTCTGGTAGGCCTGTCAGTCTACACTCATTTGGTTTGTATCCTGGTCTTTCATGTTGTTAAAATATTGATTATTATGATTAATGCCTTACAACAAACAGCTTTGTTTTTAATATATTAAAATGTTTATTCAAATGCAATCAAGTATTGTTTTGTCAACATATGATCAAATATGATTCTGTGAATTTTCTAAGACTGGTTTCCCAGAATATTACGCGTTTTATCTGTTATAAAGTATCTGTCAAAGAACCAGTTTTAAATTATCGATTGCAAGTAAACATGTCAAATTAATATTTGTTTTTATCTTTTCTTGTTTTTTGTTTATTACTCAATACTTTGTTCATCAAAGTTGGATTTAATTTATTTTCTACAAAATGATTTTACTTGTCCCGTCGGACAACCTTGATCTAGCTTTTACTTGTCCGACCTTTTTTTCCTCTGGTACTGGACAATCGGACAAGCGTTATTGTCGAGCCCTGCCATTGCTGCCAATTAATTCACAAACTGAAATAAAGTCCAAAGGATTTTTATGTAAAGTTTGTGTGTCCACAGTCAAGTTTACACATCAAGCAGTGACCTCTAGAAAAAAACTTGTTCATAATTAATCATTATAAGTCTAAAAAGCAAACATTTTTTATTTTTCTTTCATTTCAATTTCAACAGGATTACATTCACAGTTAAATCAACATAGTGTTTAATTAGCCTCCTTAGGTTTTGAAAAGTAGTTTCACAACATCGCCTACCGAAGTGTAAAACAAGGAAAAAATTCTAATGAACCAATCCCTTTTAAGTATTCGTAGATCATATATAAGAATTATATATCAATCATAGGGGCCTCAGTGTCGGAGCGGTCTAAGTAGTCATTCTACTGTATCACTAGCCTGTCAACACTGAGGTTGTGAGTTCGAATCCCAAACATGGCAGGTGCGCATGACTCCAATCTTAATTGAATGGAAATGGCAGTTTTCCTACCAAAGGTTGGTGTATCTCTCCGGTACTCCGGCTTCTAATCCACCAATAAAAACTAACAGCTACCAAATAGCACAATAGTGCTGAAAGTGGCATTAAACACCAATCAATCAATATATCTCATTATTATACGCCCGTTTACGGTATACCGTTGTCCGTCTGTCCGTCCGTCTGTCCATCCGTCTGTCCGTCGTCAACATGTCGGACATTAACTCAAAAATGCTTTAACCAATTTGCATAAAACTTTGGTGAATTGTTTATATCTATTGACGTGAGCTCCCTTTCGTTTTTTATAAAATTTAGATTTTACGTTTCCGAGTTATGGGGTTTTATTCATTAAAAAAAGGGGGATTTTCCAGTTTTATACGACCGCAAAAAAATTTTTGTGGTCGTATATTGGTATGACGTTGGCGTCGTCGTCGTCGTCGTCTGGCATCGTCCGGCGTAGTCCGAAGACACATTGGTTTTCGCACTCTATCTTTAGTTTAAGTGAATGGATCTCTATGAAATTTTACCACAAGGTTCAATACCACAAAAGGAAGGTTGGGATTGATTTTGGGGGTTATGGTACCAACAGTAAAGGAATTAGGGGCCAAAAAGGGGCCAAAAATAAGCATTTTTGTAACTTCCAGACATAACTTGTGTGTTAGTGTATGGATCTCTCTGACATTGTACCACAAGGTTCCATATCACAAAAGAAATGCTGGGATTGATTTTGGGGGTAATTGCCTCAAAATTTTAGGAATTAGGGGCCAAAAAAGGGGCAAAAAACAAGCATTTTTCTAGTTTCATGACAATAACTTGTGTGTAAGTGTATGGATCTTTCTGAAATTGTACTACAAGGTTCCATATCACAAAGGGAAAGCTGGAATTGAGTTTGGGGGTAATTGCCCTAAACGTTTAGGAATTGGGGGCCAAAAAGGGGCCAAAAATAAGCATTTTTCTAGTTTCCAGACAATAACTTGTGTTCAAGTGTATGGATCTCTCTGAAATTGTACTGCAAGGTACCATACCACAAAGGGAAGGCTGGGATTGATGATTGGGGTAATTGCCTCAATATTTTAGGAATAAGGGGCCAAAAAGGGGCAAAAAACAAGCATTTTTCTAGTTTCAGGACAATAACTTGTGTGTAAGTGTATGGATCTTTCTGAAATTGTACTGTAAGGTTCCATATCACAAAGGGAAAGCTGGGTTTGAGTTTGGGGGTAATTGCCCTAAATGTTTAGGAATTTGGGGCCAAAAAGGGGCCCAAAAACACATTTTTCTAGTTTCCAGACAATAACTTGTGTTCAAGTGTATGGATCTCTCTGAAATTGTACTGCAAGGTACCATACCACAAAGGGAAGGCTGGGATTGAGTTTGGGGGTGATGAATCATAAGGGGGTTCTAAAAATTTAGGGGGAGGATTTTTTTTTTTCCCTTTTTTTGTTTTTTTCCTTTTTTTTTCTTTTAAAATTTTCCATTTTAAGTTGGTTATTTCTGATTTATATTTAAAAGCAAATAATAATGATATGGTAGGAGATACACACCAAACAGGATGTGTAAATTATTATATAATAAGTATTGTGCAATAGCAAGAAATTTTCAATTGCACAGTATTGCACAATAGCAAGAAATCTTCAATTGCACAGCATTGCGCAATAGCAAGAATTCTTCAATTGCACAGTATTGCGCAATAGCAAGAAATATCCAATAGCACAATATTGCGCAATAGCAAGAAATTGTCAATTGTACAGTATTGCGCAATAGCAAGAAATATTTAATTGCACAGTATTGTGCAAAAGAAGATACTTTGTATAAATTGCTTATTTCTTGACCAATTTCAATGGGGTTTCATTCTTGAATTCTTGGGGTTCCTTAATATCCTGAATCTAACCGTGTTTTTAGTTTTTGGATTTTGGGCCCCATTTTTAAATTGGTCCACATTGAGGTCCAAAGGGTCCAAAATTAAACTTTGTTTGATTTCATCAAAAATTGAATTATTGGGGTTCTTTGACATGCTGAATCTAACCCTGTATTTAGATTCTTAATTTTTGGTTCCGTTTTCAAATTGGTCTACAATAAGGTCCAAAGGGTCCAAAATTAAACTTAGTTTGATTTTAACAAAAATTGAATTCTTAGGGTTCTTTGATATGCTGAATCTAAACATGTATTTAGATTTTTGATTATGGGCCCAGTTTTCAAGTTGGTCCAAATCAGGGTCCAAAATTAAACTTTGTTTGATTTCAACAAAAATTGAATATATGGGGTTCTTTGATTTGCTGAATCTAACCATGTATTTAGAATTTTGATTTTTGGGCCCGGTTATCAACTTTGTCCACATTGAGGTCAAAAGGGTCCAAAATTAAACTTTGTTTGATTTCATCAAAAATTGAATTCTTGGGGTTCGTTGATATGCTGAATCTAACCATGTATTTAGATTTTGGATATTGGACCATAATAGGTGAATGTCCAATTTAAAATTTTTAAGTTCTTAGACCACATTCATTCTGTGTCAGAAACCTATGCTGTGTCAAATATTTAATCACAATCCAAATGCAAATGTATCAAGCTTGAATGTTGTGTCCATACTTGCCCCAACTGTTCAGGGTTCGACCTCTGCGGTCGTATCAAGCTGCGCCCTGCGGAGCATTTTATTGGACAATAATTCAAGAATGCTTTCACCAACTTGCAAGAAATTGTGGTGAATTGTTTATATCTATTGACATGAGCTACCTTTCAATTTTTATAAATTTTAGATTTTACGTTTCCGAGTTGCAGGGTTTTATTCATGAAAAAAGGGGGGATTTTCCAGTTTTCGGACAAAAACTCAAAAATGCTTTCAGCAATTCTAATGAAACTTTGGTGAATTGTTTGTATGTATTGATGTAAGCTCCCTTTAGAATTTTATAAATTTTACATTTTACATTTCTGAGTTATGGGGTTTTATTCATTAAAAAAAGGGGTGATTTTCCAGTTTTCGATGATGTTGTCACCAATTCTCATGAAACTTTGGTGAATTGTTTATATCTATTGATGTAAGCTCCTTTTTTATTTTCATAAATTTCTAATATGACATTGAGAATTAATTGAACTTTATTTGTTTATAGTCTGACAACAGATTTACTAAGTATTGCACAACAGCAAGAAATCTTTAATTGAATATAAATTCAATTCATATAACCAATTTCAAGATCTTTGACTACATTTATTCAGAAACCTATAATATGTCAAATATTTAATTACAATCCAAATTCGAACCTGAATCAAGCTTGAATATTGTGTCCATTTTTGTCCCAACTGTTCAGGGTTGGACCTCTGCGGGCGTATCTAGCTGCACTCAGCGAAGCAGTTTATTTTTATATTGATGCACATCATGCACATGTAGAACTGTAGCTGCACATGTACATGTACATTTATTTATATATCTTTCTGCATGTATACAGAGTATATAAATACATCTTTCAAGTAAGATAATTTTGTAAGTACTTGCGTTTCCTATAAGGATTTCCTTGACAAACAGAAGTCACTTAAAAGGAAGCTACAGTTTGTATTGTCCCTAACCATAGGTGCTTAACCTTAATGCTAAATTCAGAGTTAAAATCATCTCTTTGAAAATTTTCCAGATGCAGCCTTCACGATATACTTTAATTTTGAGTCAAACATGCCCGAAGCTCAGTTTTTGAAAATTTTAGTTGGATTCTGTTGGCTTGTAGAGAAGAATTTTACAAGCGTGAAAGCAATTTTACAAGCCAATGCCGTAGGACTTGTGGTTAAGTGTGAAGACTGCAGATGACATCACAACTTGGTTAATTGTGCCATTTAATGACAGGAAAAACCTTATTTATCATCTGTTTGAGTATGGGTATTATTTTCTATGTTCCTCACAGTACCACACCCTCTGTATCCCCCCTTTTTGTATATACTCTTCATTGTTTATTCTTTCAAAATATCATGCAGAGCCAAATTTGGGACTTAATCAGACGGCTGGAAAATGAAAGCCATAGTTATCATCATCTTCAGAGCAGGAATGCTATTTTCTGCATTCTTAACATTGCCTCACCCTCTGTTTCTTTTCCCTCTTTTACACATGCTTTTGATTTTTAAATTTGAATTAAAAAATTTCTTTCTCAATCAGATGACTTGAAAACCCTTCATTATCATCAGCTGCACACCAAAAATGGTCCATTGCTGGATTAGGAAGATTAATTTCTTTTTCCCCCTTTTTTTACATTTCTTAATTTCTTAATTTTTGTGTTCCTCAAGGGACCTCTTGTTGTCATAATTATGCAGGATCATGTTTCATTATATCAATATATGAATAATTATGCAGCAGTATTTAGAAATGACCCATGTTCACTTACTGAGAAATCAGTAAATTTTTTCAAGTAAGTCTAATGATTAATTATTCTCAAAGGTTACATATATATACATCTATGTATCCAAAACTACATTGACATTTAACAGTGGCATAAGGAAAATTGTGGAACTGATAATCGTATGATAGTTGCATCAGTAAAGAAGGATTTAGGAGATGTATACTATATACATTGACTTCTTAAGCTAGACCGTCATGTTAACTGCATTGATGATAAATAAGGGAGGGGGAGATGTACTGGTAGTCTGTATGAGGTGATTTGTGCTTCCTTACTATCGTTTAATTTCTAATTACAAAATGTATAACCTTTGTTGAATGTTTCCATAATTGATTGCATGATATTGTATATGTATGTCATATAATTAGCTACCTGTAAAAGAAAATCAGTATAATTTAAATACATGTTTTTAATTTAAGAAATGGAAATTCCCTCTACTTCAAAAACTATATATAATAAGCTACATGTAGCTAATATACAACTGATCAACCATGTACATGTAGTTGTAATAATGACCTACAAATGTACTTTCATATCTGGAGTATAAACATGTATTGTACCTTTATACATAAAACTTAAAAGGTTTCCTGAAATATAATAAATGTTTTCTTTTACCAACTACTAATGAAAAAATATTGATTAATTCTTTATTGATTTACTTCCAGATTTTACAGCATGCCATTGTAATTTGTGTCACATTCAGCAGCAGACACAGAGACTTAAGGTTTGTTGTCATTGGTTATTACTTATTTTTGCGTCTGCCATTAATTTGTGATGGAGAAATCATTAAATGATACTTTATTCAAACTGTTTATGTTTAATTTTTAATGGAGACGTAAATGCATAAACATGAACGTTAAATGAATGGTGTATATATATATATATTTATATGCAAAGTTTACATGTACTTGCAATATATTGGTCTTGAGAGATAGGTAGATGTTTTTTTAAAAGTACATGTACATGTAGACAGTATATGTGTTTAGTGCCTTTAAATAACAAAAATACTGGTGATGGTTTGAGCCTTTATCTTGTCTCAAGAGGAGATCTTGAATTAGTAAATAATTACACGGTATTTGTAGGGGAATAAAAGTATAAAAAGACACTCAAATTGAAGGATAAATGGTAATTATTGTACATTATTGAATGTGAACTTAGCATACCATGCCCTTGGTATAAACTTTATCACTAAAATGATTGTGCAGTCAAAACCCATATCATTTATATAGTCATTATATCTACATGTAGCACTCGCTTTTTTTTTATCTTGGAAACATATTTATTTTTGCACTTTATAAAGATCTATTGAAACACGCAATATTAGTTAGTATATTCCAGAGGCAGGGGATTTAGGGAGGAGAGGGGGCAGGGGGCCCAGGCCCCCCTTATGGAGCTTTATATATGATAAATGCATAGACTTTACTTCTACATGTTCTATTCAACTGATATCTTCAGACTGAGGATGTATTAAAATCCCCCACACTGACCCTCAATTGATTTCTTTATTCAGAGGATATCTTAAAATTAATTTACTCTGAGTAGGTATTAAAAAACTCCCACAGTGACCCTCAATGGATTCCTTTACTCAGAGGATGTATTAAAATCTTGAATTATTTCTTTATAGTGCTAAGACTTCCCTAAACATAGCTGTGTGTAAAAGAATGGAAGTTGTTATATCATTAATGACATTTTGATTATAAAGTGACCACTTCCTCTAGGATTGACTGAAATTAAAGACTAGTAATTGATATTATTACACTGGTCAGTCTTGACAATTTAAAGCACTGACCATTCATCTTTTGTGGGAGTGTGGGTTTTTGCTTAGGACACATATTCAATTTTAATCAGAACAAACTATTTCTTTTTAATGATATTTAATACAGGAATAAGATTGTATGGGAAATTCAAATTTTTTTGGTATTTTCTTTAGAAATTAACAAGTTGAATTTAACTTCCTTTATTATAAATAATTCTTTTTTCAAGAAATAAACAAACATTTTTAAGAATTTCTTAAAAGAAAAAGCCATGGCCTCTCATTGAGATATGAATGGTGTTTAGTAGAACTTTGGATCTGAACTTTGATTGATTTTGTAAACCAAATGGAATTATATATGGATGTATACATGTGTACAATTGATATATACATCTACATATGAAAATTAAAACTTTAGATTTATCATGTATTTATTTATTTTTGTACACAAAGACAAAAGGTTCCTACTTTAAGTCTTATAGGACAAATTTAAAAAAAATACATATTTGTATTTCTTTTAACCTCAATTTAACACCTTCCCCAAATTGTAATTGGCATTTTTGGTAAAACAAAATAGTATCAAAATTGGAGTTTTCCACATATATTCATGGTATAAACAGATTCCTTTCTACCATATTTTCTGTATGGAAGAAACTTTAAACACACACAATATTTTGTTAAATTGCTTTAGATCCTGAAAATAGAAATTGAACTATGCTGTACCAATATTCTCTGTAGGATATTTTGAAATAAAATCAAATAAATAGACATTTAGCAAATTATTTATATAATATGTGCCTTGCAAGAGAAATCTGAAGGGCTATATGTTTTTTATTTTCTTGCTTGACCTTTAACTACATGTATGTTACATGACCCCAAGCATCTGCATGAATATTAACATTTTTCTGATTTCAATCTACTGTAAAAGGACACATGACTTTTTACTTGTTTGATTACTTTAACACCAATCATGCAGTAAATAAGGTTAAATGTTGCATAAATTAAATTATTGTTCATGCATCATGTACATGTGTACACCAAAATCTAAGTTTATGGAGAAAAAAGGGAAGCATTTAAAAATAAAATATTCTGAATACTTTGCAAAATGATATTTGCAGATATTTTGGTATTATGGTATTTTCTGTTTTGCTTTCAAGTACTTAACTAATTGACCACATGTTCATGATATTTAGATTGATTGATTGGTTGTTGATGTTTAACTCCACTTAACAAGCCAAAGTGCCCAGAGATAATCACTGACCTAAGCCAGAAAAACTGACAATCCTAGTCAATTAAGACTAGAGTCTAATGTACCTGCCACGTGCAAGGTTAGAACTCAAAACCTAACGGGCTAGTGATACAGTGGATGAACACCACTCGGCCACTAAAGGCCCCATATGATATTAAAAACAATCGTTTCTTATTTTAGAAATTAACCGTGAGTAACTCTTTGTTTAAGGTCTAAAAAAGGACATTGGTCACTGTTATATTCAGATGTTATGTAAAATTGAGTTAAAGTTGGTAAATTTTGTACATGTATGTAGATTGAGAAAAAAATATAGATTGTTTACAGATAAAATTATTGTCTAAATATTGTCAGGAATTATTTGAAATATATTTCAAGTAGTATCTCGTTAAGTCTATGTGAAATTTAGCTTGTGATTCATATACATGTATTATATGTAAAGAAACACATCTACAATAAGAGGCATAGTAAGTCCCCATTGGAATACCAGTCACTTGATGGTAATCTGTTTCTTCAAAACAGATAAATAATTATCAAGAAAAAAGTTTGTTGCATGTCCAATTACAATCTTTTTTAAATTATAAATCAAAGTACTGAAGTACTGAACATCGGATGACCACAAGTTCTTGAGGATGGTCAAAAGCACTTGTCTCAGAAAAAAACCCAACATATCTCTTTACCTGAAACTGAGGTTAATGTACAGAGATATATTTTTTTCTAGACAAGTGCGTGCGAGTATGATGAATAAATGACAGGAAATTCAACTTCACCGTAATAACTATTATATTGTAGTGATACAAATCAGTATACACTGATTTGTTGTTATATATTATATTAAAATAACAGTTACATATATATATGATTTGCATCCGTTTGTATATCATTCTATTCTACTGTTCTAATAATAGTGCAATGCAAGTGCATGGTGGACATTTTTCTGTAAAAATTCGATTTTTCTAAGATTGGATACGAGTAGGCATTCATATTTTCCCGCAAAAACAATTACAGAGTTACCGGTCCTGTCGCAAAACGTTCTTTGAGATATTCTTCCGCATGCTTTAACACAATTTTTCGGTACGTGTGCATTGATATTATCAATGATTTTTTACTTATATATATATATCTAACTACAAAACATTTTCACATTATTAATTTATGTTTTAAACAAAAATATTTTTATCAGTATTCATTGAAGAGATGTATTTATATCAAATGACAAGGAATGTTATTTTGCACTCGTTTATGTGCGCATATTTATCATGTTTATAGATCGGTTACAAACCCAAACCTAATTTACATAATGGAAATCTAGGCGATAGCAATACATCGGAATGACCTCAAGGTCATCGCGATGTAAAAATACAAGATATATGCCAATGAGACAGCAACCCGATGATTAAAATAGTCAAAAGATATTATTTATTTTCATCCCTGAAGAAGGAATTGTAACAATTTTAACAAATACAGTTCATGTAGTTACACCCACATTTATCGAAAGGCCAATACATCACACAGGAAATATTTTGTTTGATAAGATATTGTGGTAATGTTACGTCATGTGGTATGTAGTGTACAGAGTACAGTAAATATAAAACCACATACATGTATTTCTGAAAATATCTTAGTGTACATTCTTTAGGCATAGGTTAATAAACTGTTTACTTTTTGATATACATTGTTGACATAGCTGTACATGTTATAAAGTAAGTTGGACAGGACTGAAATTCCAAAAGTTTTAAGAATTGTATTTTTTCAAGTTGATTGTAATAGTCTGTTATATTACTTTGACTTGACCTTATTTGGTTCATTGATCAACCTTAAGATTTCATATTTCAAGAAGAGTTCAGTTTCTCAGTTACTACTAAAACAAGGAATTATTTGAATCTGGAATAATTTTGAATTCTGGAAAATTGATAAAAAAAATAATGAAATCTAACCCAACTAAATAAGGTTAGCCATAGAAATAAGAAGATGTGGTATGAGTGCCAATGAGACGATTCCCCTTCCAAGTCACAATGTGTAAAAAGTAAACAATTATAGGTCAAATTACGCATGCATGGCTAAGGGGGGTTATTTAGTTAGTTGAACTTAGTTCATACTGAAATATCAATCAAATTAACTTTAACCCATGGCTAACCCACTAAAGTTTGGTTAGTTTACATCATACTATTTTCCAGAATTCAAAATTATCCAAGATTCAAATAATTCCTTGTTTTAACTAAAAGTACACACGTATCCGTATAAGTAGTTTGTAGAGTGCAGAATAAATTTAGTGAAGGTGACATTACTGTCCAAAAGGGTTCACTTGACCTAACATCATTTTTATTGTTCATTTAAAATGCAGGGGTTAATTTGAAATTATATTTTTTAGGCAGGGGCCTGTAAGATTGGAAAAAGTTTATACAATTATTCATCAACTTGGATGGCAAATTTCAGGATAAACTTGACTTTTGAATAATTTTCATTGGGACTACATGGGGCCTCTAGTTGTACCCTTATTGTGTTACAGATTAATGCCTGTGATGTTAAGTTTCTTGCTGATGTCAATTGATCATTAACTTTATTTGATACATAAGATGCATCTTTTATATTCACCTCCTTGTTGCAAACATATAAACTCTGGCCTGAATATTCATAAAATATTTGCCACTGGAAGTTCAGCAAACAACAATTAATCAATCATTAATCTGATTCTGAAATGTCTAGTCTTCATTAAAGATCAAATTTATAAAAGTATTTTGTTTTCAATTGTACTATATTTCATTGCAAAACAAGGAAAGGTAAACTTCTAGTCAAAATTTCCCACCTCGTGATAGCATTATGGTATATTGAAAAGGATAGAAACTCTCATTAAAGAATACCTTACATTTTTTTAACATGTTTAATCATATATGCTACTGAAAATTATGGATAACAATTCTAGGAAATGTATTATTTGTCAACTTATCTGGGGGTATATATGGATGGGGTTTGCAGAATGGAGAACTACATGGATGAGCAATATACTACAGAAAAATTGGCTAAAAAAAGAAAGAATAGAGAAAGAAAAGCCAAAATAAAATATATAATGGAGAATAATGGGGTGCTAAAATGTAAAGAATAGAAAATAATTGGCAAAATTTTTAAAGAATCTATAGATAAAAGTTACGGATAAAATTAAAGAATACATAAGTCAGGAGCCTCTAGCCTTTGTTAGTCTTGTATTATTTTTAATTTTAGTTTCTTGTGTACAATTTGGAGTTTAGTATGGCGTTCATTATCACTGAACTAGTATATATATTTGTTTAGGGGCCAGCTGAAGGACGCCTCCGGGTGCGGTAATTTCTCGCTGCATTGAAGATCTGTTGGTGACCTTCTGCTGTTGTCTGTTCTATGGTCGGGTTGTTGTCTCTTTGGCACATTCCCCATTTCCATTCTCAATTTTATAATCATGATAATTGAAGGACCCCCATCCAAACCCTCTTATCTTATAAGGAAATCTCATGATTTTTATCCTCTTTCAGTTACGTACAGACACCAGGAAGAAAAATCAAGTGTTGCATACACTAAGGTTAGGTTAAGATCAAATGATTTTTTGAATATAGTTGAAGTGTTCACTAAAACATCAAGGTCAGAAATATGAAACAAATTCGTTATAACTACATCTGTGTATAGATGAATCAGTTTACATACTTTTGTATTATAATTGCCATAGGATAGGGTTTACAGCTTTTCATTGACCTTTGAAAAATTTTACAGTAAGTAATTATAAACAATATTAGTATTGTTCTAGTTGACTCATATTTGACTAAGCCCATTGTGTACAGTTATCAGTTATCTAGCATATTGTGTACCGGTATATGGTGCTGATTTTTATATGTCGGTGCTAATTTTACCAAGTGACTTTAAAATTGTAGTTTTCAGATACGATATTTCCTGCTTATTGTTAATTTTACTCACATCTAGATGAATTAAAATGATATTATTGATGAAAGATACACATAATTTGAAAGATATTAAATCTGTGATACAACTAAGACAGTTCTACAAAATCGTTAAAATTGAGAATGGAAATGGGGAATGTGTCAAAGAGACAACAACCCGGCCAAAGAGCAGAAGATAGCAGAAGGCTTACTGATTGGGCATAACCAAAAGTATTTAGGGTTTTACACATTGTTAACTGATCTTTACTGTTTATTGTTAATCCAGTAATGGTAACGGAATGTAGCATTTAAAAATTATATTACCAAAGATATGCTAAACAAATTGCATCAACTGAGTCCTCAGAAAATATAAAGATACAAACAAAAAAATAACACATTGTCCAGAAAGACGGACTTGGTACATACACAAAATGGATTGAAATCCCAGTCTTACGTGTGCAGAAATCTCCTGAATAGTATTAGTATTCAAAAAGTGATTGTTGTAAATTCAGAAATTATTGTGTGCATTTATCATTTTGTTTATTATTGCGCATGCGATATTTGAAAAATGGACAAAAATGCAAGATTAATTATTGCAATTTCCAGAAAATCTCCAAACAGTTACATGCATCAGATATCAGAATGTGAGTTCTTATTATTGCAATATTCATCAAATAGCATTATTCACATCAATAAAAACTTCACGATAATTTCTGAATTTATAGTACATTTTTGTATTAGTATTGTTAGAGTGATGTTTTATCTTTCTTTTCTTTTTCAGAACATGGATATGGAGCCAGTCGGGAAAACCTGATATAAGTGTTATTGTGATCTAAAATGTGATAAATTTAAACCAGATTCCCCATTTCTTGAGATTATTTATAGTGATTGTGTAATAAAAGGACTAATAATGGGTGAATTCATAGCTCCGTGGAATCTCCTCCAACTGGCGTTGATCTCTGTTTATCCTATGTATATGTCTTTCTTTAGGATAGCTAATGGTAAGTTAGGACATAAACAATACAGTATGTTTAAGACATAACAATACATGTACAAAACATTTTAGACATAAACCATACAGTATGTTGAAGACATAAACAATACAGTTATTACAGTACATTTAAGACATAAACAATACAGTACATTTAGGACATAAACAATAAATGTACACTAGTACATTTAAGATATATACAATACAGTACCGTATGTTTAAGACATAAGCAATACATGTACAGTACATTTAAGACATAAATAATACAGTAAGTTTAAGACATAAACATAACAGTCAGTCACACGTCAGGGGTAATACTTTTGCAATACATTTTACTTTTACAATACATTTTTATTTACTTAAAGATGCAAGTAATATTTACTTGTATAAGTAAGAATGTAAGATTTTTATCTTATTTTCAAGGTTTGAATTTCAATTGTCTCCCCTTAAAATAATGTTCTTCAAAAATTTACTTTACAAGTAATTTTTTTTACAACCCCTTAAATTCTTAAGTTTTGGGAGGTTAAGTAGAAGTTAACAAAGTTCTATAGATCGCTGTACAGCTTTCAATAATGAGCAAAATCATACCACATAGTAAGCTATAAAAAGTTCCAAAATGACAAATGTAATGCAATTCAAACGAGAAAACTAATGGCCTGATTTATGTACAAAACAAAAAAACAGAAACAAATATGATCATGTGATGATGTACAGCAACAAACCTCAAGCACCTGACCACTGATTTACAGGCTCCTAACGTGATTTTTCAGGTATGTCAATGTTGGTTCTACATGTATATGTAGTCTTTGGTAGTCATCCTGGTAGTTTGTGTACCAGTTCTCTTTATTATACTGTATCATATCTTTTTCAGGTATGTCACTGTTGGCTCTATATGTAGACCTCCTGATAGTTTGTGTACCAGTTCTCTTTATACAAATGAAGTTGGGAGGATATCATCAGAAAGGAATTGTGGGATTGTTTTCTCAACATGTTCCTATTGCGAAAGGTAGTAGACTTTTATGAGAATTCTTTCAGAATATGAAAACAAAATATCTAATCTCATACCACATATTGTGTGATTTATGTTGGGCTTGTTGTGTTAGGGAGTTTAGCCTTAAACAATAATTTTTGACTAATTTGCTTGTCCATTTTATAATTTTTTCAAAGATCTTCTACTTTGAAACTACTGAACCAATTTCAATAAAATTTTGGGTGAATGATTCTTATATGTGCATCTAGTATAAAATTTGTGTTTTTATTTTTTAATCAGACAACAAACATGGCCACCATGGCTAAATACAATGTAGTGGGAAAAATGCATTAAATGTCTTATATCTTGAAAATCATAATAGATACAGAAAATATGACGGGGGGCCTCAGCATGCTCAGTGACAGATTGCTCGGAGTAGTTAACTACTTGTGCAGAAGAACTGGTGATTGCCCTGATCGGTCAAGTGAACATCTGAAATCGTTTGCGAAATTGTAGATGGTATTTTATTGAATCTATGCGAACAAGTTACAAAATTGTTGCTGACCTTGTTTCCATCCGTTTACTGACAAAATCAAGAACGAGGCTCGACCATATGCTTTCAATAAACACAATCTATAAATGCCAATGGTTTTCTTTCTAATCAGCTTTTAAAGTCGCCCAAGGCAACCATTTCAGTAGACTAAATTGAGGGCTGCAATAGTCATGATAGTGCTAAAATCAAAATCAAACAAGATACTCCTATTATCACATTGCATTGCATCAATTTATTTTTGGATAAAATTCCAGGTGAGCAATACAGACTCCTGAGGGCCTCTTGTATGTTATATCTCTAAAAAGATTATATCAAAATTGTACTCTTATAAAAGAATAGTTCAATTATCAGATAAGTCAAAATCATCTCTTCTGTCATCAACCCACCCTCATTGTTATTTACAAGATATGAGACAGACTTACATTTTTGTAATTGTATCTGTTGAATTCTTTATCATGTTTATGTCAAGTTCAATGGAATAGATAGGAACTTGAATATTAGATATTTATCTTCATCTACAGTGTTGACTTGTGTAAAGTTGTTAACCTATCTTGTAAGTGTACTGTACATTTGTTGTGACGTCCTTTGAGTGGTACACTTTAACTCATATTTACAGGTGCAGCTTAAACACTGATTTTGTAGGTTAACACGTTCATAAGATATGCTGTGAGCTTGGTGAATCCTCAATGTCTACCTCGTCTAGAGGAATTGTGTTCCAAGTTTTGTTTTTGTTTTTTACCTTTTTTATTATACCCCTACGATGATAGGGGGGGGGCCCTGAATATGTATGAAATATTTGCCGCTGGATGTTAAGCAACCAACAATCAATCAATCTTATATGGGGGGGGGGGGGTAAATTGAATTCACCTTGTCCATCTTTTGGTCTGTTCGACTGTTTGTCCAACAAATATTTCTGTCACACTCTTCTCAGTTACCATGGTTACCAATGAACAGAATGACTTTATGTTTTGGTCAACAGCTTGACAGTAATTTGTTTTAACATGTGAACACTTTTCAGATCTGTTCACTTCCTATTTGACGATAATTCAAATTTTCAATATGTTGATTGAACTTACAATTTTTGTCACGTTTTTCTGAAGTACTACTTTATATTTAGTCATCAACTTGACAGTGAATTACTAGGTATGATTAGCAGGACAATGAGTACATTCTTAAATAACACTTTTAATATTAACAAAAAAGTCTTTTAAACCTCATTATTAAGGGAATAAACCACTGTCTTAGGTTTGGAGGAGGGTTAGGCACCAGCAAATTAGTTTAACCCTGTCACATTCTATATGTGCATATCCCAAGTCAGGAGCCTGTAGTTCAGTGGTTGTCCTTGCTTCGTGTCTGTCATATTTGTTTTTCGTAAATTGTTTTGTTATAAATGAGGCCGTTAGAATTGAATTGTTTCATATTTTTCATGTCAGGGCCTTATTTAGCTGACTATATGGTATGTGTTTTCTCATTGTTGAAGGCCGTATGGTTGCCTATAATTGCTTACATCCACTTTATTTGATCTTTGGTGGATAGTTGTCTCATTGGCAATCATACCACATCTCTTTATTTTTATATTGATATATTTGCGGGAGGCCAAAATGGTATGGACAATTTGATTATTTCAAACAGTAAACATACATGTCAGATAATTAGGCTGTTGATTTGCCAAACATGCACCCTCTATTCCTAAAATCTTTCCCCTTAGGTGCCCTTTGTAATGCATTAAGGGATGGCTAGTTAAAATTGAGAGTATAGGGAAATAACAAGTCACTATTACTGAAATATGTAAAGCTTCAAGTTTTAATCACTTAATGTTTTGAAGTAATAAACTAAAAAAATAAAATTTCCACTTAAGAACCCCATAAATGTGCAAGTAGAAAATATTTGGAACAAAACAGGATGTGATCCTTATGTAATATATAAACATCAAGTTCTTATCACTTAAGGTTTAAGATATATATGAAAAGTAAAACAACAAAAATGATGGACTCCAAAGAAATTTCAAAATGGAAATAATTCCCTTATCAAATGGCAAAGTCAAAAGATAAGACACATCAAATGAATAGAAAACTTATATACATGTATATATATATATATATATAAAATGATCATGCTACCAAGAAATCTTTGTTTTCTGCAAAAGAATACAGAAGCATCATCATCTATAATACTTACTTAGAAAAATTGTCTTTGTTTGTCACTTCTCTTACCACCAAGTTAAATCATCTGTTTGATTGATTGATTGATTGTTAGAGTTTAACACCACTTTCAGCACTCTTGGTTATATATGGTAGTCAGTTTTTATCGGTGGATGAAGCCATAGTGCCCAGAGAGAATCACTACTTGGCTACCGTGGCCCCTCATCAGTATGAAATGTGTTCTGTAGCTAGCATGCACAGTTAACAATTATTTTGAAAAGAAATTAATTTGCTTTTGTACTTTCTGCCATCTGATTCCAATTTATGGTAATTCTGCAGTTTCTGTGTATAAAGCACATTGTCAGTAAAAATTTGACTTAAAACCAGCAACATACACTGTACATGTGTATTCAACACATTGAACTACATGTAACAACATACAATCAGGGTTACTACTTGTACAAGTTATCTTTATTTACTTGAAGAAGAAAATAATAATACACTTATAGAAGTTAATTTTGTTATGTCCGTTTTTTTCTCATAAGGTTTGAATAATCTCCCCTTAATTTTCTCAAAAATTTACTTGTATCAGTAATTTTTTTTTACAATCCCTAAAATTCTCAAGTTTTGAGATGTATAAACATGCCTTTAAAATTTTTTCTCTGGTTAGCTCATAATTTTTTATTCAGAGTTCAATGTTTCATCTCATTAATTCAACAAAGAAACTAATTGAGCAAAGATCTTAAGTAATTGCGCAAGGCTTTCAAAAATTGCCTCTTGGGGACTTGTAAATGAGCAGTGTTCTGAAGATAACAGACAAATGAGATTTTCATTGTCCATGAAATTACACTTAAATGATTAGTAAAGACATCTAAAAAGGACAGACAATTAAAAATTCTATTAGAGCAAGGAAGTCCTGTGAAATTCAAGAAAAGAAGATAGTATGACTTCTTTACTTGTATAAGTAAAAAAATCTGAATGTCTAAGGGACATAACCATGATAACTAAGCCAATTAAATAAACAAGTTAATAAAATACACTTGTACAAGTATCTTACAAATTTACTTATATAAGTATATTAATATTTACCTCTTCAAGTAAATGAAAATAACTTGTACAAGTAGTACCCCTCACTGACATACCTATATAGCTAAATGTAATGAGATTTGTCCAAAAAAAAAAAAAAAAATTTAAGCAACAATACACCACATTCTTAAATGAAAATAAAATGGGTCTAAAACTAACAAAATTGTTTTCAATACAGTATGAGTTTTGCTTAATGTTGAAGGCAATCAAATGACATCTTACTTTGAAATTTAATTGATTGATTGATTGATTGATTGTTGTTGTTAAATGCACTTTCAGCACTCTAGGTTATATCATTGAGGTGCCAGTTTAAATTAGAAAGGAGGTTGGAGTACCTCAAAAGAACCAATAACCTTGGCAGGAAAACTAGCCATAGTAGTCATTTAAGATAGGAATCTAACACACTTTGCCAATAATTTATATGCTATGTTGTATATTTCAGGTATAGGTGTGGCATTACTGATTGACCTCTTCTTGACCTGCGTTTACCTTGCTCCTTTGATCTGCCATGTTGGTTTATATGCTATGTTGTATATTTCAGGTATAGGTGTGGCATTACTGATTGACCTCTTCTTGACCTGAGTTTACCTAGCTCCTTTGATCTGCCATGTTGGTTTATTTGCTATGTTGTATATTTCAGGTATAGGTGTGGCATTACTGATTGACCTCTTTTTGACCTGCGTTTACCTTGCTCCTTTGATCTGCCATGTTGGTTTATATGCTATGTTGTATATTTCAGGTATAGGTGTGGCATTACTGATTGACCTCTTCTTGACCTGAGTTTACCTAGCTCCTTTGATCTGCCATGTTGGTTTATTTGCTATGTTGTATATTTCAGGTATAGGTGTGGCATTACTGATTGACCTCTTTTTGACCTGCGTTTACCTTGCTCCTTTGATCTGCCATGTTGGTTTATATGCTATGTTGTATATTTCAGGTATAGGTGTGGCATTACTGATTGACCTCTTCTTGACCTGTGTTTACCTAGCTCCTTTGATCTGCCATGTTGGTTTATATGCCATGTTGTCAATGGTGGAGAAACCCTATGTATGGGGTACCTGTAGCAATGATTGGAATACAAATCAGTGTTTTGATCATGAGACTACAACGTAAGTATCTTGTGAATTAGAGGTAGAAATAGTTTACCGACCCTCAAAACTGATGAATTCATTTTGAATACTGTGCACTCTGAAATTTTTTGGGTGTGTTGACAGAGTAAGCATATCCGTTTATGCATACACAACCCAACATGGAAATTAAGACTTTTAATTAAAAATGTCATAATAGGGAATAGCTCACATTCAGTGTATTTTTTATATCATACCACGAATCTGGTGTCTCAAGAAAGACTGAAAATATCTGCCACGAACTGAGACACAGCACATTTAAAGACTTGGACAACTTATACTAAAATGAAAGAAAAAAAAAATTATTGAACATATTTAAATTTCTAAATTTTTATGGAAGTCTTGAAAAAAACTATATATATAACAGTTATATGTGATATATCCACAAAGTATCAGTATCACAAAATCCTATTAGGTAAAACAAAATATATACAGGTCTTTATTGTTACAAGCTAACCATAATTTTTATTACTGACCATGAACAATTTTTGGAAAATAAAAAATTGGGTTATCTCTCTTGGTATGATGTTCCTATCTGTGTAAAAAAAAATGAATTGATTGAAAACTTCTTCCAAGATTTAGTTTCTTACTTTTAACCACTTTAAGTATTGCTAATTGGCATCATTGTTCCTGGAACAAAATTGAATATCATTGAAATGCTGACAGACAGACCTAATTTTATCATGGGGATGTTTATAAATGGGTTTATTTTGTCTTTTTATCAATTAGGTATTTTTGTTTTGTTTTATTGTTCATTTCATGTTGCACCTTGTGGGCCCCATTGATTTTAAATACAAATTGGAAACTATTCTTCTCTTCTGCAATCATGGTAATACACTAATTAGATACTGTAAATCAACATATTTTTCTGAATGTGTATCATCAGTGAGACAGCTATCTAATAATCCACCATAGACCAAATGACATGAATGTAGGCAACTAAAGGTCACCATACAGCCTTCATCAATGAACAAAATCCATTCTATATTGTACATGTTGAAAGCTTTAAAAGGGTCTGACATGACAAAATATGAAAGAATTTAAACAAGAAAACCAACGTATCTAGCTGAAATCACTACAATTTGTTTTTGTGATTTTCTAACATGTAACAGACCATCCAAGTAAGGGCTATTCCACAAACCAGAAATAAATGTATGAGAGGGGGGGGGGGGGGGGGGGGTGTTGGAAGGCACTTTTTATTTAACCCCACCATGCATAAAACTTTAGTTGATTATTACATATGATTGTAAAGGCTGTTTGTCTAATATAACCACCACCCATCAAATTTTAATAAAAGTGCCTTCCTGCACTCTCATTCAATTAATTCTGGAAAAGTCCTTAGATATATATATATATATATATATATTGATATCATTTTTATACTTTCAAAAGTCATAAACTAAACCGCTCTCGAAAATGATTAACATGTCAATATTTTTATAATTTAAGTAGTTTTATTGGTTTTATGATGAACGATCATGGATGAATTTTTATTTACAGTGAATCAGTCCAAACTTTTATAGGTAGACAAAATGACGCCCGTCTGCCTGAACAGGAATTCTTCGAGTAAGTATAGGTTTTCTTGATTGTTTAAGCTTTATCTAATGCAGATGATTGTTCCCTATTTTGTCTAAGTTTGTGGTAAAGGAATAAATGAAGATGTGGTCACATAAGGTGAAACACATGCATGTATTGTGTCCTATGGACACATATGTCCTGTAGACACATATTCCTGTTCATATTTTATTTAACAAGAATTGACAATACGAAAAAAAATAGGAAAAATTGAAGTGAAATTTTTAACTTTGTTGACATTCATATACAAGGATAATTAAAGATGACCAAAGTTTGAAACTTTTTCAACAATTATATTCACCTTATTTTTTTACTTGTCAAAGGTGCAAAAATAAATTGCTCTAGAAATTTGTTGCTTTACATAATATTTCGTTTATATTAGTATTACATTCAAACAGAATAGATTTAATATTTTTTTTCTATTTTCAGTTATAGTTATCTTCAGGAAGTTCCTTACATCTCTAACATAACAGAATTTCCAGTGTGGCATTTTTCAGAGGCATTCCAAAAGGTCAACTTCTCTCTGGCTCCAATAGCATTGCTTGTCACATGGTTGTTAGTGTTTCTATTTATAGCATTTGGACCTAGAGTGTGTGGATGGGTAAGATTTATTACTTTTGTTTGTAAAATAAAGAGAGCTTGATGTCTTTTGAATGTTATGTTCATAAACAAGAGGCGTAAGATATAAATGGGAAAATCAAAAACTGATAAGTTGAAGATAGACCTTCAAAATCATAGGTATACTAAATACCAAAAGCGATGAAAAGAAAAATAACAATCTACAAGGCATTACATGAATACTACAGACTGAACAACACAAACCATTATTTATCATGCTGTAGCCTGACTATCTGTTTGCACTTAAGTTGTTTTCATGGATTTTAGTTTCACAATTTCAAATGCCAAACCTGTTCATGAAATTTTATTGTCGCTCTATTAGTTGATTCCAATCCTCCTGAAATATGAATTTTTTAATATTTTTCTTGATTTTATCTAAATCTCGAAATTATTGATAATATCTCACTTTACAGTATTTCATTTAATTCAGTGTTTGTTGATTTCCTTGGTATCGAGGGAGAGCACGAATTTGAATGTTTAACAAAGTATACATTTTCTATAGGCCAGTAAACAAAGAGAGACAAAAGATACCAAAGGGACATTCAAACTCAATAAGTAGAGGAAAAAAATTGACAAACCCATGGCAAAAAACAAAAAAACGACCAACAGAGAAACAACATTATTCAAAACACAACATAGAAAACTAGAGACTGAGCAACTAGACACCATCAAAATCTGGGGTGACCCCAGGTGCTCTGGAAGGGTATGCATACCCTGCACCACATGTGGCATCCGTAAACAAACAAACTTTTGCCAACCCAAGAAATCATCAGGAAAATACAATTATACTCTATCCACCAAAAATTGGAACTCACAGGAAGGAAGTTGATTTGTTGATGTGGAAAATTAAAAAAAATCCTTTATAGTTGTGTTTTTTTATGTTTTCAGATTCTGTTTCTCCTTGGACCAGCAAGTTTAGCCTTGTTATTTGCTGTGATGGGTTATGGATATAAAAACTTAGATCCAAATAATACAGGAAAATTCTTGAAGCAGTTCTATAAGCTTGACTTCACAGGATTTGTTGATCCAAAGGCAAATCCTTCTGTTATAGATGTAAGTTACTATTTCTTCTAAGTATTAGCCTCCTTTAAGTAGGAGTACCTCCATATGGAGTTTATACCCTTTGTAATGTTATGAAATGCTTCTCACCTCTACTCTACACTGCAGTGAACCAGTATTTATACCAATATACTTCCCAACAAGCAGGACAAGGGAAATAATTCATTTTAAATTGTAATTTTAAATCAGATTCTGGCTTTAGGAAGTTTAATTCTAGAAAGTCCTATAGTTGAACCACAAATTCAAGAGTCCAACAAATAACTTTTTACCTATAGGTTTGTATGCAAGATTTGTCAAACTGCAAGTTCTTAATTCCTTCCATCACGTCAAAATTAGCATAAATTTCAAATTTTGACCAATTTCAATAAATAACACGCAAAATTTTGTGAATTTTTCATTAAGTTGAATTCATACATTTCTTTCAAATTGAAATTCAAAATTAAAACAAATAACAATTTAAGAATATTATTTATTCAAATTGTTAGGCATAACCTGAATTTCAATTTCCGCTAAGCACACGGCATTAAGGAGTAAGAGCAAAGACTGGTCGGCTCAGAGTCAGAATAGTGTGTCCTGGTAAGGTGACATGTCATCCTGTGAACTGTTACCTTGTGAACTAGCACGTTAAAAATCCGGCTCAGCGTGTCGGTCTAGTACAAAGCAGGGTTAATATTTCATATTACATTAATATCAATGAATATGTCATCATCATCAATTTCCTAACATTTTCATTCTTTTTGTTTCAGGACTGGATTCATGGATTTAATTTGTTGATGTTTGGTTTACCAGTCTGGACAGCTATACCAGTGTCAATAGGAAAATGGGTTGGAAAAGGTCGTATAAGTCGAAATGTGTAAGTGGTTTGAAAATAAGACCTTGAAATTTATAGCAGAAAATGTGCATTAAATGGGGGAGATAGATATATAATTAATGTCAGATAGCAGTTTTCTCTTGATATAGATGACTTTCGAGTTTTTACACTTTCTGGTACATTTCCTGTGACACAATGCTTATGTTATTATGTCACAGTAAGAACCAATTGTTTTACGTCGTCATTTACTCCATTTAACCTTGGGTCAACCAGGGTAAAAAGTAATATAGAAAAAACACCGAACTCCAAGGAAAATTCTAAACAGAAAATTTCTTATTAAATGGCAAAATCAGCTCAAACACATCAAACGAATGGAAAACAACTGCCATATTCCTGACTTGGTACAGGCATTTTCTTATGTAGAAAATGGTGGATTAACTCATTCATAAAAAAACAACTGGAGATTGGCGTATTTAATGCTTTTGACCAACTTTCTTTAGAAGATAATCCATTGTTTCCAACTTCTCAGTAATATATGTTTATGATTTAAAACAAATTATTGATGAATTCAAATAAGAGAAGATTCCTTGTTTGATATTATACTATTACTGTCTTTTGAGGAGGTAAATATGTGATTTACAAAATGATGAATTGTTCGAAATACTAAGGATTTTCTTATCCCAGGCATAGATTACCTTAGCCGTATTTGGCATAACCTTTTGGAATTTTGGGTCCTCAATGCTCTTCAACTTTGTACTTGTTTGGCTTTATAAATATTTTGATCTGAGCGTCACTGATGAGTCTTATGTAGACGAAACGCGTGCTGGCGTCATGGATTTTTCTAGCATTCCACAGGGTCCGGTATTCGGACCCATTCCCAACTGCAAAAACCCTACATTTTTCCCAATTTTGGGAGTTTTGATCACAAAATTCTGTTTCATCTTTATTAATCATGACAGAAATGTTTATTTTATTCAACCGCTTTATGCCAAAAATCGCCAACAAGTACTGTGTAAATCCAAGTTGAAACATAATTTGACAAAACAACATTTACAAACAATGGCTGCCATGAATAAACAGGAAGTGTGGGAAAATACTCAAACCAGATCAATTCCGGAAACGGATACGGCTATAATTCCGGGTTTGTCGATCAAATACAGTAAATAAAAATTAAAAGAACCAAGCATGTGACAGCTATCATATATAGCAACACTAAAATTGAAAACTAAAAGATATATAAAAAAGAAAATAGAAACAGGATATATTTTATACAGAACTCAAAATATTTGAGTTCACAAATTTTCATGTCAAAATCAAAAAAATGTAACAATCCTTTAAGAACTAATTTTTTTTTATACTCAGATAAATTTTAATGCCTTGTTGTTATATTTAAAAACCAAGAAGGTGTAGTCCTTTGTTTTCACCAACAAAAAAAAATTTGAATGAACTAAACACACTATAAAACTAACATCTGGTATGTTGGTTGTTTTTCCCAATTTCATTGAAAACCGTGTTAAAAAATTCCCAAAACTGGCCAGGGTCCTTTTTCCCAAAATACCCAGATAAAACCCTGGGCGTATTAAATTATAAGCCTGGTACCTTTGATAACTATTTATTGACTTGAAAAACTGATATTCACCAAGGACAAGGACGGAAGTGAATATCAGTTTTTTAAGTGAATTAAACCACATATTTACTGAAACAAAAGACAGTAATTGTTTAAATGGTCAACGAAGAAAAAATTTCTATGACTTGTATACTGACTTTTGTAAAACATGTAAAACCAGGAAATCAAATATCCACAAAAATACAACTTTTCCCTTATCCACAAAATTTGGTATCCACAAAAATGAATGAATCCACAGTGTCAATGTTTTGCTTCAAACTGAAATAGTAAAGAATATTTCTCAATTAAAAGGAGAAGGTGTAAAAAGAATATATTAGGGCCTAGATGGGTGGTCCTTTATATCTTTATTGTTTAAATTTTTGGACTACTTTTCTCTATTCTTTATCTTTCTGCCCATTATTCTCTATTCTTTATATGTTAACACCCCATTATTCTCTATTCTTTATATGTTAGCACCCCATTATTCTCTATGCTTTATATAACACCCCATTATTCTCTATTCTTTATATCTTAGCACCCCATTATTCTCTATGCTTTATATAACACCCCATTATTCTCTATTCTTTATATCTTAGCACCCCATTATATTCTCTATTCTTTATATATTAGCACCCCATTATTCTCTATTCTTTATATGTTAACACCCCATTATTCACTTTTCTTTATTTATTTAGCCCTTTAATCTGCACCTTTTGCCCATTATTCTCTTTTCTGTAAACCCCATCTAGACCCTCAGATATAGTATCACATCCATAACACAATCTCAGTGTGTGAAACCTTTTTTTCTTAGAACAGTCAGGGAACTTACTTAAATGAGTGATTTTCTAAATCACTGATTCAAGTATCATTATGTCCATAAAGGTTGGAAGTAAGAGTTGTCTTTCTTTAATAATCACCTATTTAAGTAGTACAAATTAATCACTAGACTAAGTGATTTAATTTTATTGTAGCTTTAAATAAAGAATACTAATGATCCAGGGACTAATTATGTTGCTAAATTTATCAGAACCAACATCTGTGTTGATAGGATGACCGGGTCATGTCAGGTGATGACCTTGTACTAAATCTAGGACAATGACATAAAAATCACTTGTTTAAGTATCATACCTCAACTTCCTTCCAAAAAATCACTTCTTTAAGTATCATTATTTTAATAACCCCCTCTAATTTCAACACCCCCGAACAGTGAAATTTTGATTGCGAACAGTAGAATTTTATTACATAATCTATAAGATGAAACCTTGAATTTTACAGGAAAAATACTCCCACTGCTGGGAAAAATCTGTTAAGAAAGTATCAGTTCGTTATGTCAAGCCATTTTTATAGCATTTTTTCAACTAAAATAGAATTTGCAGCTAAATGATTGCATCAAAGGCATAAACCTTGCTGCTTAAAAGAAGCAAAAAGTTAATGTTTTTCAATTTTACTAATGAAAAGATATTATCTAAACCTATGTGTTTAAAATTTTGGTAAAACTACAAAATCACAATTTGTGACAAAACTTCTAATTTGCTACTTAAATAAGTGATTTAAAAATCACTTATTTCAATAAGTCCCCTGACTGTAGAACTCGCCAATTTGGCGAGCAGCTTTTCATTTCAACTCGCCAAATTGAAATCCCACTTGCCATCTTGGCTAGTTTCCAAAATTTTGAAAGATTATTTTGGCGACCTTTTTCTTCCTTTCGTGTTATTTAAAAGCTGAATAAATAGGCTTCATATTTTTCCATGCTGTTCTATTAAATATCCATTTTTAGAATTAAGTTTTTGTTTACTGTTTATAGGAAATTTACTCTCGATTCAATCTTCAAAACATATTTTAAAATTACATTGACAACATGCATAAAGAAAGTGAAAGTGAAAGTAAATTTCTATGTCTATAAAACACATTTTGATTAGTTTAAGTTTTTCATACAACTGTCATATAGTCAATCAGAACACATGTAACATAATATGTATCATCTGGGTTCCTGTTTAAACAGAAGTCATGGATAACAGTATAGATTTTGCGGGAAAACGATCTTTTTGCTTGCATGATTCAAAGTCGCCGCAGAAGAGTCACTCACCACAAGGGCGAGTTCTATTGAATCTGGACTCGCCAAATACAATTCTTATTCGCATTTGGCGAGTTAGCAAACGGAGGTTTCACACACTGCAATCTATTAGAAAATGTTTTCAGAAAGCACCACATTCAAACAATATAGCATCATGTTGCCATGGGAAGAATGCTGATAAAATTTGTAAGAAACAGAAGTAAAAATTCATGTAGAAAATTTCTGGTTCAATATGAAATTATGTTTTATATTATAGAAATTGGCTGGTGGTTATTTTTGTGTATGCCTGTATAGTGCAAGTTCCGCAGTTGGCAATGGCGCCATATCTAGGAAACCTACTGGAGACAAAAAATGTAGCTATTACAGAGACAATTTTTAAAGGTATGACGGTATTTCTTGATTTACAACTTCTTAGAAATGTAGCTGTTCGTTGGCTGAGACTTTTGTTGCAATATGATTTATTATGATTTTTTTCAAAATCTATAAAAAAAAAATCACATGCACTACTCAAAGTTTGGTTTAAATGGTACCTGGAAACAGCTTGACTGAAAATTTTATGGGTAATCCAAAGGGTATCACAGCATTTCTGTGTTGACATGAATTATCATTGATATGGTCACAACTGTTTACAAAACTTTGAATTTTTTTAAATGCTCAGGATTTTCTACCAAAGGAATAGATTACTTTAGCTGTATTTGGCAAAACTTTGGAATTTTGGGTCCTCAATGCTCTTCAACTTGGTACTTTATTTTGGCTTTTTAACTTTTTTCATTGGAGCATCACTGATGAGTCTTTTGTAGATGAAATAAGTGTCTGTCTTACAAAATTTAAATCCTGGTATCTATGATGAGTTTATTTAAAGTTTTGACTAATACATAAATTCATTTGATTTACATTTTATGCATAATTTTCCATGTTAATTATTTTAAAGATGTCTGGTTATATAGAAATTGTGTAAAATGATATAAAGAGCCTCTCTCCTAGTAGGAATCCCTTCTAATATTTCCCAATGGACAAGTTTTTTGCAGTAAATTTATTTAAAAAAACATTGTTGGTCAACTGAGAATTGAACTAAAACATCAGATAAAAGATATGTGCTGCCCCCTATTGCAAAGTAATGGTCAACTGTATGTGTCAGAACATTCAGAACATCCTGGATCACCTGAGTTCACTCCCCTTTCTGAGCTTGGTTCCTGTTGCTCAATCTAGTTATCTGCAGGTTGTTGTTTTTACAAGATGGCTGACACTGTGGAACACAGTTTGATATAAGGCTCAATGAGGGAAACAGGAATAGATCAGAAAACATCTGGTGGTGCACAACCAATTCATAAACTCAGTGGAAAAAACACTGTCAATCATACTTATACTAATAAAACAATTCCTCTCCACACTCATCTGTGTCCACACTTGTTTTTCTTGCCAAAAAAGATTACTGGTATGGAAAAATGATTGAAATACTGATTTTCTGACAAAAATGTACATAAAAAAATACAATGAATTGTACATAACAAAAACATCCTGTGCATATCTGTATTGTTTGTAAAAAGGTGAAGGAATTGTTTAAAAATTGATTTTGTATCTATTTTTATTTTTATACAAACAGGCCTGGCGAGTAAGTCTGTTAACTTCACCCTATTATTTTGCATGCCATTCCTATTTCAGGTTGTAATTAACAGTTTTATGTTGACATTTTCAGTATGATAAATATCATTAAATTCAGTCTTTTTCATTGGTGTAGACATGGTCATGTGTCACAAAAAATCATGTACGTGTCTGCTGGTGATTTTAGAGTTGCATCTTTATTTGTCTTAAAATTCTTCAATATCTCCATTGCAACAAATAGAATGGTAACTTTTCAAGAAGATATCATCATGATAAATGAAATAGCCATGAATTTAAATACTCAACAAAGTACAAGTTTGCTAATGGCTTGTAAGCTGCCTTTAGCAAAACCATGAAAGGAAATATTCATGAAAGTACAATTTTTCCTCAATCCTAGAAAATTGGTACCAAAGAAAAAAAAGAAGAATCCACAGTTATCCCCTCTTTACAGTTTCTACAGAGAATTATCAAGAAATAGATTTCAATTCTTGAAGAAATTCATTGAAGGGACAAAGCTTAACTCGCTAGAATTTAAATTTTACCGAGAATCCTTGGGGAATATGAGATCATTGATGAGGAATATAACATGACATCATGAAGGCAGTAGGGATTTCAGAATTGAATAAAGAGATTAGTGGTATACTTCAATGAGACAGTTATATAAGAATTGGGAGATGTGGTATGATTGCCGGCGAGACAGCTATTCACCATAGTTCAAATGACTAGGATAAAATCAATTATAGTTCACTGTATGGCAATCAACAATGAGAAAAACCCATACTGTATAGTCAGCTATAAAAAAGGAATGTAGCTTAACATTTACCATACTGAAAATGAAAGTATACTACTAACTAGAGAATATGATTTATCATGACAGTTTACATATATGTAGATTGCAGAGAGTAGAATATTAAGTTTAAGTAGTTATTATGATTTTATTTTATCATTTGCTGATTCATATGTTTCTTGACACTCATTGTTTTTACCATGAAATCACAAATTGACCTTCAAACCTTCAAATTCAATACTGATATCTTACAAGTATGTAAGGCTTTTTCGTGGGCTTTCAGGTTCTAAGGAAAAAACACTGCTTTTAGGAACTCATAGGTGCTTGTATATGAATGTATTTAATACCTCCATGAAGAATTCTATAGTCAGTCTGTCTGTCTGTCCATTTGTTCGGCTTGTATAAGGTTAAAGCTTTTGGTCACAGTAGTTTACTATGAAGTTGTGGATACATCAACTTGAAATTTAGTACACATGTTCATTATGATGTGAATTTTATGCCAAATAAGGGTTTGATTCCTATTTCACGGCTCACTGAACATAAAAATATAATGCGAGCCATGATGTTCTATGGACAATGATTCTTATTTTACCTTGTTTGGTAAGAACAGTAACCATGGAGATAACCAGTTGATATCAGGATCAGGGAAAGGTCATACAATTGATCAATACAAGCTGTCAATCATTTCCCTCAGTTTTGGCATAATAAAAGTAATTCATTTGGTCTGCATTTTGTACCTCTAATGATATTCAATGGTGACTTTGGGAAGGGAACACCATGCCTTTATTATGCAGCTATTTATCTAACAGCTGCATCTGTAATGAACCCGTACTAAATTAAGTGATCTGTTACATAAGGGGGCTTGACTTTCGTAAAGGGACATAACTCAGAAAAAATTAAATCAAGTTAGTGTCAACCAATTTCAAAGCTTATTTGTTTGGTTGCTGTCTCTTTGGTGTATACCCCAACTCTCCTTGTACATGTTGTATTCATATAAATTCTGAAAAACACAGATTATTTTAATCACAAGAATGTTTAAAAACCATTTATAGAATTGAACAATTACAACCGCATTAATGATTTTAAGAGTGATCTTCCTTAAATTCTTTCAAAAATGCTGAAATCTTTCCTGAATTATTGAAAGGATTTTTGGGTAGATGTACATAGCATAAGCAGTCCAAAGAATTTTAAATTAATCACATCAAACATTTATCATAGCTTTGGTTGATTTGCAAGTTG